>NC_045142.1:11795969-12157410 GCF_008831285.2 Nymphaea colorata
ATCACTTTACCTCTATAGTTTTCTCATGTGTATGATGTGTTGCCGAGGTTTGAGGAATAGAAACTTGCAAACTAGATCTACATAATGGATGAAGTTTACTACTGTACGATGAACTACATGTGTCTCATATTCTATGAAACTTTGTATTATTTTATGCTTTACTAACTTTGGGTTATATTCGTGTTTTTTAAGACAATGCCATTTGTGATACTGTTTAGAAACTCTGTGATATGTTTCCATATTTTATCAAATGGTTTCTTTGTTTTCGATGTTGTTTTTCTTATTACATGAATGGTACATTTTTAAATATGCATGTAAATGTGGATGCTTTAACTTGGGATATTTGTCAGAACCATAATGAACAAGAGAGAATAGGCAAACTCCCACATGAAGGATTACTAGTGTCCCTTACGAAAACCGATATGTATGTCTGTGAACATTGGTTAGCAGGAAAGATAATGAAAAAAATTTTTTGGTAGGAGCATTCGCCCAACAGGTTTTAAGATCCTGGAGAGCTAACAAGCAATTTTAATAGTTCATTTTGTGAAGTATCGCACACTAGTTTCAAACAGTTTAGAGTCCACTTTCTATTGAAATGCTCCAATACTGCCATATATGATCATGCATCAAGGATTACGAAATTATGAACTGCATTACGATACTATGTTATTTACTTTATGGTTAAGTGGGTTGGTTATTGGCAACTATAGATTTACTCCATATTCCACTTGCTATTTTCAGGTGGCCAAATTACTCTACTTCATGAGATAATAGACTACTGCTAATCCATGAGTCTATGGCATATGTATTTTGGTCTAGACATTGAACTAATTGAGAGTATTTTGGAACCTAATGTCATATTTCGTTTTGAACACATATTCTTAAATTAACATACTTGTTGAATGTGGATGTGGTTTGTTAAATCTTTTTAATATCAAATGGATTGACATATGTCATGAACTTCACTACTTATGCTTTGTTCTTGAATATAAGCTGATATTATTCGCAGTATGTGCCATGATGTTTTGATTCAGCTTGTATTTTGAAAGAAACAATCTTGTCTTGTAAATGTGCAAGAAGATTGAATGTGGATGGCATTGGAGAATTCTAGATGATGCCCATGAGGACTTCTCAATTAAGTAGCTTCATAATTTCTATATATGATAGTATCTAGAGCAATTATTGATTTACCAATTTATTACACAAACACGTGCACATAGTGGAGCAGATAATGTCAATTTTTTCCTTAACATGTGCATTTGTTGGATTAGGAAAATCACAAACTATAGTTTTCCAAATAAAAGAATTTTGAGTTTGAAATGTAACTCATCCACATTTAAAAAAAAAATAAAGTTTCTTTTCCTATGCAGCCCGTCCATATTCTGTTCTTTTGGTTGGCTATGTTATTGAAGGAGAACTTTAGTTAATAATATGATTGTTTGTCTTGTCATTTCTGAGAAGATTGACACAACAGTTGGGGCAGAGGCTGGTAGACAACCTGTTCTCATTTCGAAGTCTCAGGACATTAACCACTTATACGGCAAAAAAAAGAGAGGCTATGTACATGCAAATTGAAGTATAGGAGGAGTAGCACCCTTAAGCATGCACCTAAAACAGGCTTTGTATCTTAAGAAGACACGAGGATTGATGAGTGCTTTGGATCTCTTCTAGCGGCTTGCATGCGATATTCTACTAAACCAAATTCTCTGGTCTTGACTATTACTTACCATTGGTGATGTTTTGACTGACAAACAACTTAAAGTTTGGGTGAATCTAACAAAAAGTTAGGCAAGGTAAATCTAACAAAAAGTTAGTGCATCGCATCTGGAAAAAGGTGAGTTGCTTTGAGAGTACAAGTCTTTATCTCTTCTGACTGCTTCCTGTCTGCCAATGTATCTTTAATTTAGTCGTGGCGACAAACTCGTTCCTCCATTTTCTCAAGGGACCATTTTTTCAACTGCAATGGAGATATCAATGGAAAAATTTTCTTGGATGTCCAATCAAGTGGGTGATCTTTTCAAATTAAACATTTTTTGATGTAGCAGGTAAAAGCTATCGGACGGTCAAGTAGACATCACATCAATAGAAACCATGGCACTGTAATTTAGCTTGGCACGTGTCACATATTATTCAGCTCAAGCGAGTCCAGCTTTACAACTGAGTTCAGTTGAGCTTTGTTGGTGAGTTTGAACTTGTTACATTTTTTCTTATTTCTTTTTTCCTTTAAATGAAAGTAAAAACAAAATAAATGTTAAAATTTATCATCCATTACCTTAATGCCTTTTAAGATTACCAAACAAGAAAAACACGAGTCAAATTGTTTTTAAATAAACCAAGCTGGTGTAACTCAAACTTCACCAGTGGTGGAGCCAAAAAAATTGATTAGAATGGCACTTGTTTAAACAAATTCAAATTTGGTGAGCATATATATATATATATATATGAATAAATATTTAAGATTTCGCCCACATCAACCACAATGTGGCTATTCCACTGAACTGAACACATTTTTATAACTCAAATTTTAGTGCAAGTTCATCCTTCACTAGTTTGACATACGTTACTACAAACCCAACCACGTTGGCCGACTCATTGCACGTCCCTATATTCACAGTGCCCTATCCAGGCAGGGACTAGCTCCGCTTGCACTCTTATCCAACCTAAATAATTTCAAAAATACCGCAACTCCTCCTTTGGTGTATATATATTTTGCGCACTGGGTGTGCACGCGACTCACTCTCAGTGAGAAGAAGGGGATATACAACGTCCATGGATTCAAGCACCAAAGGCTACATCGGCGCTTGGATAACCAAGGCCTGCCTGGCTTCTCCCAAGCACCAGTCCTTCTTTCTCACCGGCCCTACCACTCATGCCATCATTTACAAGCTGCCACTCCTCCTCTCCTACAAGCAAGCAGGTGCTACGCTGGTGGAGGCCTCCCTGGACGACCATGAATCTCTGGTCTCCTCCTCTCTGAGATCGACTACGTCATATCCGTCATCGCCGAAGAGCAAATTGAACAGCAGCTCAAGCTCGTCCAGGCCATCAAGCAAGTTGGAACCATAAAGGTCTTTCTCTCTATCTCCCTAGATCTCTCTCTGGCTTAGACCATAGATGCGTTTGTTGAAAATGTAATTAGCTCTGCTAATTGGGTCGACTCATCTTGCCTATTAGATCCACTGATCAAATTAGCGTTCGTGTTTAAACTAATCAACTGTGATGCTCTGTGGGAAAAATTAACAGAGGATGTTTAGTATAGAGGCTGCTCACCTCATTCGGAAGATCATCATCATGTCAGCTATTGCTTTTATCATGACGACATTTACTTTACTTCCCATTCAACTACCAGCAATGATCTTGTGTTTGGCAATTTCCTTATTGTAAGTGCATTTAAACTACTGAGTCGATTCTTTGAGGGGTTTGCTCTAACTGATTGTTCAGAGCTTTGATCATAATTAGCTATAAAAAATTACCTTTTCATTGGTATCAATGAAAGTTTTTTCATCAACCTTACTAAATTTTTGGTTTTCTTCACTGTTCATCTGGCAAAAGACTGTTACAAATAGTACCAACAGAAAGCAAATTTGAAGTCATAAGAATGTGAATGTTAGACTGACTAAATCATCTCCAAGCCATATAAAATCTGAAAAATTCTTTATCATTTAATTTGTATTTTTAGGTGAGCCAAATAAGTTGTATTATGACAATATAAGTCCATCTCATTCCATTTCCCTTTAATAATGTAAATGTCCTCATCAATGTCATATTTCCTTTCTAAAGGTTTCCTTAGCAACATCCTAGACTCACACTCCTCATAATTACAATCATTGGGAGGAGGCTTGCGTTTTCTTCCATTAAAATGTTTTGTTTTTTATTTTCTACTAAGATACAAAGTGGCACCTTACGACTAATTCAAGTAGTTCATACCATTCAACCAAACATTATAAAAAGTACATGATACCACAATAATTTTTTGTTGAAGAGATGACCCTTGTGTTGAAGAGAATGCATGGGAACCAATTGATTCTTCTTTATCTTCAAATTCCATGAGCACGTTGAGAATGAATGATCAAGATAAAGCACTGAATCATAAACTGGCAGTCTAATATCATGAAGTACTGAACACAATAGGAAAAGTAGAAATTCAGTTCGCACAAGCAAGGCAACATTTAACATGTTTGAACTAGATAGATCTAAATCAATAAGGGAAACTCTCAAAATCAATTTTCATTCATGGTGTTTATATGCAAAATATTTTATTTTTTACACGTAAACCTTTCGAAAAGAAAGGAATTGGTAACTTGTCAACAATTTTTTAAGTGAAAAGAAAACTAGGGAGGTGGAACCCGCTTGTTAGTAGAAGAAGACTTTGAAAACTAAGATTAAAATAGGATTTTGAAAAATGTTTTGAAATAGATCTTGAAAGAAATTTTCAAACGTGAGAAACTGTGATTGATTTTCAAAACTGTAACATAAAAGATGTTAATGAAAAGTAGTTTTTTTTGCACCTTAACTATAGCCATTTATGTAAATAAGGTCCAATTTCATTAATTTCTAGGAGGAAAGTAAGTATATGACTGATGTTGGAGTCAACCATGGGTGAGAGATTGAAAATGTGAGTGCTAGTGCATGTGATCAAATCACAACATGATAGAAAAAAAAAAGTAAATGCATAACTAACATTAAGCAAGGAATTAAATATTCCACTAATTTCTTTTGATTTTCAATTATAAATTGGAATTAAATGAAATAATAAAGAAAGAAATCAACAACTACACAATAAAGATAAACAAAGATATCAATGCAAAGCTAGCAAAAGATATGGCCCGCTCTCTTTCATTACTTAAGGGAAAACAAATAGATGTTGTACATCACAAAACAATGAGAGTAAATACCAAACCTCAGAATAGCCAACACAACGGGCGAGGGTGTCTCAAATCATCCAATGTTTCTACACAACAAGCAATAGTGTCAAATCATCCAACAAATCCCAAACAGAATACAAATTTACAACAATATCAAGACACGTAAGACTTAGGGTAATTTTAGCATGGTTACAATTGCAAAAATACACAGTACCCATTGTTCCATTAAATGAGGCATACCAAAGTCCCTGATTCTTATATATTCTTATGACCATCTTTTTCAAAGATTGCAGTCACTTCTTTGGGCTTCAAACCATATATCTCATGGCATCTACACAAAAATATTATCAAGCAAGATCTACCAAAAAAGTAAAATAAAATAAAAAATCAATAGCATACCATATTTAATCTTCCACAACCAGTCTAACACCTTCATGAATTACCTCTCAATTCATAGATTCACCACAAATGCTTACTTCTACATAACTTTCTAGCCAATACATACCGATTGGATTAAAATCTCAAATTGTAAAGGGATGGCCATGGAACTGGCTTAGTACTTTTATTCATCCATAAAACTACATCTCTACAAATTTTTTACCACTTAACACCAAAAATCAATGCTCTAATATCGTCCCTTATAGCCCAGCCCACTTCTTTGTCACCCTTAGCATTCTACAACTTCCCAAGATGTCAGATCATCATTGAGAAGCCAATTGTGAAAAACTTTTCATTCATTTCATCTTAAATTTTTTCATCAATTTCATTTTTAATTTACTACTGCACCACCAATCCAAAATGTCCTTTAGTGAATGATCTACTATAAATGAAACATTAAATTTTTGCAAATGAAAATGCCAAGCAAAATCAGTAGCCTTACAATGCAAAAATAAGTGAAGGCATGTTTCTCAGCTACAAATCAAGTAAAACATTTATTCACCAATGTTAGGCCAATAGTTAAAAATGCAACCCTCTATGGCCAAAAAAGTAAAGAACTTGGCTCTTAGTACTGCATCACAGGCCCATCCTCCAACTTCCAACAATCCTGTCAACTCTAATTCTTTCATATAATATCATTTCTAGACAAATAATAAGCTTCTACAATACTCCAGACCAGTTTATTTTTATCATTAGTTAAAACAATGGTTTTAAAAACATAGCTTAAGCAAAGAGATCTCAATTCATGAACAACTGTAGTTGAACGAATTTGTTTGACCATGACAGTTGGAATACCAGGCCCATGTTTAGAGGTTGTGTTGATATTATGATTGTCTATCTTCTTTAGTTTCTCATTCTGTTGTGGATGATGCTCATTTGATTAGGTAGCTTGAAGGACAGGGATTGTTGGGTGGGACATGTCTAATGTCACATGCATACCCCTTGACTCTTAATATTTGCATCTATAGGGGTTTATCTGCACATATATGTAGACCATTTTTTGTTAGTCTGAAACAACAACTGCGAGAGTTCTAACTCTCCTGCAGATGATTTGAAGGTTTGCTTATGAATACGTGTTCTTCATCAAAACAATTAACTACTAGGAAAAGTCATGCCTCGTACTAATTAATCGGGCAAGTTATCTATACACAAATAGGTAGACTGGGCCATGCTTAGCTACATAGGTGAGTGATTTTTTTGCTTCTGATTGGTGAACGTAACCCTACAAAAAAAAAATCTCTGGCTATATTTCTCTTTCACACCCACCTGTGTATGACATTACAGTGCTACATTGAATTGGTATCAGAGGGAAGCTTGTTCGTCTTTCAGATCAGCCTCTAATCAAAACTTCATTCAACAGATGAGTTGCAGGTAAAGGTTATTAGTATGATACTGAAAAATGCATTATAGCTTACACTAAGCAAAATAAGTAAAAAAAAAAATTAATAAGAAATAATTTTGTGGATTTTAGAAAGCAAAGCTTTACTCCACTAAAAAAATGTTTTAATATACTATGAGGGCCATGAATGGGGTGACCAGGTTGACCTTATGGAAATTTTAATGACAATTTCTAGGTCTATGCGAACCCTGGCCCAGGCGATTACACAGCTGGTAGAACTGGCTTCACCATCAAACCCACCATAACACCTCAACCAGATACCAACAGCTAGCATAAGGATTTCATGGATTGAATTTACCAAAATTTATAGGAGGTGCATATACAATGGATGCTAATGACTTGGTGAAAACCAAGAGGCTTTTGAACCGACCGATGCCCCAAAAAACTTAAAACCTACGTATGGCACTCACATGTTGGCAGAAGTGCAAAACATTGGTAGAAAACCATCAAGTATACAAAGTTTGTTAGTAAGGAAATTAATGGAAGCATTTCAGATAGAACTTCACTGAGAAGTATATTCCTGACCATGTCAAGGAAAAAAGAACGCAACAATTCCTTGAGTTGGATCAGTGTGGTAGGACTCTCGAAGAGTATATTAGAAAAATACTACCCAAACACCTTTAATGTTGAAGAGGCTAGAACAAATAAGTTCATCAGAAGATTGAACAGTTTAAGGTTAAGGATGGTGGAAACAAGGCCAATAGATCTGATGTAGGCAGTTGAAAAGCAGACTTGGATGGATGAGACTCTGTGTTAGATTCAAGCTCATGGAAAAAAAATTATGAGTTTGGAATATCGTCACAAGTCCCAGTTAAGAAACCTTTTGGGCCTAAGCACAGGCTTTTTCCACCACACCTAGGTTGTAGGCCTTTTCCATCAAATAGGCTAACAAGGAAAAGTGCCATTTATGCCATTGATTGAGCCTTGGAAGATTGTGTCCTATGCTTAGAAGGGTACATTTTAATTGTGGTGGACAAAGACATTTTTTGGGAGAATCGCCTAAGGGACAAGAAGTTTCGCTATGAGAACCACTTCAAATCTCACCCAGTCAGTCACCACAATCTACCAATCGACTTAAAAATAAGAATGGCACCAGCTGAACTAGAAGAATTAAATAGGAAAATGCAATAGCTTTTCAACAAAGGATTTATCAGACCGAGTGCATCATCTAGGGGCGCACCTGTGTTATTTGTAAATAAGAAGGATGATTCATTTCAGTTATGCATTGATTATCGGATATTAAATCAAGTAACCACCAATAAAAACTATCACCTCACCATAATTGAAGACCTATTAGATAAGATACAGAACACTTGTGTATTCTCTAAGATTAACTTTAGATCGGCTATCACCAACTGAGAATTGAAGAAGAGGACATCCCTAAGACTGCTTTTTGAAAATGGTATATACATTATGAGTTTCATGTTCCTTCTTTTGGTTGACTAATGTGCCTTCTATGTTGATGAATTTAATAAACTTATTCAAAGAACTTATTCACCAGTTTCATATTGTGTTTATTGATGACATATTAATTTATTCATCTACTCGTAAAGACCCTGCGGAATACTTAAGAAAGGTATTGAGCATTCTTTGACAACACAAATTATATGCAAAATTCTCAAAGTATGAATTTTGAATGTCTAAGATTAGCTTCTAGAGACATATTATTCCAAGCAGTGAAATTGCATTGGAAAACCAAAGTTGTTTCAGTTCGCAAATGGAAGACTCCTTCTAATATTACTGAACTGAAAGTGTTCCTTGGATTAATTGGACACTACAAAAGATTTATATAAGGATTCTCTCAGTTAGCACTTCCTATAACTATGCTTTTGAAAAAAGAAAACAACATTTGATTGGAAAGGAAAATGTGATCACAGTTTTCAGACTTTGGAAAATATGACATATGTTTTGGCTATTCCATCTGGTAAGGAAGGGTTTGCCATATACACCGATGCTTCTAAATATGGTTATAGAGCAGTCTTGATGTAGAATAGGCAAGTCATTCCTTATGCATCACACCAACTATGTCCACATGGGTGTAACCACCCAACTCATGTTTGGAAGTGAGGGCAGCTGTTCATGCCTTAAAGATGTGGCAAGCCTACCTATAGTTTGAATTATTTACAGACCAGAAGTCACTTATATATTTTCTCAGAAAGACTTGAACATTGGGTGGAGTATTTGATGGACTATTTTAAGATGTCATACTGCTCTGGTTCGCAAATGTTGTAGCATATGCCCCCTACTTGCAAAGGTAATGTGACTATAGGAAGTATGATTGTCCAAACATAAAAATTGATTGAAAGATTGACTTCCTTTCATCCCTTTCAACCTACCCCCAAGAACATTTACTTGTGTGCAACAATGCTAAGTAATCTAATTGAGATCATTTCACAGAAACAAAAGAATGATCTTGATTATAGTCGATGCATGCTCATTGTAAGAATGATCAATCTGACTTTTCGTTGGACAATAATGATAGTGTTTGCTTCCAAGACCATTTATAGGTTCCAAATAATGCAGATATAAGAAAGGAACTATTGGACAAACTACATGCTTATAAGCATGCAATTCATCCAGGAACAAAAAAAATTATCAAGATGCTCAGCAAAAATTCTGGTGGTCAGGAATAAAATCTGATATCACTAAACATGTGGAAAATGTGCAATTTACCAACAAATTTAAGCAGAACATCAAGAGTCTAGAGGTTTATTTCAGCCATTGAGACAATGACATGTGGAAAATGTTCTATTTACCATCAACTTGCATTGGGGACTCAATTACATATGATTTCTGCATTCCACCCTTAAAACTGATGGACAATATAAATGACAATTTAACCCTAGAACACATGTTACAAGCATGTTCTCTAGAATGTAAAGGTGAATGGGACAAACATGTAAAACTAGCTGAATTGGCCTACAAACATTAGCTGCCATTGTAATATCGGCTTGACACCTTTTGAAGCTTTATATGGATGTCCATGTTGGTCGCCTATGTACTGGGAAGAAATTGGTGACAAAAAATTGGAACATCCTCTAGTTCAACAGCACTATGTTGATCAAGTCAAGTTGATATGGAACAAATTATCAGCTGCTTAGGATTGTTAAAAACGTTATCCTGAGATGGGGCAATGACCTCTAAGTTTTGATGGAAATTGGGGACCATGTATTTTAATGTATGCCCTCAATCAGAGTATTTTAAGGACTGGTAAGAGGAGAAAATTGAATTCTAGATTTATTGGACCTTTTAAAATTCTAGGAAGAATTGGTGAAAAAGTTTACCAACTATCAATGCCACCACAATACTCTCAGGTTCATAATGTCTTTCATGTGTCAATGCTGTGAAAGTATGTACTAGATCCTAGTCATGTGATTACCCATCATGGTTTATTAGTTCAAGAAGAATTGACATAAACAAAACGAACAATCTGCATAGTTAATGAGCATGAACAGTTGTTGAGAACAAAAACATACCAGTAGTAAGTTGAATGATAACACCATGGGACCACTGATAGTACTTGGGAATTGAAAGCTGATATGCAGAAACCTTTTCCCTGACCATTTATATAGACATTAGAAATTTCGAGGATGAAATTATCTTAAGGGGGGTAAGATTGTAACATCTAGCTTCTTAGTACTGAAATCAGATTATGAGTTATTGTTTTAGCGCTAAAAGTTCTTGAAACTCACTACGTTCTTATGTGAATATTGTTAAGAAATAATATCGAAATCAAGAACTAAAAATACTTATAAAATCTATCAACTTACTTTTGTTTTTATTTCAAACCAGATGGAAAAAAGGACGTCTGATTGTTACGAAGCTCACAACCAAACTGGGAGACTATAATACTCCAATGCCCAATGAGATGGGTATTTGGTCATTGGTTAGTGGCCTGCTTGTTATTACTGACCATGACAAGGGTAGATTAGTAATTGAGTGATCTGAAATTACATTATGTTAATCACAATTAAATTTAAGTTAATGATAATTTAAGACACTAAATACAGAGGAGAAGGAGCGAAGCTCTTATGCTAAGATTAATCACTATGCTGAATTGGAATTGAAATTAATTATTAAAAAATCTAACTAAATTCTATAACCTCTTCTTATTATTTAATTAATTTTTATCACCCTCTTTATAATAAAATGTTTAAAAACACATAAAGTATAACAAAACATAAATTTTAGTATTTAAAAGCAGCCACCCTGTTGCCATCAGTGATTTGGAGGACAAGAGAGAGAAAATGATGGAAAAATAGAGACAAGGAGAGAGAAAGAGGTGGATGAGAGAGAAAGCAAGGAGCAAGAAAATTTTGGTTGACAGTAAAACCTTGCCAAATCCACCCACATGTATGTCGTACATCTAGAATAGAAATTTTTGCAGAAACCAAAGGTATGGTGAAAATATTGCAATATCATTGATTGTACATAAATTTATAGGTTTCGCTCATAGGAATTATAGCTTCTTCTCCTATGCTGCACTTTGCAGCTATTCTCTACAATTCTTATGGATTGGAACCATGAAAAACATATTGGTAGGTGAGTTTTTAACGTATTTTCATTTGAAACTTTAGAGCGCACACATGGCACGTGTGAGCAACGAACAGACTATACCAACGATGCACGTGTGAGCAACAAACGAACTCTACCAACGATGTTTGTGTAACTTAATTGTCTAGGCTTGGTTGAAATTCATGTCGGTTCACAAGCTAGTTCCTTATATTGTGAACCTTGACTGTAGGCCAGGCTAGGCCACGAGGGCCAGCTAGTGTTGGTCGGCCATGGCTAAACCTTGGTCAACTACAACCCAGCCCTATATAGGTAACCTTAGATATGCCCAGATTTAATTTTAGGTTGTGTGGCCAAATGATCACCTAGAGATTTATTTTGAATTTATTGTTCATTAAGCATAATTACATTGCCCCCAAAGTTCTGCTAATCATTTAGATTAATAAAGTTCATATTCAGTGACTTAAACAAAGTTGTAAGATTTGAGCAAAATGCTTAAGCTAGTTGAATTTATCTTAGTTCTTTGAGCATATATACAAGCTTGTTATTCAGATGCAATTGGTCTTAAAGGAGTGTGCGACACGAAGACAAGGAACTCAAGCTATGTTAGTGATAAGTTGAGTTCCGAGAGTGATGTTGTGCAATGATAAACTTGTGTTTTAGCTCTGAAAAAATTGTAATTAATAAAGAAAGCAATGGCTTAGAGCTACTTGCTTGATAAATATATGAAATTGTAGCTATGTGTTGATTTGGTTGATCATGATGGTTGGTTATTTATTTTACGTTATTTTTGCTTGTTGTCTGAGTTATAATTTTGATGTGGGCAATGGCTTAGAGCTACTTCTATATTTCTAAGATTTTGAATTGAAGTCTATAGACAATCGAAACCAACTGTAAAACCTAAAATGGGCCAGGTTCAGTGGCACAAGGGTCTAGGGACCAAAGATTGTGGACCCTTTTCTGAATGCAAAGATTGATTTGTTAAGTGCTCCTTTTCAAGCTACATAAAGGAGTTCATATCCGATGTGCGACAGGGAAGTGAGTGATGAAATTACTTTGGTATCACAATTGAGCTCAACAAAATGTGGAATCATGGTAGTGGCTACCCCAAAATTGTGAGTTTCTGGTGACTCAATGTTTGGGATAGTAACCTGCACAATGGTTAGTCTTAAATATGCCGAGAAGGTGGCATCAAATGAGTTTTCTCAGTGGGTGCATGTGTGTGTATCATTGAAATTCATGCAAATATGAATTACTTGTCCATTAATTTATTTATTTATTTCATTGTTGTGACTAATATGTTTTGGTTACTTGTGTGATTCAGAGTAAGTGCTTTGGTTTGCTGGAATGTTGAGGAAACTGAGAGACCAACTTTCAGGGCTTGTAGATAAGGGAAAGAGACCCATTTTGATAATTTGATCGACTGAAATGTGTTACCTTCCCTATCTAGATCACTGCAGATTATCATACCTCCTAACCCTTCTGAACTTATGGACCAAGTATTATCACCGCGCCAGAGTGGACTTACAACCAGTGATGATATTCACCTATTAGCATTTATATCTGCCAAGAAATCTACTTCACCTAAAGGCTACGCACCTAAACCAAAGACTGATGAATATGAGTAATACCGAATACTAAAAGGTGAGACCAAAATAAAGACAAATATTTCCTTCAAGTATCCAAGAAAATCAGTGTTGTTGCACCGAGCATGGAGAATGACATGGGCAAACTGTTGGAAACTTATCATAGTTTTGACAACTGAATTTATTATTATGAAAAGAGTCAGTAGGTTCCAATGATCCTCACTCCAAGTCGAATGAAGAGAAAGGATACATTGGTATAGCAAAAAGGAATGGACAAAATTATGGCAGAAAGGAAAGAAGAAGAGATGCTGAAGTTATCTCAATCTATGGCTATAAATTAGCTCTTTCACATATTTGCAATGTACAGGTAATTATCGATAAAATGTTTCTACCTTACACTTATTTAAAGGAATATATGAAATTTTGTTATGATTTTTCAAGTTGATTGTATGATTATCTTTCTTCTTTAGGTTCTCATCTTGTAGCGGATGATGTTTACTGATCTGGTGGCTCGAATGATGGGGGGTTGCTAGGAGGGACATGCCTGATGTCCATACTCCTTTAAACTTAATCTTTGTATGTACAAGGGTTTGTCAGTACATATATGTATGCCCTTTTCTCTTGATCTTAAATAATGCTTGCGAGAGCTGCAGTTTTTCGACATATGCTTGGAAGGTTTGCTTATGAATAGTATTCTTAATTAGAATCATTAACTTCTAGGACAGGTCATGCCATGCGCTAATTATGTGGGTGAGTTATACATACACCAATAGACAGATTGTGCCAATGCTAACTACGTAGGTGTGTGATTGTTTAGCTTCCACTTGGTCAAAGTGACTCCAAAAAAAGAATTTCTACCTCTATTCCTCTTTTGCACCCACTTGTGTATGACGTTGGAGTCTCACACATTGTCCTTTAGTGCTTTGATTTCTGCAAACATAATTGATTTCCTTTCGAGTCTCTGTCTGCTTCATGAAAATGGCATCGCTCTTGATTACACAAAAGAATACTCAAGGTGTGAG
Organism: Nymphaea colorata; assembly: GCF_008831285.2. Taxonomy (NCBI): domain Eukaryota; kingdom Viridiplantae; phylum Streptophyta; class Magnoliopsida; order Nymphaeales; family Nymphaeaceae; genus Nymphaea; species Nymphaea colorata. The sequence goes on from NC_045142.1 coordinate 11,809,792, forward strand.
GTGAATTGAAAATTTTAGACATTAATAAATGAGAAGGAATTGGATGTAGGATGGAACATGACTTACCAATCGGATGGGGTGAAAAATATTGGTGTTAAAAACATAGTTGGTAACATAAAGAAAATGTTGGTGTGAACAACTGGATCAATGCAAAGTTAGTGGATTTGGATCTGATGGGTTGGAGGCATGCGGAGGAGTTGGGGAGTAGAGGATGGCGTGGTTAGATTAAGGGATAATGATGAGAGGGAATTTGGTGTGGGGCACATAGCATGTCATCAAAGATTCGATGGGGTAGGACTAATTGGTTTTCATGGGTTTGAGGGACTATTGGAAAGAAAAATTTTCTCCTGGAAAATATCTATATTAACAAAAATTTTGTGAGTTTCAAGGTCAAAGACGTCAGTCATGACCATGATGATTATTTGAACACCCAAAAAAGATGCATCATTTTCCTTTGGGTGAAAATTTATCTTTGTGGTGGTCATAATTTTGGGCATAACTAAGCAACCAGAACAATGAAGATGTTCAGATTTTGGTTAATGTTTCACATGGAGTTTTGTCGTGAAGGGCAGCATTAGGCCTTGATATCTGAGATGGGCACCTATGAGTATGCACCTGCCCCAAATAAAAAGCCTCGCATTACCTCTCCTTTTTTAGAGCATTCTGATTTGGCTTCATTTTAGTGCATTCTCCACACATTATGTTGTATAGAGAATGTCTGTTATGAAGAGAATAAAGTTGGTTTTAATTACAGGACTGGGATTGAGTGATGCAATAACGTATGCTAGACCTATCATAATGGTTTTAGCTACTCTACAATGACATATGCTAGATCTAGTAAGACTAACTCTCTACCTAGAGTAACATAAAATATTCAAATCACAAGCACAATCGAACCAAACAAAATGAATGTGGAGGAAGAACAAAAAATGCAGAATCTTTTTCCAATAATCTTCCCTAATCGTGACTTTATTCTAAGAAAATTACTATACTAACATCAAATACGAGCTAATCAATGATAAACCTTTGATTTTTATGAACAAATATATTTTTGACAACAAATCTAGCAAGCCACAAAGACTTGTTCCAAGATAGTGGGGAAGTGATTGCTCATCACCTGCGATTATGAATGATTCTAAACCAACAAAAAAAAAGCATATTCAATTATCAAATATATTCCTAATCTAAGTTAAACCTCAAATATCATGTAAAACAGAGAGATATAATGCTGAAATTCAATGAAAATTCAGAATATGCACATGAGGACAAGTGGATTCTAACTAATATGCATGCATGAAAACAATGTCATTTGCTTATTTGCATAGCATCAAATGCCCAATATAGGGTGAAAGAAGAGTGAGCAACCCTTCACATTGATGTGCTTGTCCAGATGGGAGTTACTCCATGAACCCTCCTTGCTGCTGCCATTGATAAGTTTGGTGGAGGAAAAATAAGAAATGCACAGGACAAAGAAAACAAGAGAACAGTATGTAGCAACAATGGAACTTCGATGGAGGAAATCACCATGAACTAGGCCTAATGTAGAAAGAAAAGGTTAGGCAGAACACTTTTTAACATTAAGGAGATACCCAAGTTTATGTCCATGGCCTATTTAAACTAAAAATTCAAACATTAAGTATTTTAGAAAATTTTCTAAAGAAGACACACTTAGGGACTATTGATAACTAGACTCTAAGTAGTTCCTTAGTTTTAGACTAGCATTTGGCTACAATGAGAACTTCTAGGTCAATTTTAAAAAATTTACATCCTAACAAATTTTTGGTTTGACCTAAATGCTTTCACAATGATTTTTCTCCCAGGTAATTTTTTTTTTTTTTGCTCTAAATTGACTGTTCAATCTCTAAGCTCGATAAAATTGTGACAGATCTTATCGAGACCTAAATTAAAATAAATGATCTAAAAGTAGTGAAACCATAATAAATGCATGCAAATCAACTATAAAATGTATTTCATGTATTATCAATGGAACAAGGCTTGGTTCAAGTAAATGAAAATTTCATTTCTTTAGTGTCGCCAATAAAGTGTATTAGAGATCCAAATTTTATAGATCTCGCTTATATTGCAAACTTGATGATGAGGCTCTTACTAAAGAGTGAGGTTTTTATTGGCCTAGAATGTCAGTGCAATTTTCAAGAGCATAACTAGTGGCCAACCTAAATTCTTGTGGTTGCATTGGTTCAGATATGAGTAGCTACATGCTATGCACAGTAATGTGATAGCATGTGCATTTTAGTAGTTGAATCTTCACGTGTACAGGAATTGGCAATGAAGACAAGGCAACATAATTTGTATAGTAAGCAGTTTGAGGTTTTCAATTATCATCAAATTTAAAGTTCACATTGTGCAAGAAAGAGTTAGACATGCATCAACGTTGATGGTTGGACTTCTTCGATCCTTATGATTTTGTTACTACGTACCATCCATTTGAGTCTAATGTAATAGATGGTTGCAGTTGCTTGTAAGAGGGTCAATGAGTACTTTGCATGTGAAACTGTAAAAAATGATCAAATATTTTTTTTGCATGCCAGTTATTCATATTCAATGATCAAAAAGCAACTATTATGTATATTAAATTGAGGAATGCTTTAAATGTTATTGATGAGATTAAGGGCACGCATAAAGAGGATCATGGATATACGCATATGAGGGCCTTGTCAAGTTGGATCTATCAAGTTTTTTGGTGGATGCATTAAGTACTAAATGGTTTGGGTCAGGGGTAGAGTCAAGAACTTTTGGCTGAGGAGCACTTATACACAGCACCTAAAATTTTATCTTTAAAAAATTGTATTAGCTTTAGATTAATATTAAAATGATAGAGGGCCACAATATGTAAATAGCAAAAGGTAAGGGGCACTGATTTAGAAATAAATAGATTTTACGAGAGGATTCAACATGTAAGTAACTGGAATTAGTGTAAATGTGTGGGCAGCTGCCCACACAATCCCAAATGTGCATCTGCCCAGGTTTGGGTAGTAACTACGTATACTACACAATATTGGTTTAGTTAGAATTATTTTCCACAAAGTCAATAAAACTTGCCACCCCATTCACTTTGAGAGTATGAAGATGTATAAGGACTTGTGACATAATTTCAATGGGTTGATAAGAAAGGAAGGGTGGACAATATGCAGCCATATGTCTAATTTATTTTCAAATTATGATTGAGCAATTGCAGTTTGTTGGTTTGATGCAGATGATAGAGATGCCACACTTGGAATGAGAGTGGATTACTATGTAGTTCATTGTTGTCCTCCCTAGGACTTGCAATTGTTGATGCTATTTGGGTGATTGTGATACAACGTCCAAGTCAATGTTATCTATTCATATGAGTTAATTACCAAAATGTTACAAAATTGTGCATGAAGGAGATTGTAAGATTTTTTGGGTAATTACCAAAATGTTAATTACCAACTATTATGTATACTAACAATATGATCTGCTAGCACAACAATGCTGCTCATCAACTCTCATAAATGTGGTGGCTTGGAACTATGGTTTTTCAATAACAACAGAAGTTAGGTGACCTGCCTCATAAGCTATGTTTGGATGACATCTAAAAAAAAAGGTCATTTTATGAAAATTAAGTATGCCGGCTTGTGAAAACTTGCTATTTTAAACCGTTTTTAAGAACTTGGTTTCATATCTTCAATGGTAGAGCTGGAAAATTTTGGTTGAGGGGCACTAACCGATGTCTTGCTTAAAAAAATGAGTGATTGCAGGACATTGACTCAAGTCTGGTGTTCGTACTACATGCTTCTGAACTTACCTGTCCAGGATAATCATAATCATAGTGCAAAATTTCTAAGTAGTTTTGTTTGGCTGATAAGACTAAAACAATGCTTTTTGTGAAAATCATGAGAAGTTTTTTTCAAAAACAAAGTTTTTTTTTTTTTAAAAGGAGGTCTTTCACAAACCCAATTTTGTCTAATGCCCAAACACGCTTTAAACACTGTTTCAGTGGCGAAATGACATTTAAGAATGTATCGGTTGCAGTTTCACTTTCACACCACTCCTCGGGCCCCCAACTGTGGACCTGATTCTTTTGCTAAAAAAAGGTGATGTTAAATTTTTTTGTTAGTAACAATAATAATAATAATAATAACAATAATAAATTAAGAAATATTGTCTTATGTTGAAACATGGATGCATATATAATATATTGTCAGCCTGCATGTGCCATTGCCCAGTATACAGATATATGTCGATATATATCAATAATTAGATCATCAACTTATTTACTTGGCCAAGGAGTTGGTAGTATGACCTTCAACTGGTAGGAGGTCAAGAATTTCAAACTCAAAGTGCGTTTCTTCTGAGGGCTGTCTTGCTAATGAGCTAGAAAACAACACCACCTTTGTAGTACAATTTATCATCAATTTCGATGTACAGTGGTTTGGATGGTGGAGGAAGACATCGGGAAGTACGTGGTGAAGGCCATGGATGATGTGCACACCCATAACCACACCATCTATGTACAACCAGCATCAAACATCAAATCTCAGATGGAGGTTGTCCACTTGTGGGAAGCTCTTAGCGGGAAGGCCCTGTAGAAGGAACATATCACCGAGCAGCAATGGCTTCAAAAGATACAAGTTAAGGATCTTGAATCCGGAAGAAAAGTTACACTTTTGTAATGCATTTTCCGGATTTATGCGCATAGTGCGCAGTAGTCAAGGCTAGGTCCAGTCGTCCAAACCATTCAATTGCTGCCTCTCTAACATAGAGAGATAACTAAATTAGAATGAACACACACACACACCCATATATATATATAAATAAATGCTGAAATCCTCCCGCCATCCGTATACTCTAGCTTCTCAAATATGTATTGTGCATTAAGCTATGTGACAGCTGGAGAAATGTACGTCTTGAATATATATATATATATATATATATATATGTAATTGAACTGTGAATCTAACTCTACTGTGACATCTAGGAACATCGTATTTAGGTGGTCCATCATTTTGATCGGATGGCTAAAAAAAGAAATTTTTAATGTTTGTTTTCCTCATATGAAACTGTTTCGCCAAGTGGCCTCATTGACTATTCCCATCATCTTCACAACCCGATTATTGTCTTCTAACGGGCCCCTGTTATAGGTGCATCTGGTGTCTTCCTTCTTTTGGCTCAGTGAGAGGTTCTTTCCTACCACTAGGAATGAGGCCCCAAGTTCCCTCCATTCTACCTGCCTCCAGGGTGCTTAGCTATGTCAGCATCAATGATGGCAGCAGTGCACCCTTCAACTTGGATGTCGTGCCCTACCATCTTAAGACATAGGACCGTGCCCACAACAACTGAACTAAAGACCTGCATTCCTATCAGGCCCAAACCTGACCAGCTATGTTATACCCCTTGATGTTGGAACCTCCCATCTCAAAAGTGTTTGATATACTATAAATTTATTGAAGTTTAGAAATCCATAGGCGCCTGCCACCCAAAGGAATTCCCTTTTCCTCCATGAAATTAAGCTCCATTTTAGCTTAAATGAAAATCCATTGTTTCTCCACTGCATTGGTTGTCCTTAGGCCTGCATTCTCACCTACACAAGCGAGTTGAAAAGGGAGAGAGGACAGCATTAACTCCATAGACCATACTGGAGCTCCAGTTTAACTCTGTTAAGCTCTTAAACTAAACCTCCTTTTCTTTTTCATATCATCTCCACAAAGATCACCTCATATACTTTTAACATACAAGAAATAAAGCGCATGGGAGACTAAAAGCGAAAAGGACTGGGAGATACCTAAAAACTTGGTCTAGTGGATCATAGTTACTTGTTGGACAGAACAGATTTATAAATGAGGACTTCAGCCTTTTTTAAGCCCCTTTTTTAACAAATTCATAAAAACATATTTTCATGATCGACACAAAACCTTTCAATTATATAATCAGCTATGGGGGGAGAGAGAGAGAGAGAGAGAGAGATTTCTGCAACAGGTTGTTAGTGACAGGACACAAAAGTAGGAAAGAGAATTTGATTGACAGAACATATGTACCCATGTCTATGGGTATACAGCGACCCGAGCTTTCTCGAAATCTACTCGAACTCACCTGTATGGGACCGACTTGAGCTTGAACCATTTAATAAACAAGTTAAGCTCAAGCTTGAGTTAACGCCTGAGTTATGAATGAGTCGAGTTTGAGTTACATGAGCTTGACTTGTTTAAACTCAATCCAGCTCGTGTCTTCCCTGTTTATTAATCTTCAGCAGTATATCGGTAATCTTTGAAAAAATTTAACACCTTGTTTTGTGCTTTTCATTTTTATTTAAAGAAAAAATATATATGAATCAAGTGACATGCGATAGAACAAGTTGAGCTCAAGCCATGTAATATGTGACTCGAGCCGAGCTGGAGCTGGCTAAGCTCGAGCTTAGCTCTCTTCTTATACATTCCTTGCCACGCCCATGATCAATTAATGAAAGATAACCATTTTTTTCTTGTATGACAATGGTAGGGCGGATGATGAGGTCCCCTACGGGGGGGATTTTAACAGTATATTCATCTCTGCATTGCCTAGGCCTACTTTAAGAGCTGACCGTGGTTAAGTTCTACATTTTTGTCCAGTAAATGAACAATAAATGCCATTATTTCTCTATATTTTAATATAGTGATCTGCATGTTTTATTCTTGCATGCCCTTGACAGTGACCGAGTCCTGCTTACAAATGTTTGCATATATTTTTGTGTACATGTGCAGATGAGAACCTGCCGTGGGAGTTGAGATTTGCATTTTCCATTTTCTATCACTTCTTATTTGAAGGAGTTATGATGTCCATCCCCATCAGCCATGATAATGAAGCTTCATCACTCTATCCTTTGGTTAACCATGTGGACATGAACTCCTATCTCAGTCGTTTTCTTTGACCATGAACTCCTATCTCAGTCACTCTCATGTCTTTCTATGTGATAAATGTGACTGAGCCGTACATGTAAGTCATCCTCAGCCATTGCTGGATTAGCGCTTAAGTTGGCAAATCATGATTATTCTGCAAACGAGCCTAGTGATCTCGATCCGATAAAGTGATTTTTCAAGGGAAGGGTTAGAGAAAAAGAGAGTGAAGTTTTTACTGCAGCTGAAAAAGTATAGAACCATCACACACAAGCAAGATAGTGTTTAAAGTGGTTAATTTGATCTTTGTGGGTTCACATCCAAGGGGAAGAACTCTCAAGATCAGTTTCCATTCACTCTAAAAAGCATAGAAAGCCCAGGCTATCACAGGGAAACATATATCTCATGCACAGTCAATTATATGTCACCAAATATATTAGCATCAATCACCAAATATATAATCTACAATATAGCAACTACACCAAAAAAAATATGGTAACTAGAATCTCCAACCTAGACTTGAAATAACACCAGTAGCAATTAAATCTTCTCATGATCCCAGGATACCTCAAACAACATGCCTTCTTTTTCCCCTCAACTGGGGAATGAAAATTGGAACAACCTGGGACTTGAATAGGGAACTGGGTCCTTGGAGTGCCTTTTGTAAATCCATGTGCAATATTTTTTCTGGGAATGATGTGAGTGCTGCAATTTTTTTTTACATGTTTAGTTCTTTCATGAAATACATAATTGACAATGATTTACTAACGGCTTTATTGTTTCAATGAAGTTCAATGCTTCTTGAATCTCAAATCCCAACTGACTGAGTACACTTCGTACCCATATTAGTTGATTAAATATGTTATATCTCTATCCACTTTAGCATGCAAAGACTCCTTGGTTCTTAATTTTCTGAACTACTAAATTTCCAACCATTAATATCCTGAAGTAGATCTTCTATCACAAACATCTCTTGCCCAACCGGCATCACATTATCATTCAATTTTGGTGTTTCCACCATATTTTTATGACATTTCCAAGGCTTATTCATGCATATGCTCATCAAATTTGTAATATCAGCGCAAGTAATAATAATGTATATCAGTTTTCCCACTAACCATTGAAGTGTCCCTTTGTCCACCTCTAGGTATACCTTTGAATTTAAAGAGGAGTTTCCACTAGTTGAGAGGCCAAATTTATAGTCCCCTTTTAGGTCAAGAGCATACCTTTTTGACTTAGTCATGGTCCTTTGTAGTATTTAGCAATCGTAGTACCCAAAAAGACATTTCAACTAGCCAAGATCCTTTATATCAAATGTCGCAGGCTGGTATTTTCAATCTTTCAAGCCATCCAAATTAATACTAATAGTAACCAAGTCATCAAGATAAATAAGTGCAAAAATTATGTTTTTGCCATTGATTTTCATAAATATTATATTTCCTGACTTACACTTACAAATCGCTAGCTTTCAAAAGGCCCAACTTAGTTTAGCATATTAAGCTATTGAAGATTGTTTAAGGACATAGACATCCTTTTTTAAGTATACAAAGTAGACCTTTTTTTGTGTTAGGGTGACTAAGTATAAATTCCATGCAGAATCCTTCATTCAGTTAATCTTGGAGAACTACATTGTAGATATTGAGATACTTGGCTCGAAATTATAGGCAGCAGATAAAATGGCTCTTAATTTATTTGTCTTGACCACTAGAATGTATCTTTCATGATCATATTCCACTCCAAAATCTTGAGCAATCCTTTTGTGAGAAATAAACCCATGTACCAATCAATATTTTCATACCTCCTAGCTTTGATTTTTTTTTGTAGTGCCTCAAGTTATTTGTAACAACCCGACCAACTCCCGGGCTCGAGCCTCTGGTTCGACGGATCCCAACCCGCTCCCTAGCAGTTTCGGTTCCAACCCTAAAAAGGCTAGGAACCAGGATAATCATCTCATTAATAGCCTCCCTTTATAAGCCCTTGAAGATCCCTCACAATCTTCGATACGGGACTAAACATCTGGGGTGTTACATTATTAATCCATAACACGTCTCAACTAAAGTTTTTATGGCTGCATTATAAGGTGCAGCTCATTAAATTTATAAACATTTTTTTACAAAAAATGCATGTTTACAGAATACATGATAACAATAAATGTATTTATCCATGAGATATCTAGAAGCATTGCAAGTAATATAATATTAGAGCCTAATGATGGGCCATCCAGCTCATAGGACATCTTTTGTTTCACTTTAAACTGAGCAAGATAATGCCACATTTTCTTAAGTTAATCTTCACCCATAGAGTTATCACAATTCTATTGCCTTGCATCAACACTAGTTTGTTATTCTTCACATAATTCTACATGAAGGAGAGTGTCCACAATGTCAACATTGGCTGAATACTCTTCCCTTGGAAGGTACTTCCTAAACTTGATTATAACAATAACATTGAATGTTATTGGACTCCATCTGACATGCTTATGAGTTGCAATCCATATGTGTATAATACAACCAGGTACATTGAAGATGATCTGATTTTTTTGCCAAGAACAGCCTCCGCTGCCGCCAAATCTCTTAACCTTGGACTGGTCATTCAAGTAATTGGTAAGTAGTAGAAATGGCTTTGGACCAAAAGATTTTAGGAATATTTGATTGAAACAGTTGTGAGCTAGCAAATTTAAATAGGCAACAACTTTTATTCTCATACCATTGTCCAATCTTTAGAATTGAATTTTAGTCTCAAAATGGTTTGGACCATAAAGACCTTGAAATTATAAAAAGAAACCTCATCTTTGTGCTTCAACAAATAGTTATGAATGTTCTTAGAAATAATTGTACACAAACAAGTCCCAACGTGTTGGTGTGAACAAGAGCAAAGGGTGTATGAGACACAATCAAAATAGTCAAACTTAGGTCTACCTAATCTACCATATTGACAAAATATCACAACCTTTATTGTTAAAATGCAAAAATGAAATAGCAAATCAAGGTGTTGCCACTTGTAGGGCCCACTAATCGATTCTGCCAACAGGAACTCTTCTCCCCAACCACCAACACTCTGCACTTATAAGTAACTTTGTGGACCATGTGAAGAAAAGCACCATCAGCAAATAACTTCTTCCTGATATATAAGATCCAAAACACAACATCAATAGGAGCAAGGTCCACATGACAATCCAATTCCTTTGTTATCTTTGCTACATAAAAAAGACTTCAGCTGAAGGATAGCAATTGTAAAGCAAGATGTCAGCAACCCGAGTGAAACAACATAACTTGAGCCCCACCTTATAAAGAAATATAGGAACATTTCAAGTACAAATAGGACCTAAACTATTTTTTGCATGAAAATCATATAGGTAGTTGGCAAGTGCACCATACGATCCATTGTACCTGAATCAACCGCCCAATATGTTGAATATAAAGTGTTCTAAGATATTTTTTCCAAACCTAGTTTGGTAACATCTGAAGTAGTTGATGTAGGTGCAGCCATGCATGTGGTCTTCTGAATATTCTGAAGATGCTCTGTTATCTTCTCTAAAGCATCAGAATTATTTTGATGATCAACTATGTTTAGTCTGGGTAGGTTGCTCACCTCATTAGAAAGATCATCATCATGTCAGCTATTGCTTTTATCTTGACAACATTTACTTTACTTCCCATTCAACTACCAGCGACGATCTTGAGTTTGGCAATTTCCTTATTATTAGTGCATTTAGACTACTGAGTCGATTCTTTAAGGGGTTTTCTCTAACTGATTGTTTAGAGCTTTTATCATTATTAGCTATAAAAAATTAGCTTTTCATTGGTGTCAATGGGAGTTTTGTCATCAACCTCACTAAATTTGTGTTTTTTTTCAACGTTCATCTGGCAAAAGACTGTTACAAATAGCGCCAACAGAAAGCAAATTTGAAGTCATAAGAATGTGAATGTTAGACTGACTTAATCATCTCCAAGCCATATAAAATCTGAAAAATTCTTTCTCATTTACGTTGTATTTTTGGGTGACCCAAATAAGTTGTATTAAGACAATATAAATCCATCTCATTCCATTTCCCTTTAATAATTCAAATGTCCTCATCAATGTCATATTTCATTTCTAAAGGTTTCCTTAGCAACATCCTAGACTCGCACTCTTCATAATTAGGATCACTCGGAGCAGGCATGGGTTTTCTCCCATTAAAATGTTTTGTTTTTTATTTTATACTAAGAAACAAAGTTGCACCTTACGACTAATTCAAGTAGTTCATACCAGTCAACAAAACATTATTAAGAGTGCATGATTCCACAATAATTCTTTGTTGAAGAGGTGACCCATGTGTTGAAGAGCATCCATGGGAACCACTAGATTCTTCTCTATCTTCAAATTCCAAGGGCATGTTGAGAATGAATGATCAAGATAAAGCATTGCATCATAAACTAACAGTCTAATATCTTGAAGTACTGAACACAATAGGAAAAGAAGAAATTCAATCGCACAAGCAAGGTAACATTTAATGTGTTTGAACTTGATAGATCTAAATCTATAAGGGAAACCCTCAAGATCAATTATCATTCATGGTGTTTATATGCAAAATATTTTATCTTTTACACGTAAACCTTTTGGAAAGAAAGGAATCGGTTACTTGTCAATCATTTTTTAAGTGAAAAGAAAACTAGGGAGATGGAACCCGCTTGTTAGTAGAAGAAGACTTTGAAAACTAAGATTAAAATAGGATTTTGAAAAATGTTTTGAAATAGATATTGAAAGAATTTTTCAAACGTGAGATAATGTGAATGATTTTCAAAACTGTAACATATAAGATGTTAATGAAAAGTAGTTTTTTTGGCACCTTGACCATACCCATTTATGTAAATAAGGTCCAACTTCATTAATTTCTAGGAGGAAAGTAAGTGTATGGTTGGCGTTGGAGTCAACCATGGGTGAGAGACTGAAAATGTGAGTGCTAGTGCATGTGTTCAAATCACAACATGTTCTAAAAAAAGAAGTAAATGCATATCTAACATGAAGCAAGGAAATTAATTATTCCACTATATTCTTTTGATTTTCAATTATAAATTGGAATAAAATAAAATAATAAAGAAAGAAATTAACAACTACACAATAAAGATAAACAAAGATATCAATGCAAAGCTAGAAAAAGATATGGCCCGCTCTCTTTCATTACTTAAGAGAAAACAAATAGATGTTGTACATCACAAAACAATGAGAGTAAATACCAAACCTCAGAATAGCCAACATAACAGGCGAGGGTGTCTCAAATCATCCAATGTTTCTACACAACAAGCAAGGGTGTCTCAAAATCATCCAAGAAATCCCAAACAGAATACAAAATCTACAACAACATTAAAACATGTAAGCCTTAGGGTAATTTTAGCATGGTTACAATTGCAAAAGTACACAGTACCCATTGTTCCATTAAATGAGGCACACCAAAGTCCCTGATTCTTATATACTCTTATAACCATCTTTTTCAAAGATTACATTCACTTCTTTGGGCTTCAAACCATATATCTCATGGCAACCACACAAAAATATTATCAAGCAGGATCTACCAAAAAAATAAAATAAAATAAAAATCAATAGCATACCATATTTAGTCTTCCACAACCAGTCTAACACCTTCATGAATTACCTCTCCATTCATAGATTCATCAATTTCATCTTAAATTTCCTACACCACCAATCCAAAATGTCTTTTCTGAATGAGCAAGTCTAAAGGAAACATTAAATTTTTGCGAATGAAAATGCCAAGCAAAATCAGTAGCCTTGAAATGCAAAAATAAGTGGAAGCATGTTTCTCAGCTACAAAACAAGTAAAACATTTATTCACCAATGTTTGGTCAAGAGTTAAAAATGCAACCGTCTATAGCCTAAAAAAGTAAAGAACTTGGCTCTTAGTACTGCATCACAAGCCCATCTAACTTCCAACAATCCCGTCAACTCTAATTCTTTCATATAATATCATTTCTAGACAAGGAATAAGCTTCTAAAATACTCCAGACCAGTTTATTTTTATCATTAGTTAAAACAATGCTTTTAAAAACATAACTTAAGCAATGAAATCTCAATTCATGAACAACTGTAGTTGAATGAATTTGTTTGACCATGACAGCTGGAATACCAGACCCATGTTATACATAATCAAGAACTGCGAGAGTTGTAACTCTACTAGAAACTACGTCTTTCACATATTTGTAATGTACCTGTAACTGCCAACAAAATGTATGTACCTTACACTTATGCAAAGGAGTATATGAGCTTTTGTTATGATTTTCATCGTATTAGAGGTTGTGTTGGTATTATGATTATCTATCTTTTTTAGCTTTTCGTTCTGCTGTAGATGATGCTCGTTTGATTAGGTAGCTTGAAGGACAAAGATTGTTGGGTGGGACATGTCTAGTGTCACATGCATACCTCTTGAACCTTAATATTTGTATGTATAGGGGTATGTGTGCACATATATGTAGGCCCTTTTTTGTTAGTCTAAAACAATAACTGCGAGAGTTCTAACTCTCCAGCAGATGATTTGAAGGTTTGCTTATAAATATGTGTTCTACATCAATACAATTAACTACTAGGACAAGTCATGCCACGTACTAATTAATCGAGCAAGTTATCTATACACAAATAGGTACACTGGGCCATGCTAACTACATAGGTGAGTGATTTTTTTGCTTCTGATTGGTCAAAGTGACCCTACAAAAAAAAATCTCTAGCTATATTTCTCTTCCACACTCACATGTGTATGATATTACAGTGCCACGTTGAATGAGTATCAGAGGGAAGCTTGTTCATCTTTCGATTCACCCTTTGATCAAAACTTCATTCAACAGATGAGTTACAGGTAATGGTTATTAGTAAGATACTGAAAAATGCATTATAGTTTAAGTTTAGCAAAATAAGTAAAAAAAAAATTAATAAGAAATGATTTTGTGGATTGTAGAAACCAGAGCTGTACTCCACTAAAAGAATGTTTTAATATAGTATGAGGGCCATCAATGAGGAGAGCAGGTTGACCTTATGGAATTTTGATGACAATTTCTAGGTCTATGCAAACCCAGGCCCAGGTGATCACTCAGCTGGTAGAACTGGCTTCAGCATCAAATCCCACCATAACATCTCAACCAGCTACCAACAACTAGCATAAGGATTTCATGGATTGCATCTGCCAAAATTTATAGGAGGTGCATACACAATGGACGCTAATAGCTTGGTGAAATCCAAGAGGCTTTTGAACCAACCGATGTTCCAAAAACTCAAAACCTAAGTATGGCACTCACATGTTGGCAGAAGTGCAAAACATTGGTGGAAAACCATCAAGTATACAAAGTTGTTAGTAAGGCAATGGATGGAAGCAATTCAGATATTATAAGGAATAGTGCCATTTATGCCATTGATTGCACCTTGGAGGGTCGTGCCCTATGCTTGGAAGGGTACGTTTAAATTGTGGCGGACAAAGACATTTTTTGAGAGAATCTCCTAAGAGACAAGGATTTTCACTATGTGGACCACTTCAAATCTCATCCAGTCAGTCACCACAATCTACCAATCGACTTAAAAATAAGAATGGCACCAGCTGATCTAGAAAAATGCAATAGCTTATCAACAAAGGATTTATCAGACCGAGTGCATCATCTGGGGGTGCACCTGTGTTATTTGTAAATAAGAAGGATGATTCATATCAGTTATGCATTGATTATCGGATGTTAAATCAAGTAACCACCAATAATAAGTATCACCTCACCATAATTGAAGACCTATTAGATAAGCTACAGAACACTAGTGTATTCTCTAAGATTAACTTTAGGTCGGGGTATCACCAACTGAGAATTGAAGAAGAGGATATCCTTAAGACTGCTTTTTGAACATGGTATAGACATTATGAGTATTATGTTCTTTTGGTTGACTAATGTGCCTTCTGTGTTGATGAATTTAATAAACAAACTATTCAAAGAACTTATTTGGCAGTTTGATATTGTGTTTATTGATGGCATATTAATTTATTCATCTACTCCTAAGGACACCGTGGAATACTTAAGAAAGGTATTGAGCATTCTTCGACAGCACAAATTATATGCAAAATTCTCAAAGTGTGAATTTTGGGTGTCTGAGATTAGATTCTTGAGACATGTTATTTCTAGTAATGAAATTGCAGTGGAAAACCAAAATTGTTTCAATTTATAAATGGAAGACTCCTTCTAAAATTACTGAAGTGAAAGTGTTCCTCGGATTAATTTGATACTACAAAAGATTTATAAAAGGATTCTCTCAGTTAGCACTTCCTATAACTACGCTTCTGAAAGAAAGAAACAACATTTGATTGAAAAGGAAAATGTGTTCACAGTTTTCACACTTTGGAAAATATGACATATGTTTTGGCTATTCCATCTGGTAAGGAAGTGTTTGCCATATACACTGATGATTCTAAATATGGTTAGATAGCGGTCTTGATGTAGAATAGGCAAGTCATTCCTTTTGCATCACACCAACTATGTCCACATGAGTGTAACCACCCAACTCATGTTTGGAAGTGAAGCCAGCTGTTCATGCCTTGAAGATGTGGCAAGCCTACCTATAGATTGAATTATTTACAGATCAGAAGTCACTTATCTATTTTCTCAGAAAGACTTGAACTTGGGTGGAGTATTTGATGGACTATTTTAAAATGTCATATTGCTCTGGTAAGGCAAATGTTGTAGCATATGCCCCCACTCACAAAGGTAATGTGACTATAGTAAGTATGATTGTCCAAACATAAAAATTGATTGAAAGATTGACTTCCTTTCATCCCTTTCAACCTACCGCCAAGAACATTTACTTGTGTTTAACAATGCTAAGTAATCTAATTGAGATAATTTCATAGAAACAAAAGAATGATCTTGATTATAGTCGATGCTTGCTCGTTTATAAGAAGGATGAATCTTACTTTTCGTTGGACAATAATGATAGTGTTTGCTTCCAAGACCATTTATAGGTTCCAAATAATGCAGATATAAGAAAGAAACTATTTGAAAAACTACATGCTGAAAAGCATGCAATTTATCCGGGAACAAAAAAAAATTAGCATGATGCTTAGCAAAAATTTTGGTGGTCAGGAATAAAATCTGATATAACTAAACATGTGGAAAATGTTCTATTTACCAGCAAATCTAAGCAGAACATCAAGAGTCTAGAGGTTCATTGCAGCCATTGAGACAATGACATGTGGAAAATGTCCTATTTACCTTCAACTTGCTTTGGGCACTCAATTACATAAGATTTCTGCATCCCACCCTCAAAACTGATGGGCAAATATAGATGACAATTTAACATTAGAACACATGTTACAAGCATGTTCACTAGAATGGAAAGGTGGATGGGACAAACATGTAAAACTAGCTGAATTTGCCTACCAACATTAGCTGCCATTGTAATATCGGCATGACACCTTTTGAAGCTTTATATGGATGTCCATGCTGATTGCCTATGTACTAGCATGAAATTGGTGACAAAAAATTGCAAAATCCTCTAGTTCAACAGCACTATGTTGATTAAGTCAAGTTGACATGGAACAAATTATCAGCTGCTTAGGATTTTCCAAAAAGTTGTCCTAAGAAGGGGCAATGACCTCTATGTTTTGAATGAAATTGGGGACCATGTATTTTAATGTATTCCCCCAGTCAGAGTATTTTTCGGGCTGGTAAGAGGTGAAAATTGAATCCTAGATTTATTGGACCTTCTGAAATTCTAGAAACAATTGGTGAAAAAGTTCACCAACTATCAATGCCACCACAATAGTATCAGGATCATAATGTCTTTCATGTGTCAATGCTGCGAAAGTATGTACTAGATCCTAGTCATGTGATTACCCATCACGATTTATCAGTTCAAGAAGAGTTGACATATACAAAACAAACAATCTGCATAGTTAATGAGCAGGAACAGATATTGAGAACAAAAACATTGCAGTAGTAAAAGTTGAATGGCAACACCACGGGACCATTGATAGTACTTGGGAATTGAAAGCTGATATGCAGAAACTTTATCCCAGACCATTTATATAGACATAAGAAATTTCAAGGATGAAATTATCTTAAGGGGGGTAAGATTGTAACATCTAGCTCCTTAGTACCGAAATCAAGTTATGAGTTATTGTTTTAACCCCAAAAGTTCCTGAACCTTACTACTTTCTTATGTGAATATTGTTAAAACATAATATCGAAATCAAGAACTAATAATACTTATAAAAACTATCAGCTTACATTTGTTTTTATTTCAAACCACAGAGAAAAAAGGATGTCTGATTGTTACGAAGCTCACAACCAAACTGGGAGACTATAATACTCCAAGGCCCAATGAGATGGGTATTTGGTCATTGGTTAGTGGCATGCCTGTTATTACTGGCCTTGACCAAGGGTAGATTAGTAATTCAGTGATCTGAAATTAAATTATGTTAATCACAATTAAGGTTAGTTAATGATAGTTTAAGAGCCTAAATACAGGTAGAGAAGGAGCGAAGCTCTTATTCTAAGATTAATCACTAAGCTGAATTGGAATTGAAATTAATTACTACAAAATCTAACTAAATTCTACAACCTCTTCTTATTATTTAATTAATTTTTATCACCCTCTTCATGATAAAATGTTTAAAAATACATAAAGTATTACAAAACATAAATTTTAGTATTTAAAAGCAGCCACCCCGTTGCCATCAGTAATTTGCAGGACAAGAGAGAGAAAAAGAGGGGAAAATAGAGGCAAGGAGAGAGAAAGAGGTGGATGAGAGAGAAAGCAAGGATCCAGAAAATTTTGGTTGACAGTAAAACCTTGCCAAATCCACCCACATGTATGTCGTACATTTAGAGTAGAAATTTTGCAGAAATCAAAGGTATGGTGAAAATTATTGCAATATCTTTGATTAAACATCAATTTATAGGTTTCGCTCATTGGAATTATAGCTTCTTCTCCAATGCTGCACTTTGCCACTATTCTCTACAATTGTTGTGGATTGGAAACATGAAAAACAGATTGGTAGGTGAGTTTTTAACGTACTTTCATTTGAAACTTTAGAGCACTCCACAGCACACATGGCACGTGTGAGCAACAAACAGACTATACCAATGATGTTTGTGTAACTTAATTGTCTAGGCAGGGTTGAAATTCATGTTGGTTCACAAGCTAGTTCATTATATTGTGAACCTTGACTGTAGGCTAGGCTAGGCCACGAGGGCCAGCTAGTGTTAGTCTGCCATGGCTAAACCCTGGTCAACAACAACCCAGCCCTAGATAGGTAACCTTAGATATGCCCAGAGTTAATTTTAGGTTGTGTGGCCAAACGATAACCTAGAGATTTATTTTGCATTTATTGTTTATTATGCATAATTACATTGCCCCAAAGTTTTGCTAATCATTTAGATTAATAAAGTTGATATTCTGTGACTTAAACCAAGTTGTAAGTTTTGGGCAAACAGCTTAAGCTAGTTGAATTTATCTTAGTTCTTTGAGCATATATTCAAGCCTGTTATTCGGATGCAATTGCTCTTGATGGAGTGTGTGACATGAAGACAAGGAACTCAAGATATGTTAGTGATAAATTGAGTTCTGAGTGTGATGTTGTTCAATGATAAACTCATGTTTCAGCTCTGAAAAGAATGCAATTAATAAAGAAAGCAAGGTAATGTTCACATATATCAAATTGTAGCTATGTGCTGATTTGGTTGATCATGATGGTTGGTTATTTATTTTACGTTATTTTTGCTTGGTGTCTGAGTTATAATTTTGATGTGGGCAATGGATAGATCTACTTTTATATTTCTAAGTTTTTGGCTGGAGTCTATAGACAATCAAAACCAACTATAAAACCTAAAATGGGCTAGGTTGAGTGGCGCAAGGGTCTAGGGACCAAGGATTGTGGACCCTTTCCTGAATACAAAGTTTGATTTATTAAGTGCTCCTTTTCAAGCTACATAAAGGAGTTCATATCCGATGTGAGACAGGGAAGTGCATGATGAAATTACTTTGGTATCACAACTAAGCTCAACAAAATGTGGAATCATGGTAGTGGCTACCCCAAAATTGCGAGTTTCTGGTGACTCAATGTTCGGGATAGTAAGCTGCACAATGGTTCATCTTAAATATGCCGAGAAGGTGGAATCGTATGAGTTTTCTCACTGGGTGCATGTGTGTGTATCATTGAAGTTCATGCAATTATGAATTACTTGTCCATTAATTCATTTATTTATTTCATTGTTGTTACTAATAGGTTTTGGTTACTTGTTATAGTTTTGATAACTCAATTTATTATTATGGAAAGGGTCAATAGCTCCCAATGATCCTCACTCTGACTCGAATGAAGGAGAAAGGATACATAGGTATTGCAAAAACAAATGGACAAAATTATGGAGGAAAGGAAAGAAGAAGAGATGCTGAAGTTAACTCAATCTATGGCTATAAATTAGCTCTTTCACGTATTTGCAATGTACATGTAAGTATATTTGCAATGTACATGTAAGTAGCGATAAAATGTTTCTACAATACACTTATTTAAAGGAATATATCAAATTTAGTTCTGATTTTCATTGTATTTAGTTTCATGTTGATCGTATGATTATCTATCTTCTTTAGGTTCTCATCTTGTAGCAGATGATGTTTACTGATCTGGTGGCTCGAATGATGGGGGGTTGCTAGGAGGGACATGCCTGATGTCCATACTCCTTGAACCTTAATCTTTGTATGTACAAGGGTTTGTCAGTACATATATGTATGCCCTTTTTTATTGATCTTAAATAATGCTTGCGAGAGCTGTAGCTATTGGACATATGCTTGGAAGGTTTGCTTATGAATAGTATTCTTAAGTAGAATCATTAACTTCTAGGACACGTCATGCTATGCACTAGTATGTGGGTGAGTTATACATACACCAATAGACAGATTGGGCCTATGCTAACTACGTAGGTGTGTGTTTGTTTTGTTTCCAATATGTCAAAGTGATCCTCCAAAAAAAAAATCTCTACCTCTATTCCACTTTTGCACCAACTTGTGTATGACGTTGGAGTGTCACACATTGTCCTTTAGTGCTTTGATTTCTGCAAACATAATTGATTTCCTTCCGAGTCTCTGTCTGCTTCATGAAAATGGCATCGCTCTTGATTACACAAAAGAATACTCAAGGTGTGACGTGAATTGAAAATTTAGACATTAATAAATGAGAATGAACTGGATGTAGGATGGAACATGACTTACCAATCGGATGGGGTGAAAAATATTGGTGTTAAAAACATTGTCGGTAACATAAAGAAAATGTTGGTGTGAACAACTGGAGCAATGCAAAGTTAGTGGATTTGGATCCGATGGGTTGGAGGCATGCGGAGGAGTTGGGGAGTAGAGGATGGCGTGGTTAGATTAAGGGATAATGATGAGAGGGAATTTGGTGTGGGACACATATCATGTCATCAAAGATTCAATGGGGTAGGACTACTTGGTTTTCATGGGTTTGAGGGACTATTGGAAAGAAAAATTTTCTCCTGGAAAACATCTATATTAACAAAAATTTTGTGAGTTTCAAGGTCAAAGACGTCATGACCATGATGATTATTTGAACACCCAAAAAAGATGCATCATTTTCCTTTGGGTAAAATTTATCTTTGTAGCGGGCATAATTTTGGGCATAACAGAGCAACCAACACAATGAAGATGTTCAGATTTTGGTTTTTGTGTAAAGAATGTTTCACATGGAGTTTCGTCGTGAAGGGCAGAGCTAGGCCTTGATATGTGAGATGGGCACCTATGAGAATGCACTTGCCCCAAATAAAATGCCTTGCGTTACTTCTCCTTTTTTAGAGCATTCTGATTTGGGTTCATTTTAGTGCATTCTCCAAAATTATGTTGAATAAAGAATGTCTGTTATGAGGAGAATAAAGTTGTTTTCAATTACAGGACTGGGAATGAGTGATGCAATAACATATGCTAGATCTATCATAATGGCTTTAGCTACTCCACAATGGCATATGCTAGATCATGTAAGACTAACTATCTACCTACAGTAACATAAAATAATCAAATCACAAGCACAATCGAACCAAACAAAATGAGTGTGGAGGAAGAACAAAAAAAGCAGAATCTTTTTGCAATAATCTTCCCTAATCATGACATTATTCTAAGAAAATTACTATACTAACATCAAATATGATCTAATCAATGATAAACCTATGATTTTTAGGAACAAATATGTATTTGACAACTAATCTAGCAATCCACAAAGACTGGTTCCAAGATAGTGGGGAAGTGATTGCTCATCACCTGAGATCATGAATGATTCTAAACCAACAAAAAAAAAGCATATTCAATTATGAAACATATTCCTAATCTAAGTTAAACCTCAAATATCATGTAAAACAGAGAGATATAATGCTGAAATTCAATGAAGATTCAGAATATGCACATGAGGATAAATGGATTCTCACTAATATGCATGCATGAAAACAATGTCAGTTGCTTATTTGCCTAGCATCAAATGCCCAATATAGGGTGAAAGAAGAGTGAGCGACCCTTCCCATTGATGTACTTGTCCAGATGGGAGTTACTCCATGAACCCTCCTTGCTGCTGCCATTGATAAGTTTGGTGGAGAAAATATAAGAAATACACAGCACAAAGAAAATAAGAGAATAGTATGTAGCAGCAATGGAACTCCAATGGAGGAAATCACCTAGAACTAGGCCTAATGTAGGAAGAAGGGGTACAAGGTTAGGCAGAACACACTTTAAAATTCAGGAGATACCCAAATCCATGTCCATGGCCTATTTAAACTAAAAATTCAAACATTAAGTTTTTTAGAAATTTTTTTAAAGAAGAACGCTTAGGGACTATTCACAACTAGACTCTAAGTAGTTCCTTAGTTTTAGACTAGCATTTGGCTACAATGAGAACTTCTAGGTCAATTTTAAAAAATTTACATCCTAACAAATTTTTGGTTTGACCTAAATGTTTTCACAATGACTTAACACAGACCTACAAAATATTTTCTTTATTTTTTTCTTTTTTCTCTAACTTGGCAGTTCAATCTCTAAGCTCGACAAGATTGTAACAGATCTTATCTAAACCTAAATCCAAACAAAAGATCTAAAAGTAGTGAAACCAAAATAAATGCATGCAAATCAATTATAAAATGTATTCCATGTATTATCAATGGAACAGAGCTTGGTCCAACAAAATGAAAATTTCTTTTTTTAGAATCACCAAAAAGTGCATTGGAGATCTAGATTTTATAGTTCTCACTTATATTGCAAACTTAACGACGAGTTTCTTACTAAAGAGTGGGGTTTTTATTGGCATAGAATGTCAGTGCAATTTTCAAGAGCATAACTAGCGGCCAACCTAAATTCTTGTGGTCGAATTGGTTCAGATATGAGTAGCTACATGGTAACCTTATATGCTTCAGTTATTGAATTGTAACTCATGCTATGGAAGGTAATGTCATAGCATGTGCATTTTAGTAGTTGAATCTTCACGTGTATAGGAATTGGCAATGGTAGTGTTGGCAATGAAGACAAGGGAACATAATTTGTATACTAAGCAGTTTGAGGTTTTCAATTATCATCAAGTTTAAAGTGCACATTCTGCAAGAAAGAGTTAGACATGCATCAACGTTGATGGTTGGACTGCTTCAATCCATATGATTTTGTTACTATGTACCATCCATTTGAGTCTAATGTAATAGATGGTTGCAGATGCATGTAAGAGGGTCAATGAGTACTTTGCATGTGAAACTGTAAAACATGATCAAATACTTTTTTAGCATGCCAGTTATTCCATACAAAAAAAGCAACTATTATGTGTACTAGATTGAGGAATGCTTTAAATATTATTGATGAGAAAAAGGGCACGCATAAAGAGGATCATGGATATCCGCATCTGAGGGCATTGTCAAGTTGGATATATCAAATTTTTTGGTGGATGCATTAACTACTAAATGGTTTGGGTCAGGGTTAGAGTCAAGAACTTTTGGCAGAGGAGCACTTATACACAGCACCTAAAATTTTGTCTTTCAAAAATTGTATTAGCTTTAGATTAATATTAAAATTATAGAGGGCCACAATATGTAAATAGCAAAAGATAAGGGGCACTGATATAGAAATAAATAGATTTTACGAAAGGATCCAACATGTAAATAACTGAAATTAGTGTAAATGTGTGGGCAGCTGCCCACACAATCCCAAATGTGCATCTGCCCAGTTTTGGGTCGTAACTATGTATACTGCACAATGTTGGTTTAGTAAGAATTATTTTCCACAAAGTCGACAAAGGTTGCCACCCCATTCACTTTGAGAGTACGAAGATGTATAAGGACTTGTGATATAATTTTAATGGGTTCCATAAGAAAGGAGGGGTGGACAATATGCAGCCATATGTCTAATTTATTATCAAATTATGATTGAGCAATTGCAGTTTGTTGGTTTGATGCAGATGATATAGATGCCACACTTGGAATGAGAGTGGATTACTATGTAGTTCATTCTTGTCCTCCCTAGGACTTGCAATTGTTGATGCTATTTGGGTGATTGTGATAGAACGACCAAGTCAATGTATCCATTCACATGAGTCAATTAGCAAAATGTTGCAAAATTGTGTGTGAAGGAGACTGTAAGATTTTTTGGGTTCCTTAGTTTATTATTTTAAATTGGGACTATAAGTTTACTATGAGATTATAGCAGCATCTTTGGAGAACTATAGGTATAAAATTGATAATTAGCACTACTTTTCACTTGTGAGTCGATAGTAATCAAAGTGCATGTTTCAAACTTAAAAAGATACATTGCATACATAAAATGGAGAGAGGTAACTCTGACCAACATATTATGCTTGTAGCAGTGTAGATGACAATAACTGCCGTGAAAACAAAAAAAATAATACCATTCAAGGCACTTCACAAGAATCCTATAAATTTTTTGGCTACAAATGTATGTGCGATCTAAGGGAGTGGATAGTACTCTCGTGCTATGGTACTATCTTAAGCAAATGTAGTAGATAACTCAGATATACCAAAGGAGTTACTCACACAACATTGGAATAGAGCTTACTTTTGAGGTAAGAGTCCACAGCAAAAGTATTTTTTAGATTTAGAAAGAATTGTAAGCTCAGTAGAAAATACATGGGTCCATTTGAAGTGCTTGAGAAAGTAGATAATGCAACATGCACTATCACTTTACCTCTATAGTTTTCTCATGTGTATGATGTGTTGCCGAGGTTTGAGGAATGGAAACTTGCAAACTAGATCTACATAATGGATGGAAGTCTACTACTGTATGATGTACTACATGTGTCTCATATTCTATGAAACTTTGTTTTATTTTATGCTTTACTAACTTTGGGTTATATTCGTGTTTTTTAAGACAATGCCATTGTGATACTGTTTAGAAACTCTGTGATATGTTCCCATATTGTATCAAATGGTTTCTTTGTTTTCGATGTTGTTTTTCTTATTACATGAATGGTACATTTTTAAATATGCATGAAAATGTGGATGCTTGAACTTGGGATATTTGTCGGAACCATAATGAACAAGAGAGAATAGGCAAACTCCCACATGAAGGATTATTAGTGTCCCTTACGAAAACTGATATGTATGTCTGTGAACATTGGTTAGCAGGAAAGACAATGAAAAAATTTTTTGGTAGGACCATTCGCCCAACATGTTTTAAGATCCTGGAGAGCTAACAAGCAAATTTTAATAGTTCATTTTGTAAAGTATCGCACATTAGTTTCAAACAGTTTAGAGTCCACTTTCTATTGAAATGCTCCAATACTGCCATATATGATCATGCATCAAGGATTACGAAATAATGAACTGCATTACGATACTATGTTATTTACTTTATGGTTATGAAACTTTAAGTGGGTTGGTTATTGGCAACTAATAGATTTACTCCATATTCCACTTGCTATTTCAGGTGGCCAAATTACTCTACTTCATGAGATAATAGACTACTGCTAATCCATGAGTCTAAGGCATATGTATTTTGGTCTAGACATTGAACTAATTGAGAGTATTTTGGAACCTAATGTCATATTTCGTTTTGAAAACATATTCTTAAATTAACATACTTGTTGAATGTGCATGTGGTTTGTTAAATCTTTTTTAATATCAAATGGATTGACATATGTCATGAACTTCACTACTTATGCTTTGTTCTTGAATATAAGCTGATATTATTCGCAGTATGTGCCATGATGTTTTGATTCAGCTTGTATTTTGAAAGAAACAATCTTGTCTTGTAAATGTGCAAGAAGATTGAATGTGGATGGCATTGGAGAATTCTAGATGATGCCCATGAGGACTCCTCAATTAAGTAGCTTCATAATTTCTATATATGATAGTATATTAGAGCAATTATTGATTTACCAATTTATTACACAAACACGTGCACATAGTGGAGCAGATAATGTCAATTTTTTGCTTAACATGTGCATTTGTTGGATTAGGAAAATCACAAACTATAATTTTCCAAATAAAAGAATTTTGTGTTTGTAATGTAACTCATCCACATTAAAAAAAAAATTAAAGTTTCTTTTCCTATGCAGCCCGTCCATATTCTGTTCTTTTGGTTGGCTAGGTTATTGAAGGAGAACTTTAGTTAATAATATGATTGTTTGTCTTGTCATTTCTGAGAAGATTGGCACAACAGTTGGGGCAGAGGCTGGTAGACAACCAGTTCTCATTTCGAAGTCTCAGGACATTAACCCCTTATACGGCAAAAAAAAAAAAAGAGGCTATGTACATGCAAATTGAAGTATAGGAGGAGTAGCACCCTTAAGCATGCACCTAAAACAGGCTTTGTATCTTAAGAAGACACGAGAATTGATGAGTGCTTTGGATCTCTTCTAGCGGCTTGCATGCGATATTCTACTAAACCAAATTCTCTGGTCTGGACTATTACTTACCATAGGTGATGTTTTGACTCACAAACAACTTAAAGTTTGGGTGAATCTAACAAAACGTTAGGCGAGGTAAATCTAACAAAAAGTTAGTGCATCGCATCTCGAAAAAGGTGAGTTGCTTTGAGAGTACAAGTCTTTATCTCTTTTGACTGCTTCCCGTCTGCCAATGTATCTTTAATTTAGTCGTGGCGACAAACTCGTTCCTCCATTTTCTCAAGGGACCATTTTTCCAACTGTAATGGAGATCTCAATGGAAAAATTTTCTTGAATGTCCAATCAAGTGGGTGATCTTTTCAAATTAAACATTTTTTGATGTAGTAGGTAAAAGCTACCGGACGGTCAAGTAGACATCACATCAATAGAAACCATGGCACTGTAATATAGCTTGGCACGTGTCACATACTATTCAGCTCAAGCGAGTCCAGCTTTACAACTGAGTTCAGTTGAGCTTTGTGGGTGAGTTAAAATTTAAAAACAAAATAAATGTTAAAATTTATCACCCATTACCTTAATGCCTTTAAAGATTACCAAACAAGAAAAACATGAGTCAAATTGTTTTTAAATAAACCAACCTGGTGTAACTCAAACTTCACCAGTGGCGGAGCCAAAAAAATTGATTAGAATGGCACTTGTTTAAACAAATTCAAATTTGGTGGGCATATGTATGTGTGTATATATATATATATATATATATATATATATATATATATATATATATATATATATATGAATAAATATTTAAGATTTCGCCCCCATCCTTGACTCAAGTTCATCCTTGACTAGTTTGACATAGGTTACCACAAACCCAACCAAGTTGGCCGACTCATTGCACGTCCCTATATTCACAGTGCCCTATCTAGGCAGGGACTAGCTCCTCTTGCACTCTTATCCAACCTAAATAATTTCAAAAATACCGCAACTCCTCCTTTGGTGTATATAAATTTCGCGCACCGGGTGTGCATGCAACTCACTCTCAGTGAGAAGAAGGGGATATACAACGGCCATGGATTCAAGCAAGGTCCTGATTGTAGGTTCCACCGGCTACATCGGCGCTTGGATAACCAAGGCCTGCCTGGCTTCTTCCAAGCACCAGACCTTCTTGCTCACCAGCCCTACCACTCATGCCATCATTTACAAGCTGCCACTCCTCCTCTCCTACAGGCAAGCTGGTGCTACGCTGGTGGAGGCCTCCCTGGACGACCATGAATCTCTGGTCTCCCTCCTCTCTGGGATCGACTACGTCATCTCCGCCATCGCCGAAGAGCAAATTGAACAGCAGCTCAAGCTCGTCCGGGCCATCAAGCAAGTTGGAACCATAAAGGTCTTTCTCTCTCTCTCCCTAGATCTCTCTCTGGCTTAGACGATAGATGCGTTTGTTGACAAATGTAATTAGCTCTGCCAAATGGGTCGACTCATCTTGCCTATTAGATCCACTGATCAAATTAGCGTTCGTGTTTAAACTAATCGACTGTGATGCCCTGTGGGAAAAATTAACAGAGGATGTTTAGTATAGAGGCTGCTCACCTCATTCGGAAGATCATCATCATGTCAGTTATTGCTTTTATCATGACGACATTTACTTTACTTCCCATTCAACTACCAGCAATCATCTTGAGTTTGGCAATTTCCTTATTGTAACTGCATTTAAACTACTGAGTCGATTGTTTAAGGGGTTTGCTCTAACTGATTGTTCACAGCTTTGATCATAATTAGCTATAAAAAATTAACTTTTCATTGCTATCAATGAAAGTTTTTTCATCAACCTTACTAAATTTGTGGTTTTCTTCACTGTTCATCTGGCAAAAGACTGTTACAAATTGTACCAACAGAAAGCAAATTTGAAGTCATAAGAATGTGAATGTTAGACTGACTAAATCATCCCCAAGCCATATAAAATCTGAAAAATTCTTTCTCATGTAATTTTATTTTTAGGTGAGCCAAATAAGTTGTATTATGACAATATAAGTCCATCTCATTCCATTTCCCTTTAATAATGCAAATGTCCTCATCAATGTCATATTTCCTTTCTAAAGGTTTCCTTAGCAACATCCTAGACTCACACTCTTCATAATTAGGATCATTGGGAGGAGGCTTGCGTTTTCTTCCATTAAAATGTTTTGTTTTTTTATTTTCTACTAAGATACAAAGTGGCACCTTACGCCTAATTCAAGTAGTTCATACCATTCAATCAAACATTATAAAGAGTACATGATACCACAATAATTCTTTGTTGAAGAGATGACCCTTGTGTTGAAGAGAATGCATGGGAACCAATTGATTCTTCTTTATCTTCAAATTCCATGAGCACGTTGAGAATGAATGATCAAGATAAAGCACTGAATCATAAACTGACAGTCTAATATCATGAAGTACTGAACACAATAGGAAAAGTAGAAATTCAATCGCACAAGCAAGGCAACATTTAACATGTTTGAACTAGATAGATCTAAATCTATAAGGGAAACTCTCAAAATCAATTTTCATTCATGGTGTTTATATGCAAAATATTTTATTTTTTACACATAAACCTTTCGAAAAGAAAGGAATTGGTAAGTTGTCAACAATTTTTTAAATGAAAAGAAAACTGGGGAGGTGGAACCCGCTTGTTAGTAGAAGAAGACTTTGAAAACTAAGATTAAAATAGGATTTTGAAAAATGTTTTGAAATAGATCTTGAAAGAAATTTTCAAACGTGAGAAACTGTGATTGATTTTCAAAACTGTAACATAAAAGATGTTAATGAAAAGTAGTTTTTTTTGTAGCCATTTATGTAAATAAGGTCCAATTTCATTAATTTCTAGGAGGAAAGTAAGTATATGACTGGTGTTGGAGTCAACCATGGGTGAGAGATTGAAAATGTGATTGCTAGTGCATGTGATCAAATCACAACATGGGAGAAAAAAAAAAAGTAAATGCATAACTAACATGAAGCAAGCAATTAAATATTCCACTATTTTCTTTTGATTTTCAATTATAAATTGGAATTAAATGAAATAATAAAGAAAGAAATTAACAACTACACAATAAAGATAAACAAAGATATCAATGCAAAGCTAGCAAAAGATATGGCCCGCTCTCTTTCATTACTTAAGGGAAAACAAATACATGTTGTACATCACAAAACAATGAGAGTAAATACCAAACCTCAGAATAGCCAACATAACGGGCGAGGGTGTCTCAAATCATCCAATGTTTCTACACAACAAGCAATAGTGTCAAATCATCCAACAAATCCCAAACAGAATACAAATTTACAACAATATCAAGACACGTAAGACTTAGGGTAATTTTAGCATGGTTACAATTGCAAAAATACACAGTACCCATTGTTCCATTAAATGTGGCATACCAAAGTCCCTGATTCTTATATATTCTTATAACCATCTTTTTCAAAGATTGCAGTCACTTCTTTGGGCTTCAAACTATATATCTCATGGCATCTACAAAAAAATATTATCAAGCAAGATCTACCAAAAAAGTAAAATAAAATAAAAAATCAATAGCATACCATATTTAATCTTCCACAACCAGTCTAACACCTTCATGAATTACCTCTCAATTCATAGATTCACCACAAATGCTTACTTCTACATAACTTTCTAGTCAATACATACCGATTGGATTAAAATCTCAAATTGTAAAGGGATGGCCATGGAACTGGCTTAGTACTTTTATTCATCCATAAAACTACATCTCTACAAATTTTTTACCACTTAACACCAAAAATCAATGCTCTAATATCGTCCCATATAGCCCACCCATTTCTTTGTCACCCTTAGCATTCTACAACTTCCCAAGATGTCAAATCATCATTGAAAAGCCAATTGTGAAAAACTTTATCTTAAATTTTTTCATCAATTTCATCTTTAATTTACTACTGCACCACCAATCCAAAATGTCCTTTAGTGAATGATCAAGTATAAATGAAACATTAAATTTTTGCAAGTGAAAATGCCAAGCAAAATCAGTAGCCTTACAATGCAAAAATAAGTGGAGGCATGTTTCTCAGCTACAAATCAAGTAAAACATTTATTCACCAATGTTAGGCCAATAGTTAAAAATGCAACCCTCTATGGCCAAAAAAAGTAAAGAACTTGGCTCTTAATACTGCATCACAGGCCCATCCTCCAACTTCCAACAATCCTGTCAACTCTAATTCTTTCACATAATATCATTTCTAGACAAAGAATAAGCTTCTACAATACTCCAGACCAGTTTATTTTTATCATTAGTTAAAACAATGGTTTTAAAAACATATCTTAAGCAAAGAGATCTAAATTCATGAACAACTGTAGTTGAACGAATTTGTTTGACCATGACAGTTGGAATACCAGGCCCATGTTTAGAGGTTGTGTTGATATTATGATTGTCTATCTTCTTTAGTTTCTCATTCTGTTGTGGATGATGCTCATTTGATTAGGTAGCTTGAAGGACAGGGATTGTTGGGTGGGACATGTCTAATGTCACATGCATACCCCTTGACTCTTAATATTTGCATGTATAGGGGTTTGTCTGCACATATATGTAGACCATTTTTTGTTAGTCTGAAACAACAACTGCGAGAGTTCTAACTCTCCTGCAGATGATTTGAAGGTTTGCTTATGAATACGTGTTCTTCATCAAAACAATTAACTACTAGGAAAAGTCATGCCACGTACTAATTAATCGGGCAAGTTATCTATACACAAATAGGTAGACTGGGCCATGCTTAGCTACATAGGTGAGTGATTTTTTTGCTTCTGATTGGTGAACGTAACCCTACAAAAAAAAAAAACTCTGGCTATATTTCTCTTTCACACCCACCAGCGTATGACATTACAGTGCTACATTGAATTGGTATCAGAGGGTAGCTTGTTCGTCTTTCAGATCAGCCTCTAATCAAAACTTCATTCAACAGATGAGTTACAGGTAAAGGTTATTAGTATGATACTGAAAAAAAAAATTAATAAGAAATAATTTTGTGGATTGTAGAAAGCAAAGCTTTACTCCACTAAAAGAATGTTTTAATATACTATGAGGGCCATCAATGAGGTGACCAGGTTGACCTTATGGAAATTTTAATGACAATTTCTAGGTCTATGCAAACCCTGGCCCAGGCGATTACTCAGCTGGTAGAACTGGCTTCACCATCAAACCCACCATAACACCTCAACCAGATACCAACAGCTAGCATAAGGATTTCATGGATTGAATTTACCAAAATTTATAGGAGGTGCATATACAATGGATGATAATGGCTTGGTGCAAACCAAGAGGCTTTTGAACCGACCGATGTCCCAAAAAACTTAAAACCTAAGTATGGCACTCACATGTTGGAAGAACTGCAAAACATTGGTAGAAAACCATCAAGTATACAAAGTTTGTTAGTAAGGCAATTAATGGAAGCATTTCAGATAGAATTTCACTGAGAAGTATATTCCCGACCATGTCAAGGAAAAAAGAACGCAACAATTCCTTGAGTTGGATCTGTGTGGTAGGACTCTCGAAGAGTATATTAGAAAAATACTACCCAAACACCTTTAATGTTGAAGAGGCGAGAACAAATAAGTTCATCAGAAGATTGAACAGTTTAAGGTTAAGGATGGTGGGAACAAGGCCAATACATCTGATGTAGGCAGTTGAAAAGCAGACTTGGATGGATGAGACTCTGTGTTAGATTCAAGCTCATGGAAAAAAAAAATATGAGTTTGGAATAACATCACAAGTCCCAGTTAAGAAACCTTTTGGGCCTAAGCACAGGCGTTTTCCACCACACCTAGGTGGTAGGCCTTTTCCATCAAATAGGCTAACAAGGAAAAGTGCCATTTATGCCATTGATTGAGCCTTGGAAGGTTGTGTCCTATGCTTAGAAGGGTACATTTTAATTGTGGTGGACAAAGACATTTTTTGGGAGAATCTCCTAAGGGACAAGGAGTTTCGCTATGAGCCAGTCAGTCACCACAATCTCTACCAATCGACTTAAAAATAAGAATGGCACCAGCTGAACTAGAAGAATTAAATAGGAAAATGCAATAGCTTTTCAACAAAGGATTTATCAGACCAAGTGCATCATCTAGGGGCGCACCTGTGTTATTTGTAAATAAGAAGGATGATTCATTTCAGTTGTGTATTGATTATCGGATATTAAATCAAGTAACCACCAATAATAACTATCACCTCACCATAATTGAAGACCTATTAGACAAGAAACAGAACACTTGTGTATTCTCTAAGATTAACTTTAGATCGGGGTATCACCAACTGAGAATTGAAGAAGAGGATATCCCTAAGACTGCTTTTTGAAAATGGTATAGACATTTTGAGTTTCATGTTCCTTCTTTTGGTTGACTAATGTGCCTTCTATGTTGATGAATTTAATAAACAACTTATTCAAGAACTTATTCACCAGTTTGATATTGTGTTTATTGATGACATATTAATTTATTCATCTACTCCTACAGACCCTGTGGAATACTTAAGAAAGGTATTGAGCATTCTTGGACAACACAAATTATATGCAAAATTCTCAAAGTATGAATTTTGAATGTCTAAGATTAGCTTCTAGAGACATATTATTCCAAGCAGTGAAATTGCAGTGGAAAACCAAAGTTGTTTCAATTCGTAAATGGAAGACTCCTTCTAATATTACTGAAGTGAAAGTGTTCCTTTGATTAATTGGACACTACAAAAGATTTATATAAGGATTCTCTCAGTTAGCACTTCCTATAACTACACTTTTGAAAAAAGAAAACAACATTTGATTGGAAAGGAAAATGTGATCACAGTTTTCAGACTTTGGAAAATATGACATATGTTTTGGCTATTCCATCTGGTAAGGAAGGGTTTGCCATATACACCGATGCTTCTAAATATGGTTATAGAGCAGTCTTGATGTAGAATAGGCAAGTCATTCCTTATGCATCACACCAACTATGTCCACATGGGTGTAACCACCCAACTCATGTTTGGAAGTGAGGGCAGCTGTTCATGCCTTAAAGATGTGGCAAGCCTACCTATAGTTTGAATTATTTACAGACCAGAAGTCACTTATATATTTTCTCAGAAAGACTTGAACATTGGGTGGAGTATTTGATGGACTATTTTAAGATGTCATACTGCTCTGGTTCGCAAATGTTGTAGCATATGCCCCCTACTTGCAAAGGTAATGTGACTATAGGAAGTATGATTGTCCAAACATAAAAATTGATTGAAAGATTGACTTCCTTTCATCCCTTTCAACCTACCCCCAAGAACATTTACTTGTGTGCAACAATGCTAAGTAATCTAATTGAGATCATTTCACAGAAACAAAAGAATGATCTTGATTATAGTCGATGCATGCTCATTGTAAGAATGATCAATCTGACTTTTCGTTGGACAATAATGATAGTGTTTGCTTCCAAGACCATTTATAGGTTCCAAATAATGCAGATATAAGAAAGGAACTATTGGACAAACTACATGCTTATAAGCATGCAATTCATCCAGGAACAAAAAAAATTATCAAGATGCTCAGCAAAAATTCTGGTGGTCAGGAATAAAATCTGATATCACTAAACATGTGGAAAATGTGCAATTTACCAACAAATTTAAGCAGAACATCAAGAGTCTAGAGGTTTATTTCAGCCATTGAGACAATGACATGTGGAAAATGTTCTATTTACCATCAACTTGCATTGGGGACTCAATTACATATGATTTCTGCATTCCACCCTTAAAACTGATGGACAATATAAATGACAATTTAACCCTAGAACACATGTTACAAGCATGTTCTCTAGAATGTAAAGGTGAATGGGACAAACATGTAAAACTAGCTGAATTGGCCTACAAACATTAGCTGCCATTGTAATATCGGCTTGACACCTTTTGAAGCTTTATATGGATGTCCATGTTGGTCGCCTATGTACTGGGAAGAAATTGGTGACAAAAAATTGGAACATCCTCTAGTTCAACAGCACTATGTTGATCAAGTCAAGTTGATATGGAACAAATTATCAGCTGCTTAGGATTGTTAAAAACGTTATCCTGAGATGGGGCAATGACCTCTAAGTTTTGATGGAAATTGGGGACCATGTATTTTAATGTATGCCCTCAATCAGAGTATTTTAAGGACTGGTAAGAGGAGAAAATTGAATTCTAGATTTATTGGACCTTTTAAAATTCTAGGAAGAATTGGTGAAAAAGTTTACCAACTATCAATGCCACCACAATACTCTCAGGTTCATAATGTCTTTCATGTGTCAATGCTGTGAAAGTATGTACTAGATCCTAGTCATGTGATTACCCATCATGGTTTATTAGTTCAAGAAGAATTGACATAAACAAAACGAACAATCTGCATAGTTTATTAGTCAAGAACTAAAAATACTTATAAAATCTATCAACTTACTTTTGTTTTTATTTCAAACCAGATGGAAAAAAGGACGTCGGATTGTTACGAAGCTCACAACCAAACTGGGAGACTATAATACTCCAATGCCCAATGAGATGGGTGTTTGGTCATTGGTTAGTGGCCTGCTTATTATTACTGACCATGACCAAGGGTAGATTAGTAATTGAGTGATCTGAAATTAAATTATGTTAATCACAATTAAATTTAAGTTAATGATAGTTTAAGACCCTAAATACAGGTGGAGAAGGAGTGAAGCTCTTATGCTAAGATTAATCACTAAGCTGAATTGGAATTGAAATTAATTATTAAAAAATCTAACTAAATTCTATAACCTCTTCTTATTATTTAATTAATTTTTATCACCCTATTTATAATAAAATGTTTAAAAATGCATAAAGTATTACAAAACATAAATTTTAGTATTTAAAAGCAGCCACCCTGTTGCCATCAGTGATTTGGAGGACAAGAGAGAGAAAATGATGGAAAAATAGAGACAAGGAGAGAGAAAGAGGTGGATGAGAGAGAAAGGAAGGAGCAAGAAAATTTTGGTTGACAGTAAAACCTTGCCAAATCCACCCACATGTATGTCGTACATCTAGAATAGAATTTTTTGCAGAAACCAAAGGTATGGTGAAAATATTGCAATATCATTGATTATACATAAATTTATAGGTTTCGCTCATAGGAATTATAGCTTCTTCTCCTATGCTGCACTTTGCAGCTATTCCCTACAATTCTTATGGATTGGAACCATGAAAAACAATATTGGTAGGTGAGTTTTTAACGTATTTTCATTTGAAACTTTAGAGCGCACACATGGCACGTGTGAGCAACAAACAGACTATACCAATGACGCACGTGTGAGCAACAAACGAACTCTACCAACGATGTTTGTGTAACTTAATTGTCTAGGCTGGGTTGAAATTCATCTCGGTTCACAAGCAAGTTCCTTATATTGTGAACCTTGACTGTAGGCCACGCTAGGCTACGAGGGCCAGCTAGATTTGGTCGGCCATGGCTAAACCTTGGTCAACTACAACCCAGCCCTATATAGGTAACCTTAGATATGCCCAGATTTAATTTTAGGTTGTGTGGCCAAATGATCACCTAGATATTTATTTTGAAATTATTGTTCATTATGCATAATTACATTGCCCCCAAAGTTTTGCTAATCATTTAGATTAATAAAGTTCATATTCTGTGACTTAAACCAAGTTGTAAGATTTGAGCAAACAGCTTAAGCTAGTTGAATTTATCTTAGTTCTTTGAGCATATATACAAGCTTGTTATTCAGATGCAATTGGTCTTAAAGGAGTGTGCGACACGAAGACAAGGAACTCAAGCTATGTTAGTGATAAATTGAGTTCCGAGAGTGATGTTGTGCAATGATTAACTTGTGTTTTAGCTCTGAAAAAATTGTAATTAATAAAGAAAGCAAGGTAATGTTGACATATATGAAATTGTAGCTATGTGTTGATTTGGTTGATCATGATGGTTGGTTATTTATTTTACGTTATTTTTGCTTGTTGTCTGAGTTATAATTTTGATGTGGGCAATGGCTTAGAGCTACTTCTATATTTCTAAGATTTTGAATTGAAGTCTATAGACAATCGAAGCTAACTGTAAAACCTAAAATGGGCCAGGTTCAGTGGCGCAAGGGTCTAGGGACCAAAGATTGTGGACCCTTTCCTGAATGCAAAGATTGATTTGTTAAGTGCTCCTTTTCAAGCTACAAAAAAGAGTTCATATCCGATGTGCGACAGGGAAGCGAGTCATGAAATTACTTTGGTATCACAATTGAGCTCAACAAAATGTGGAATCATGGTAGTGGCTACCCCAAAATTGCGAGTTTCTGGTGACTCAATGTTTGGGATAGTAACCTGCACAATGGTTCGTCTTGAATACGCCGAGATGGTGGCATCATATGAGTTTTCTCAGTGGGTGCATGTGTGTGTATCATTGAAATTCATGCAATTTTGAATTACTTGTCCATTAATTTATTTATTTATTTCATTGTTGTGACTAATATGTTTTGGTTACTTGTGTGATTCAGAGTAAGTGCTTTGGTTTGCTGGAATGTTGAGGAAACTGAGAGACCAACTTTCAGGGCTTGTAGATAAGGGAAAGCGTCCCATTTTGATAATTTGATCGACTGAAACGTGTTACCTTCCCTATCTAGATCACTGCAGATTATCATACCTCCTAACCCTTCTGAACTTATGGACCAAGTATTATCACCGCGCCAGAGTGGACCTACAACCAGTGATGATATCACCTATTATCCACACATTATGTTGTATAGAGAATGTCTGTTATGAAGAGAATAAAGTTGGTTTTAATTACAGGACTGGGATTGAGTGATGCAATAACATATGCTAGATCTATCATAATGGTTTTAGCTACTCTACAATGGCATGTGCTAGATCTAGTAAGACTAACTCTCTACCTAGAGTAACATAAAATAATCAAATCACAAGCACAATCAAACCAAACAAAATGAATGTGGAGGAAGAACAAAAAATGCAGAATCTTTTTCGAATAATCTTCCCTAATCATGACTTTATTCTAAGAAAATTACTATACTAACATCAAATACGAGCTAATCAATGATAAACCTTTGATTTTTATGAACAAATATATTTTTTACAACAAATCTAGCAAGCCACAAAGACTTGTTCCAAGATAGTGGGGAAGTGATTGCTCATCACCTGCGATTATGAATGATTCTAAACCAACAAAAAAAAAAGCATATTCAATTATCAAATATATTCCTAATCTAAGTTAAACCTCAAATATCATGTAAAACAGAGAGATATAATGCTGAAATTCAATGAAAATTCAGAATATGCACATGAGGACAAGTGGATTCTAACTAATATGCATGCATGAAAACAATGTCATTTGCTTATTTGCATAGCATCAAATGCCCAATATAGGGTGAAAGAAGAGTGAGCAACCCTTCACATTGATGTGCTTGTCCAGATGGGAGTTACTCCATGAACCCTCCTTGCTGCTGCCATTGATAAGTTTGGTGGAGGAAAAATAAGAAATGCACAGGACAAAGAAAACAAGAGAACAGTATGTAGCAACAATGGAACTTCAATGGAGGAAATCACCATAAACTAGGCCTAATGTAGAAAGAAAAGGTTAGGCAGAACACTTTTTAACATTAAGGAGATACCCAAGTTTATGTCCATGGCCTATTTAAACTAAAAATTCAATCATTAAGTATTTTAGAAAATTTTCTAAAGAAGACCCACTTAGGGACTATTGATAACTAGACTCTAAGTACTTCCTTAGTTTTAGACTAGCATTTGGCTACAATGAGAACTTCTAGGTCAATTTTAAAAAATTTACATCCCAACAAATTTTTTGTTTGACCTAAATGTTTTCACAATGATTTTTCTCCCAGACCTACAAAATATTTCTTTTTTTTTTTTGCTCTAAATTGACCGTTCAATCTCTAAGCTCGATAAAATTGTGACAGATCTTATCGAGACCTAAATTAAAATAAATGATCTAAAAGTAGTGAAACCATAATAAATGCATGCAAATAAACTATAAAATGTATTTCATGTATTATCAATGGAACAAGGCTTGGTTCAAGAAAATGAAAATTTCATTTCTTTAGAGTCACCAAAAAGTGTATTAGAGATCCAGATTTTATAGATCTCGCTTATATTGCAAACTTAATGATGAGGCTCTTACTAAAGAGTGAGGTTTTTATTGGCCTAGAATGTCAGTGCAATTTTCAAGAGCATAACTAGTGGCCAACCTAAATTCTTGTGGTTGCATTGGTTCAGATATGAGTAGCTACATGCTATGCACAGTAATGTGATAGCATGTGCATTTTAGTAGTTGAATCTTCACGTGTTTAGGAATTGGCAATGGTAGTGTTGGCAATGAAGACAAGGCAACATAATTTGTATAGTAAGCAGTTTGAGGTTTTCAATTATCATCAAATTTAAAGTGCACATTGTGCAAGAAAGAGTTAGACATGCATCAACGTTGATGGTTGGACTTCTTCGATCCTTATGATTTTGTTACTACGTACCATCCATTTGAGTCTAATGTAATAGATGGTTGCAGTTGCTTGTAAGAGGGTCAATGAGTACTTTGCATGTGAAACTGTAAAAAATGATCAAATATTTTTTTGCATGCCAGTTATTCATATTCAATGATCAAAAAGCAACTATTATGTATATTAAATTGAGGAATGCTTTAAATGTTATTGATGAGATTAAGGGCACGCATAAAGAGGATCATGGATATACGCATATGAGGGCCTTGTCAAGTTGGATCTATCAAGTTTTTTGGTGGATGCATTAAGTACTAAATGGTTTGGGTCAGGGGTAGAGTCAAGAACTTTTGGCTGAGGAGCACTTATACACAGCACCTAAAATTTTATCTTTAAAAAATTGTATTAGCTTTAGATTAATATTAAAATGATAGAGGGCCACAATATGTAAATAGCAAAAGGTAAGGGGCACTGATTTAGAAATAAATAGATTTTACGAGAGGATTCAACATGTAAGTAACTGGAATTAGTGTAAATGTGTGGGCAGCTGCCCACACAATCCCAAATGTGCATCTGCCCAGGTTTGGGTAGTAACTACGTATACTACACAATATTGGTTTAGTTAGAATTATTTTCCACAAAGTCAATAAAACTTGCCACCCCATTCACTTTGAGAGTATGAAGATGTATAAGGACTTGTGACATAATTTCAATGGGTTGATAAGAAAGGAAGGGTGGACAATATGCATCCATATGTCTAATTTATTGTCAAATTATGATTGAGCAATTGCAGTTTGTTGGTTTGATGCAGATGATAGAGATGCCACACTTGGAATGAGAGTGGATTACTATGTAGTTCATTGTTTTCCTCCCTAGGACTTGCAATTGTTGATGCTATTTGGGTGATTGTGATACAACGTCCAAGTCAATGTTATCTATTCATATGAGTTAATTACCAAAATGTTACAAAATTGTGCATGAAGGTGATTGTAAGACTTTTGGGTTCCTTAGTTTATTATTTTAAATTGAGACTATAAGTTTACTATGAGATTATAGCAGCATTTTTTGAGAACTATGGGTATAAAAATGATAATTAGTACTACTTTTCACTTGTGATTCGATAGTAATCAAAGTGCATGTTTCAATCTTGAAAAGATACATTGCTCACTTTAGACATAAAATGGAGAGAGGTAACTATGATAAACATATTATGCTTGTAGCAGTGTAGATGACAATAACTGCCATGAAAACAACAAAATAATACCATGCAAGGCACTTCACAAGAATCCTATAATTTTTTTGCTACAAATGTATGTGCGATCTAAGGGAGTGGATAGTTCTCTTGTGCTATGGTACTATCTTAAGCAAATGTAGTAGATAACTCAGATATACCAAAGGAGTTACTCACACCACATTAGAAAGAGCTTACTTTTGAGGCAAGAGTCCATAGTAAACGTATTTTTTAGTTTTAGAAAGAATTGTTAGCTCAGTAGAAAATACATGGGTCCATTTGAAGTGCTTGAGAAAGTAGATAATTGAATATGCACTATCACTTTACCGCTATAGTTTTCTCATGTGTATGATGTGTTGCCGAGGTTCGAGGAATAGAAACTTGCGGACTAGATCTTCTTCAATAATCAAAATATCAAAGCACATACTGCTAATCCATGAGTCTATGGCATATGTATTTTTGTCTAGACATTGAACTAATTGAGAGGATTTTGGGACCTATTGTCATTTCGTTTTGAAAACGTATTCCTAAATTAACATACTTGTTGAATGTGTATGTCGTTTGTTTAATCCTTTTTAATATAAAATGGATCGACATATTTCATGATCTTCACTACTTATGCTTTGTTCTTGAATATAAGGCAATATTATTCGCAGTATGTGCCTTGATGTTTTGATTCAGCTTGTATTTTGATAGAAAAAATCTTGTCTTGTAAATGTGCAAGAAGATTGAATGTGGATGGCATTCGAAAATTCTAGATGATGCCAATGAGGACTCCTCAATTAAGTTGTTTCATAATTTCTATATATGATAGTATATTAGAGCAATTATAGGTTTACCAATTTATTTACACAAACACATGCACATAGTGGAGCTGATTATGTCTATTTTTTGCTTAACATGTGCATTTGTTGGATTAGGAAAATCACAAACTGTAGTTTTCCAAATAAAAGAATTTTGAGTTTGTAATGTAACTCATCCACATTAAAAAAAAAAAAAAATAAAGTTTCTTTTCCTATGTAACCCGTCCATATTCTGTTCTTTTGGTTCGCTAGGTTATTGAAGGAGAACTTTAGTTAATAATATGATTGTTTTGTCTTGTCATTTATGAGAAGATTGGCACAACAGTTGGGGCAGAGGCTGGCTATGTACATGCAAATTGAAGTATAGGAGGATTAGCACCCTTAAGCATGCACCTAAAACAGGCTTTGTATCTTAAGAAGACACGAGAATTGATGAGAGCTTTGGATCTCTTGTAGCGGTTTGCATGTGATACTTCTACTCAACCAAATTCTTTGGTC
Organism: Nymphaea colorata; assembly: GCF_008831285.2. Lineage (NCBI taxonomy): Eukaryota > Viridiplantae > Streptophyta > Magnoliopsida > Nymphaeales > Nymphaeaceae > Nymphaea > Nymphaea colorata. Next base: position 11,850,479 of record NC_045142.1, read on the forward strand.
TTGACTATTACTTACCATAGGTGATGTTTTGACTGACGAACAACTTAAAGTTTGGGTGAATCTAACAAAAAGTTAGGTGAGGTAAATCTAACAAAAAGTTACGTAAAAAGTTATGTACTTTGAGAGTACAAGTCTTTATCTCTTTTGACTGTTGCCCCTCTGCCAATGTATCTTTAATTTAGTCGTGGCGACAAACTCGTTCCTCCATTTTCTCATGGAACCATTTTTCCATGGCAGAACTGCAATGGAGATCTCAATGGAAAATTTTTCTTGGATGTCCAATCAAGTGGGTGATCTTTTCAAATTAAACATTTTTTGATGTAGCAGGTAAAAGCTACCGGACGGTCAAGTGGACGTCACATCAATAGAAACCATGGCACTGTAATTTAGCTTGGCACGTGTCACATATTATTCAGCTCAAGCTGAGTCCAGCCTTACATCTGAGTTCATTTGAGCTTTATGGAAATCAAATTGTTTTTAAATAAACCAAGCTGGTGTAACTCAAACTTAACAAAAAAAATTTACTGGAATGGCACTTGTTTAAAAAAATTCAAATTTGGTGGGCACATATATATATATATATATATATATTTAAGATTTCGCCCACATCAAGCACAATGTGGCTGCGCCATTGAACTCGACTCTTTTTTATAACTCAAATGTTAGCTCAAGTTTGTCCTTCACTAGTTTTACATATGCTACCACAAACCCAACCAAGTTGGCCGACTCATTACACATCCCTATATTCACATTACCCTATCTAGGCAGGGACTAGCTCCGGTTGCCTCTTATCCAACCTAAGTTAATTTCTTATGTCTCACCAACCACTGCACTCTTTTTTCCAACATATATATTTAAATTTTCATACATGGTCGCACCAACTCCCAACAGTCTTATTCGGCTCACTGACCAGCTAACGAAAAGAAAGGCACCAACTCCCTACAGTCTTATTCGCCTCACTGATCAGCTAACGCACCAACTCCCTACAGTCTTATTCGTCTCACCGATCAGTTAACGAAAAGAAAGGCACCAACTCCCAACAGTCCTATTCGTCTCACCGATCAGCTAACGAAAAGGCTCTACTGATGCAGTGAGAAGTGAGAAGCAGGCCTGGTTATATGCACATCTTGAGTTAAATAGGCTCTACTGATGCACAAAATTTTCATGCAGCTCATATCTGGTTAACAGAAAATAGATGTTTTTCGGGAAAGAAAAAAAATTAAAAGATTAAAAATAATTTTTAAAATATCACAACTTCCTCCCATTTTCTGGGCGTAGATGTATTACATGCCCGAGCTATTTACGCAACTCTCTTTCTGCGCACCCTGGTGCATAAAAAATTATGCATCAGACAAAAATGCTCTTCTTCTGTTCCGTTTAATAGAGAAAAGAATACTTTGTATAAGGATAGAAAAAAGTAAACGAAAAGAATTAAAAAAACTAATGAAGACATTTATTTTAAATAATTTCAAAAATACCTCAACTCCTCCTTTGGTGTATATATATTTCGCGCACCGGGTGTGCATGCAACTCACTCTCAGTGAGAAGAAGGGGATATACAACGGCCATGGATTCAAGCAAGGTCCTGATTGTAGGTTCCACCGGCTACATCGGCGCTTGGATAACCAAGGCCTGCCTGGCTTCTTCCAAGCACCAGACCTTCTTGCTCACCAGCCCTACCACTCATGCCATCATTTACAAGCTGCCACTCCTCCTCTCCTACAAGCAAGCTGGTGCTACGCTGGTGGAGGCCTCCCTGGACGACCATGAATCTCTGGTCTCCCTCCTCTCTGGGATCGACTACGTCATCTCCGCCATCGCCGAAGAGCAAATTGAACAGCAGCTCAAGCTCGTCCGGGCCATGAAGCAAGTTGGAACCATCAAGGTCTTTCTCTCTCTCTCCCTAGACCTCTCTCTGGCTTAGACGATAGATGCGTTTGTTGACAAATGTAATTAGCTCTGCCAATTGGGTCGACTCATCTTGCCTATTAGATTTTAAGTTGCAAGTGTATCTCTTTTCAAATTTGATCCACTGATCAAATTAGCGTTCACGTTTAAACTAATCGACTGCGATGCCCTGTGGGATTAATTAACAGTGGATGGTGCAAAAATTTTTCAGATCATCTTCTTCTAGACACCTTTTAAAACATGAAAACAGAGAATGTGGCATGCTAAAACACTATTCCTGTTACATATTGCATTTCGGGATCACCAATATCGCAAACTAAAGTGGTTGATCAGAGTTGCGTTTATGAAATCCCTGCTGTTTCGAGTTGCAGAGATTCCTTCCTTCAGAATATGGAGTGGACCCAGATTTCATGGAGCACTCCATCGCGCCTGGTTCAGTGTTGTTTGAGCAGAAAAGAAGGGTGAGGCGAGCCGTTGAGGAGAGTGGGATCCCGCATACTTACGTGGTTGCTAACTGCCTTGCCGGTTCTTTCCTGTCTGGCCTGGGTAATTATGGGCGGTTCTGGCCGTCGGAGGCCAAAGTGCAGATCTATGGCGACGGAAATCACAAAGGTAAGAGAAGACCTCATTCATTTACTTGAAAGAACGCCAAAATCAAGAAAATTGGCCCAAGGGCTTATGCATTGCCGACTTGCATTCTCTTCCTAGTGCTTTTGGTTTTTCTTCCTTAGGCCAGCTTAGAAGTCATGTTTTTCCTTTCCTTGGCTTACTGTCTTTGGTCATTTCCTGAAATTGGGCTCTCCGTGGACAGACACAATAACCCTTGTATCCTGTTCTCTGATGTTTAAAAAATGATCGACAATTAGTTTTTACTTATTTGACATAATAAAAAAATAGCTTGCAAGATCGTTTAGGATCAACTTCAAGTTGTATGGTTTAATTTCGATCTATTAAAAAAAAATGAGGTTTCACTGATAAAAGGAACTTAAATAAAGGGATGAGGTTTTGGTGATAAACTAAACTTAAATTAAGATTTGGTATCAATATTTTGTCAAAAGGAAGGTTATATTTTGGTGATATGACATAAACAAGCTTAGGTTTGAATCTCATTGATTTAGTCGTTTGCTAAAAAATCAAAGCTGAAGTGTGTCTTCCTTATTCTATTAAAACTTGAGTGTGGTTCATCAACACTCTTTTTATCTTTTATTTTTTATTAAAAAAAATTTAAGATTTGCATTAAATTAAATAGCTTTTATATCACCTGATCTCAAGTCCTATAAGCCCATACAGGACATTTTAAAAGGGGAGTTAATTTGATAGATTATTCAAACGTCTTCTTAAAGTGCAGTTATTGTTTGCAACTTCTAATTATTAAGTACACTTGATGCTATTGACCATAAAAGAAAGAGCTGTTTGAACAATGACTGTCATATTTCTTTTCCAAACAACGGCGCATGAAATATGTCGCCTAATTAAGAAATTTACCTTCAAACATTAACTGGACCAATACAATTTTAACTTTCGTCTCGCGAGAATTCGGAATGAATTTTACTTCAAGCTGAAACAAGAAACACGTATTGACATAAATGTCATGAATAAGGTAGAAGTTCATAAATAAGAATATTTAAGTCTTCCAATTAATGGCTTAGGATAGTTGGCGTAGTGGCATATAATATTTAAGTCTTCCAATTAATGCACGTAGGATCCACTCCTTTCTTATGTTTCAAGAACATGACACGCCAAAATGAACTAGAGACGTCATAATGCATCCTGACGTCACAAGCCCCAGTAGGGATTATAGACACACACTCTCTCACTCTCACTCACCCTCTCACATGGCTTGCTTGTTTTTTCACAAAAAACGGAATCAAGGATCACCTAGAACCAGAGGCGGAGACACAATTTTTATATTAACATTTTTAAATATTTGTTTTAGTGCTGTTTCGGAAATAGAAATCTACGAAGGACTACTCTAGAAATCTTTTCTAGCTCGAAGGAAAGTTTAACCTGGGCAGAGCTAGAAAATTTTGCTAAGGGGCCTAGTTACATAATTTTTAATTTTTAAGGGGCACCTATGTAATGAAAAAAAAAAACAGCCATGAAATTTTAAATTTAAAAATAAACACTTTTGTCAGCCTGTATGTGCCATTGCCCATGTCATGCCTACACCTGCCTCCACCCAGTATGTAGATAGATATCAATAATTAAATCATCAACTTATTTACCTAGCCAAGGAGTTGGAAGTATGATCTTCAACTGGTAGGAGGTCAAGAATTTCAAACTCAAAGTGTGTTTTTTGGAGTCATCTTCTGAGGGGCTGTCTTGCTAGTTAGCTAGTAAACAGCACCACATTTGTAATGCAATTTATAACCAATTTTGATGTACAGTGGTTTGGATGGTGGAGGAAGACATCGGGAAGTACGTGGTGAAGGCCATGGATGATGTGCGCACCCTTAACCGCACCATCTATGTACGACCTCCATCAAACATCAAATCTCAGATGGAGGTTGTCAACTTGTGGGAAGCTCTTAGCGGGAAGACCCTGCAGAAGGAACATATCACCGAGCAGCAATGGCTTCAAAAGATACAAGGTAAGGATCTCCAATCCGGAAGAAAAGTTACACTTTTGTAATGCATTTTCTGGATCTATGTGCATAGCTGCGCAAAAGTCAAGGCTAGGTCCTGTCGTCCAAACCCTTCAATTGCTGCCCCTCTAACATAGGGAGATAACTAAATTAAAATGAACACACACACACACACACACACACACACACACACACACACACACACACACATATATATATATATATATATATATATATATAAATGCTGAAATGCTCCCGCCATCCGTAGACTCTAGCTTCTCACAAATGTATTGTGCATTGAGCTATGTGACAGCTGGAGAAATGTATGTCTTGAATATATATATATATATATATATAAGAAAATTGAACCGTGAATCTAACTCTACTGTGACATCTAGGAACATCGTATTTAGGTGGTCCATCATTTTGATCGGATGGCTAAAAAAAGAAAATTTTAATGTTTTTTTTCCTCATATGAAACTGCTTTGCCAAGTGGCCTCATTGACTATTCCCGTCATCTTCACTACCCGATCATTGTTTTCCAGCTGGCCCCTTTTATAGGTGCATCTGGTGTCTTCCTTCTTCTGGCTGACTGAGAGGTTCATCCCTACCACTAGGAATGAGACCTGAAGTTGTAACACCTCAGATGTTTAGTCCCGGATCGAAGACTGTGAGGGATCTTCAAGGGCTTATAAAGGGAGGCTTTAATGAGATGATTGTCCTGGTTCCTACCCTTTTTAGGATTGGAACCGAAATCGCTAGGGGGCGGGTTGGGATCCGTCGAACCAGGGGCCCGAGCCCGGGAGTGGGTCGGGTTGTTATAATGGTATCAGAGCAGTTTCAACACTCGGACCTAGGGTCCCACACGCGCGGACGCGTGTGCCTTAAGGGGGGTGGATTGTAACACCCCAGATGTTTAGTCTCGGATCGAAGATTGTGAGGGATCTTCAAGGGCTTATAAAGGGAGGCTTTAATGAGATGATTGTCCTGGTTCCTAGCCTTTTTAGGATTGGAACCGAAATCGCTAGGGGGCAGGTTGGGATCCGTCGAACCAGGGGCCCAAGCCCGGGAGTGGGTCGGGTTGTTATAGAAGTTCCCTCCATTCTTCCTGCCTCCAGGGTCCCTAGCTATGTCAGCATCAATGATGACGGCAGTGCACCATTCAAGTTGGATGTTGTGCCCTACGATTTTAAGACATAGGGCCATGCCCACATGAATTGGACTAAAAACCTGCATTCCTGTAAGTCCCAAGCCTGACCAGCTACGTTATACCCCTTGAGGCTGGAACCTCCCATCTCAAAAGTGTTTGATATATTATAAATTTATTGAAGATTACAAGTCCATAGGTGCCTGCCACCCAAAGGACTTTCCTTTTCCTCCATGAAATTAAGCTCCATTTTAGCTTAAATGAAAATCCTTTTTTTCTCCACTGCATTGGTTGTCCTTGGGCCTGCATTCTCACCTATACAAGTGAGTTGAAAAGGGAGAGAGGACAACATTAACTCCATATACCATACTGGAGCTCCAGCTTAACTCTGCTAAGCTCTTAAACTCAACCTCCTTTTCTTTTTCATAGCATCTTCACAAAGATCACCTCATATACTTTTAACATACAAGAAATAAAGCACAAGTGAGACTAAAAGAGAAAAGGACTGGGAGATACCTAAAAACTTGGTCTAGTGGATCATAGTTACTTGTTGGGCAGAGCAGATTTATAAATGATAACTTCAGCCTTTTTTAAGTCCCTTTTTTAACAATTTCATAAAAACATATTTTCATGATCGACCCAAAACCTTTGAATTATATAATCAGCTATGGGGAGAGAGAGAGAGAGAGATTTTCTGCAATGGGTTGTTAGTGACAGGACACAAAAGTAGGAAAGAGAATTGGATTGACAGAACATATGTACCCATGTCTAGGGATAACAGTGACATCACCTGCTTTCTCAAAATCTACTCGAACTCACCTGTATGTGCCCGACTTGAGCTTGACTCATTTAATAAACAAGTTAAGCTCAAGCTTGAGTTAACACCTGAGTTATGAATGAGTCGAGTTTGAGTTACATGAGCTTGACTTGTTTAAACTCAACCCAGCTGGTGTCTTCCCTGTTTATTAATCTTCAACAGTATATCAGTAATCTTTGAAAAATTTTAACACCTTGTTTTGTGCTTTTCATTTTTATTTAAAGAAAATTATATATGAATCAAGTGACTTCCGATAGAACAAGTTGAGCTCAAGCCAAGTAATATGTGACTTGAGCCGAGCTGGAGCTGGCTAAGCTCGAGCTCAGCTCACTTCTTATACATTCCTTGCCATGCCCATGATCAATTAATGAAAGATAACCATTTTTTTCTTGTATGACAATGGTAGGGCGGATGATGAGGTCCCCTACGGGGGAAATTTTAACAGTATATTCATCTCTGCATTGCTTAGAACTACTTTTAAGAGCTGACCTTGGTTAACTTCTACATTTTTGTCCAGTAAATGAACAATAAATGCCATTATTACTTTATATAGTGATCTGCATGTTTTATTCTTGCATGCCCTTGACAGTGACCGAGTCCTGCTTACAGACGTTTGCATATATTTTTGTGTATATGTGCAGATGAGAACCTGCCGTGGGAGCTGAGACTTGTACTTTCCATTATCTATCACATCTTCTTTGAAGGAGTTATCATGTCCTTCCCCATCAGCCATGATAATGAAGCTTCATCACTCTATCCTGAGGTTAACCATGTGGACATCAACTCTTATCTCAATGGTTTTCTTTGACCATGTGCCATCGCTTGCTCTTCTTGTCTCCATAACAAATATCAATGGAGTTCATGGTGTGTTAACTCCATATTTCTGTTGTTTTGTTAAGAAGATTCCAAGTGCATGCATTCTGATTGCTCATGAAATCTGATGTCTTTCTATATGATAAATGGGACTGAGCCGTACATGTAAGTCATCCTCAGCCATTGCTGGATTAGCGCTTAAGTTGGCAAATCATGATTATCCTGCAAACGAGCCTAGTGATCTCGATCCTATAAAGAGATATTTCATGGGAAGGGAGAGAGAAAAAGAGAGTGGAGCTTTAAGTGCAGCTGAATGTTTGCATCCCAAAAATTCATTGGATTTTGGAGTGCTCAAGAAAATATCTTTTTGTTTTGAAAATGAGAGAGAAAGGGACTCACCCGTCAGTACGAGGATCGACCATTCCCGGCGCTTTTACTGGGGGTAATCAATCCAATGGCTATGTCAATTATTGAGTTGTGATTGTGATCATAAGCGATATTGAGTGAGTGTGAATGCATGAATGCATTGATCCTATATGATTAGAAAGAGAAATCATTCCTACCATCACACACTTCTAAGATTTTTGTAATAAATATTTTTGATGAAAAGAGAAAAGTTTTTTAAAATGGAATGGGGTTGTAGACCCTCAAGCATGATTCCAACACTGGGTTATTACTTTGAGTATAAAGTCGGCAAATGTAAAAGATCTTTAAAGAAAAAATGTTCAAAAGAATGGAAAAGATGAAAGACTTTTATAAAGAGAAATGTAGAGAAAGAGAGAGAGAGAAAGAGATAATGAAAATCAAAGATTTAAAAAAAAAAAAGATACATATTCATATATATGTATATATATATATATATATATAGAGATACATATATGAAAACTTGTGAAAATGAGATTTAAATCAAATAGAGAAGAGAATATCATTTTAGAAAGAGAGAGAAAGAGATTTAAAAGATAGAATACATGTATACATATTTATATATACGTACACGAGAGTTTGTGAAAGTATGTTAAATCATAAAGAGAGGATGACAAAGAAAGATATTCATGTGCACGTATACGTATATAATATGTATATACACATATGTCTTTATGAGTATTAAAATCTAGAAATGACTTGAAAATAGCCGATTTCAATTTTTGATATAGGCCGAAGGGGAACTTAGGCTCATGCAAAAACCTAAGTTAAGTCTCCAAGGCCGCATTAGAGAAGGTATTTGGTTTTGAACATCTTTTGAAAAACATGATTCTAAATATTTTTGTGTATGAATAAAACCACAAGTATTACAAGAAAATTGATTTCTCCCACAATTGAGTATGGAAGAAAATAAAAAATACATGAAATGGGGAATGACGAAGCACTCATTAGGGTTTCTAATCGGGTGATTAAGAAATAAACTAAGCGTGATAATGACATGAAGATGTATTTTAACATGTACAAATTTGTGAAGGACTTTTTCGGGTTGGACAAGTCCCAACCTCAAAAATCAATAGAATTATGAAGAAATCCCAACCCCAAGCACTCATTTTCACCATGCATTTACTCATTTTTTAAGGAAATATTAGAATATCAAGCATGAGTGATGAATGAAGACAATATAACAAGCATATTTTTGGAGATGAAATGAAGAAATGGAATTTATTCCGCCTTCCTCATACTCTCGATGTACTCAAGAGTAGCTCTTCATTCCGGATAAGAAATCATTTGAGGTTTCTTGCATGGCCATGGGGAAGTGACAAGAGGAAAAAAGAAATAGATGAAAACAAGAAGAAGATTGCATACCTCAAATATGAATGACAATGGAAATGAGCCCTCTCTTTTGAATGATCTCGGAGTCGCCTAAGATGAAGCTCCAAGATGATGAACCACCACGAGATCTTTTTGTGCTCCTTTGAAGGATTGCAGCTTGATGAATCTTGCTCTCAAGAATGGAGAAGAAGAGAGAAATGGAAAGAGAAAGCTATGGAAAATCAAAAATTTGAAATGAGGAAGCTGGAGAGGTTCCTCCATGGTTGGCTCCTTTGAAGAGTTGTAGTTTGACGACTTGCTCCAAGTTGGAGATGAAGAAGAAGAATGAGACAAAAAGTAGAAGAAGGAAAGAAGAGGAAGAGATTAAAAACTCTAAGTCCTCAAGTGAGAATGCACTAGAGCTTCTCCAAGGGCTAGCTCATTGCCCAAGAGGAAGGAAAGTGGAGGTTTTTATAGAGTTTTGGAGCCAAACTCAAATTTGTATTTTTTTTAATTTGACAAGATTTTCATGTAAATTTCAAATTATTTTGAAAAAGAAATGGGTTTGAAATGGGTATGATTATCCATTAGGCCCGAAAATCCATCTTTGAGGTGTAGGCAGGGCTACTGCCCACTAAAAAGGTTCAAAATTTGACTTCTAACGATCAATTTTTGAAGAAAAAAATGAGATTTTTGAAGGAAAATTCACCCGCGCATGGCATGCGTGGTTGCGCGTGGCAACAACGTGCGGGCTGGGTCGTCAGCTGCACAACATGCTCTCATGCGCGACAGCACGTCGTGCGATGCGCAAAAGCTTTTTTTTAATATGCATAAAACTATTTTTTTGGTTTCAAATGGGTGGTCGACTTCGTTTTGAGTGACTCCGGACTCGTTTTAAATTTGGACTGGATTCAATTGTTCGCTGACGCGTTCTAGTGTGCGATTAAGGCTTAAAAACACTTTTTGGCATAAGAATGAGACCTTGAAACAAAGGCAGGTTCCATGCATGTGCGATGCTCAAATTTTGTCATTTTCAATTCGATTTCAAATTTTGAGTTTCAAATGTATGATTTGGATCTAAACTTGGGTTTAAAAATTCATTTTACATTGAATAGTTGCAAATTTGTTTTGGGTCTAGGATTAAATCTGAATACGGTAGTTTTTGAAAAATTTGGTGTGATAACACTGAAAAAGTAGAGAACCATCACACACAGCAAGATAGTGTTTAACGTGGTGAATTTGGTCTTTGCAAGTCCACATCCAAGGGGAGAAACTATTAGGATCAGTTTCTGTGCACTTTGAAAAGCATAGAAAGTCTAGGCTATCACTAAGAGACATATATCTCGTTCATAGTCAATTATATGTCACCAAATATATTAGCATCGCACTGAGAGATGTATATCTCTTGCATAGTCAATTATGTGTCACCAAATATATGAGCATCAATCACCAAATATATAATCTACAATGTAGCAACTATGCCAAAAAAAATATAGTAACTAGAATCTCCAGCCTAGACTAGAAACAACACCAGTAGCATTTAAATCTTCTCATGATCCCAGGATACCTTAAACAACATGCCTTCTTTTCCTTCAACACTTTCCCTCAACTCGGGAATGAAAATTGGAACAACCTGGCACTTGGATAGGGAAGTATAAACTGGGTCCTTGAAGTGCCATTTGTAAATCCATCTGCAATATGTTTGCTGGCCATGATGTGAGGGCTGCAATTTTTTTTACATATTTAGTCCTTTCATGAAATACATAATTGACAATTATTTAAATAACAGCTTTATTGTGTCAAACCAATGCTTCTTGAATCTCAAACCGCAACTAACTGAGGACACTTCTCACCGATATTAGTTGATTAAATATGTCATATCTCTATACGCTTTAGCATGCCAAGACTCCTTGGTACTTACTTTTCTATGCCACTAAATGTCCAACCATTAATACCTGAACTAGATCCTCTATCACAAACATCTCTTGCCCAATCTGCATCACAATATCATTCAATTTTGGTGTTTCCACCATATTTTTATGGCATTTCCAAGGCTTATTCATGCATATGCTCATCAAATTTGTAATATCAGGTATATCAGTTTTCCCGCTAGCCTTTGAAATGTCCCTTTGTCCACCTCTAGGTCCACCTTTGAATTTAAAGACGAGTTTCCACTAGTTGAGAGGCCAAATTTATAGTCCCCTTTTAGGTCAAGAGCATACGTTTTTGACTCAGGCATGGTCCTTTGTAGTGTTTATCATACTAAGCTATTGAAGATTGTTTAAGGCCGTAGACATCCCTTTTTAAGTGTATGAACTAGTCCTTTTTTTTGTTAGGGTGACTAGGTAGCAATTCCATGTATACTCTTAATTTATTTGTCTTGACCACTAGAGTGTATCTTTCATGATCATATTCCACTCCAAAATCTTGAGCAATCCTTTTGTGACAAAGAAAGCCTTGTACCTATCAATATCTTCATACTCCTAGCTCTGATTTTTTTCATATTGCCTCAAGTTATTCATCCATAACATGTCTCAACCAAAGTTTTTATGGCTGCATTATAAGATGCAGCTCATGAAATTTATCAACATTTTTTTTTCAAAAAATGCATGTTTACTAGAGACATGAGAACAATAAATGTATTTATCTATGAGATATCTAGAAGCATTGTAAGTAATATAATCCTAGAGACAAATGAGGAGTCATCCAGCTCATAGTGACATCTTTCGTTTCACTTTAACCTGAGCGAGATAATGCCACATTTTCTTAAGTTAATCTTCACCCATAGAGTTATCACAATAATAGTGTCTTGCTCCAACACTATTTATTTATCACATATTTCAACATTGAGGAATGCGTCCACAATGTCAACATTTGGCTGAATACTCTTCCCTTGGAAGGTACTTCCATAAACTTCATTATAACAATAAGCTTTTTCATTGAAACATCACATTACACAAAAAGACTTTCAATTCAGGATGATAGGGATGATGTTTCTTGCTACTATAACATTATCCAAGCAACATACACTTGAATGCTCTTGGACGCAATTTGACATGCTTATGAGTTGCAATCCATATATGTATAATACAACCAGCTATATTGAAGATGATCAAGACTGATTTTTTGCCAAGAACAGCCTTTGCTGCCACCAAATCTCTTAACCTTTGACTGGTCATTCAATTAATTGGTAAGTAGTAGAAATGGCTTTGGTCTAAAAGATTTTAGGAATATTTGATTGAAACAGTAGTGATCTAGCAAATTTAAGTGGACAACAACTTTTATTTTCAATAGATCTATTTTGCTAAACCACATTAACACAAGAAGCTCGATGCATAAAACCACATAGTTCAATATACTCTTTAAAGTGATTTTTACATACTCATACCATTGTCCAATCTTAAGAATTGAATTTTAGTCTCAAATTGGTTAGAACCATAAAGACCTTGAAATTATCAAAAACCTCATCTTTATGCTTCAAGAAATAGTTCTGAATGTTATTAAAAATAATTTTCCACAAACATGTCTCCACATATTGGTGTGAACAAGAGGAAAGGATGTATGAGACACACTCAAAATAGTCAAACTTAGGTCTACCTAATCTACCATATTGACGAAATATCACAACCTTCATTGTTAAAATGTAAAAAGAAATAGCAAATCAAGGTGTGGCCACTTGTACGGCCCATTAATCGATTCTGCGACCAGGAACTCTTCTCCCCAACAACCAGCAAAACTGTGCGCTTATACGTAACTTTGTGAAGCATGTGAAGCAAAGCACCATCAGCAAATAACTTCTTCGTGATATATAAGTTCCAAAACGCAACATTTAGTAGGAGAAAGGTCCACATGACAATCCAATTCCTTTGCTATCTTAGCTACATAAAAAAGATTTGAGCTCAAGGATAGCAATTGTAAAGCAAGGTGTCAGCATCCCTAGTGAAACAACATAATTTGAGCCTGCCTTCTGAAGAAATATAGGAACCCATGTCAAGTAGAAATAGGACCTAAACTATTTTTTGCATGAAAATCATATAGATATGATACATTGTCGAATCAACCTTCCAATATGTTGAACGTAAGTATTCTAAGATATTTTTCCATACCTAGTTTGGTAACATCTGAACTAGTTGATGTAGGTGCAGCCATGCATGTGGTCTTCTGAATATTATGAAGAAGCTCAGTTACCTTCTCTAAAATATCAGAACTATTTTGATGATCAACTATGTTTACCCTGAGTAGGTTGCTCACCTCATTTGGAAGAGTCATCATCATGTCAGCTATTTCTTTTATCATGACGACATTTACTTTACTTCCCATTCAACTACCAACAACGATCTTGAGTTTGGCAATTTCCTTATTGTAAGTGCATTTAAACTACTGAGTCGGTTCTTTAAGGGGTTTGCTCAAACTAGATTGTTCAGTGCTTTGATCATAATTAGCTACAAATATCACCTTTTCATTGGTGTCAATGGGACTTTTGTCTTCAACCTCACTAAATTTGTGGTTTTTTTCACCTTTCATCTGGTAGAAAACTGTTACAAATAGCACCAAGAGAAAGCAAATTTTAAGTCATAAGAATGTGAATGTTAGACTGACTTAATCATCTCCAAGCCATATAAAATTTGAAAAATTTGCTCTCATTTACATTGTTTTTTTAGGTGACCCAAATAAGTTGTATTAAGACAATATAAATCCATCTCATTCCATTTCCCTTTAATAATGCAAATGTTCTTGTCAATGCCATATTTCCTTTCTAAAGGTTTAGGAACACTCTAGACTCGCATTCTTCATACTAAGGATCATTGGAAGGAGGCTTGGTTTTTCTTCCATTAAAAGTGTTTTGTTTTTTATTTTCTACTAAGATACAAAGTGCACCTTACGACTAAGCCAAGTAATTCATACCACTCGATAAAGCATTGGCTATTTTTGTATTAAGAATACATTATTCCACAATAATTCTATGTTGAAGAGCCCTTGTGTTGAAGAGCATCCACGGGAACCACTAGATTCTTCTCTATCTTCAAATTCCATGAGCATGTTGAGAATCAATGATCAAGATAAAGTACTGCATCATAAACCTACAGTCTAATATCATGAAGTACTTAATACAATTGGAAAAGTAGAAATTCAATCACAGAAACAAGGCAACATTTAATGTGCTTGAACTTGATAGATCTAATTCTATAGGGAAAACTCTCTTGATCAATTTTCATTCATGGTGTTTATATGCAAAATATTTTATCTTTTACACGTAAACCTTTTGGAAAGAAAGAAATCGGTAACATGTCAACAATTTTTAAAACGAAAAGAAAACTAGGGAGATGGAACCATCTTGTTATTAGAAGAAGACTTTGAAAATTAAGATTGAAATAGGATTTTGAAAAATATTTGAAATAGATCTTGAAAAAAAAATTCAAACGTGAGAAAATGTGAATGATTTTCAAAACTGTAACATATATGATGTTAATGAAAAGTAGGTTTTTTTGTACCTTGACTGTAGCCATTTATGTAAATATGGTCTAATTTCATTAATTTCTCAGAGGAAAGTAAGTGTATGATTCGCATTGGAGTCAACCATGGGTGAGAGATTGAAAATGTGAGTGCTAGTGCATGTGATCAAATCACAACATGATATAAAAAGAAGAAGTAAATGCATATCTAATATAAATCAAAGGAATTAAATATTCCACTATTTTCTTTTGAATTTCAATTATACATTGTAATGAAATAAATAATAAAGAAAGAAATTAACAAGTACACAATAAAGATAAACAAAGACATCAATGCAAAGCTAGCTAAAGATATGGCCTGCTCTCTTTCATTACTTAAGAGAAAACAAATAGATGTTGTACATCACAAGACAATAAGAGCAAATACCAAACCTCAGAATAGCCTACATAACGGGCAAGAGTGTCTCAAAATCATCCATCGTTTCTACATAACAAGCAAAAGTGTCTCAAAATCATCCAACAAATCCCAAATAGAAAACAAATTTACAACAATATCAAGACACGTAAGACTTAGGGTAATTTTAGCATGGTTACAATTGCAAAAATACATAGTACCCATTGTTACATTAAACGCGGTATACTAAAGTCCTTGATTCTTATATACTTTTATAACCACCTTTTTCAAAGATTGTATTCACTTCTTTCAGCTTGAACACATATATGTCATGGCATCTACTCAAAAGTATTATCAAGCAAGATCTACAGGAAAAACAAATAAATAAATAATCAATAGCATACCATATTTAATCTTCCACAACCAGTCTAACCTAACTTCTGCATAACTTTCTAGTGAATGCATACCGATTGGATTAAAAATTCAAATTGAAAAGGGATGGCCAAGGAACTGGCCTAGTGCTTCTATTCATCCATAAAACTGCCTCACTCCTACAAACTTTTTACCACTTAACAACAAAAATTAATGCTCTAATATCATCCCGTATAGCACAGCCCACTTCTTTGTCACCCTTAGCATTCTGCAACTTCTCAAGACGCCAGATCATCATTGAATGGCCAATTGTGAGCAACTTTTCATCCAATTCATCTTAAATTTTTTTCATCAATTTCATCTTAAATTTCCTACTCCACCACCAATCTGAAGTGTCTTTTAGTGAATGAGCAAGCCTAAAATGCCAAGCAAAATCAGTAGACTTAAAATGAAAAAATAAGTGGAAGCATGTTTTCTCAGCTACAAAACAAGTAAAACATTTATTCACCACACCAAGAGTTAAAAATGCAACCCTCTGGAGCCAAAAAAAGTAAACAACTTGGCTCTTAGTACTGCATCAGAAGCCCAATTTCTTTCCTCCAACTTCCAACAATCCTGTCAACTCTAATTCTTTCATATAATATCATTTCTAGACAAATAATATGCTTCTACAATACTCCAGACCAGTTTATTTTTATCATTATTTAAAACTATGCTATTAAAAACATAGCTTAAGCAAAGGGATCTCAATTCATGAACAACTGTAGTTGAACAAATTTGTTTAAACTTGACAACCGGAATACCAGACCCATGTTATTCATAATATTTTTTTTTTTGTTTCTTCAAGGGCAAAAGGATTTCTCAACCTCATTTTTCAGAGCACAGTTTCACCTTTGCTCTATTTTCAAGTTTCCAAGGCAAGAGGTGACTCACATCTTTCCATCCTCATAAAATTCTTCCAACTTCAGTACATCTTCCCTCTAGACCTACAAGTCTATAAACCGCATCATGACAAATAATTCTTCCTCACTAAGGAAGTCCAACTCAAATATGAAGTTAACACCTTAATTTCAAGGAATACAATAAATGATCTATTTAAGAACAACAAATTACATCATCTTCCACTGTGCCACATAGCATATACCACTTGATAAATGACATTTATTACTTCTCTCGGAATCTTCCTAGAACAATTTATAGCATTCTCTCTCAATAAATGAAATAACTGGGCTGGAGAGGTGAAAGCACATCATCCAATAACTGATAATTTGATTTACAACATGCTTTATTAAAACTTCTCTCCTTAAACATGAAAGCAATTGGCTTTTTCAATTTGCAATTTTTTTAGTCGAGGTGGCCATAATGGCATTCAATTATTATGAGTATAAGCCATTAGATATCACACATAACTTTTCCTAAATGCACACCTTAAACTAAGCACATAAAGGCAATAAATTACTTCTACCATTAATACATAAAAACTTATTTTAATTTGGATCAAATTGAATATGCCATAGGATTCCATATATGAGGCAAGCTAGTGGGCATGATATAGACATATCTAGGAACCTGACCCATTTGAGTGAACTAAAATCCTAAGCAGAACTCGTGTAGTGATCTCAGAGAGTTCTTGGAAATTTTATGACCAAAAACAGTTAGAAAATAGGCTTTTGCAAAAAAAGTAGTTTCTAGAACTTGATTAAAAACCCTGCCAAACAGATATGGGCTTACTATAAATTTTTACCATAGAGAGTATTAACATTCATGAACCATGTGCAATTAAAAGAGTTAGAAAACCCAACCCAGGCAATGAGATATGTAATAAACAAGTTCTGTTAAAAATGAGATTTCTAGAGAAAATAAACAACAAAGTTTTGCAATAAATAATTTATATAAATTTAGTGAGGGACCATCCAAACAATCTTGGACTTGTTCTAAATTTGGTATAGGTATATGAGACATATGTAAGAAATTTTTCCAAGTCATGGAATTGGAAAATTCTTCCTAGATCTTAAGATACAATGTCTACAACTTAGTGTAGAAAAAAGGCTTCCACAGAAAATAAAGAAATTTTTTTTTATAGAAAGTTGACGTCCATAGAACGATTAAAAATAAGATGCAGACTACCTATGTTGGGCTAAAATCTGAGCAGTAAATCTATATTTATTCTATGAATAAACCCTTTTTACATATTTAAAAATTTCATTCTATATAGTGAGATCTGAGGTTGGCAGTTTGAAGGTTTATTCAATTTGAATATGTCATTGTGTCTTGTGGAAAATAAGTTAATATTAATGGGTTAAAGGGGAGTAAAGCGACTTCAAATTTTATAAAATTTGGTTTGGGACGTCTAGCCCTGTCTTAAAAGTGATCCCTTTTATGGAATTGAAAAATCAGTCCTAGGAATTGAGATACTGATATCACAAAGTTAGGTAAAAATCAAGGTTTATAGAAAATTCTACTTTGATGCAAGAGCTGCCTTTGGTCATGTAACTCTTAAGTTAGAAGATGCACATAGTTATGACCTTAACTGAAATGTGCTAAAATCTATCCTAAACCATTCGTAATGGTGAAATTCAAATCATTATGCTTGATGAATTAAAAACTAAACAAGAATACTCCCTAAATATGCATTGCATGAATGGCTATAAGCATGAAAACTATCTAACTTCTTCAATATCATATGAGATGTATAATAAGGATAGCAATGCGTGAAGAAATCTGATGATCTAAACTGATTTATAATTTGGTTTTTCAGTGAAGCAATTCAACTCCCCTTAGTAGTTCAAATGCAATCTGCATAGATAACTGTGGGCCTATGTCACATGGGTGCAGGGACGATACGGGTACGGGGATGGGGATATGGGTACGGACGCGGCAATTTTCAAAATTTTTGAATGCACGGATACTGCAAATTTTATATTCTCAAAAATGATAAAATGAAAAAAAACATTAAATTAATAGTTCACTCTTACAGTCTTGTAAGAAAGTTTGTTTTATCACAAAATTTCTAATTTATTTGAAAAGATTGTTTATGAAAATAACTGGATGCGTCACAAAAAAATGATAAAATGAAAAAAAAAATTAATAACTTTTATTTTTTGGGGTGTCCCACCCGTGTCCGGATCCACGTGTCCACGTGTTGACACAGGTACATGGGCTAAACTGCCATGTCCGTGTGTCTTAGCTGTGGGCTTGTCAATAGCATTGATTTTCTTTGTAGTCATGACCTTCACCTGGTAATGTTAGAGATCTGTCTTTGTCTTCATGATTTTGGGCCACCTTCTAACCTAGTCAAGAAATTCCCATGCTTGTGAAGACCACACTATTATAGGTAGTTAAAGGCATTATCAGACATGGTCCATCATCTAGGCTAGGGCAAATTACTAAGTACCAAGTCAGACTAACCATGATTTGTAAGATGGATACTGCTAGATAAATTTTGGTAGGTTCTGAGGTAGGAAGCCACAAACTGCTTTGTTTTTTTTTTTCTTATTTACTTCATCTATAAACCTGCATTGCTATACAAGTTTTTCTTATACGCAACCCAAGCTTGAAATTTCTCAGCATAGTTTATATCATGATTCCATCAAAGTATCTACACAAGCCTTTTCCTTGAACAAATGTTTTCTTAAGTGTAGAAGCGCAAATGAAGTTGGTATTTTCCATCTTTGCATGAACTTCTTGCATGGGACTGCTTTTATCCATCTTGATCACTATACATTAGATACACATGAGAAGAACTTAACTATTTCTAACCAATATCATGTACAGATACTACAAGAAAGAAGAGGCCTCATGTAGGTGAAAATGCATGTTTTAATAGTCATTGTATAAACATCCATCTTTTGAACTAGGCTGGGTCACCTAGGCAAACAAATGAAAAGATGTAATTTTTTTTCCTCCCTTTTGGTCCTTTTTTTCTACTTTCTCTTTATTTGTTTTTTAATTCTTTTTTTTTCTGTTTTTCTTCTATGAACTCTTAACTGTATTTCATAATGATGAATTAGTGATACTACTTTTTGTGTTGCCTAAAGACCAATGATTTGGTCGAATGGAGGCATGTTTGGGAAAGCGGCCAGTTCTAAGTTGATGAATTCATATATGAAAAGAAGAATGTTTATCACTTCCCAAATGTTCATCACTTATTGCTGGCAAATTGAATCATTACAAAGAAATGGTAGATTCAAAGACTAAATAAATAATTATAGTGGGAGACCTGTTCAGCATAATAATGTGCCAAGGGATTGAATATATTGAGACTTGTGAAGGTGAAATTTAATCTAGGGCATAGCATGCTACGTGTATAGCTAAAGTGCACAAATTATTATTTTTTATAGGTTAAAACATTATATTTCACTAGATGGTACACATTTGGTTATTCACATCTACACTTGTGGTTTGCACAAATATCACCAGTATTTTATTTAAGGACAAATATTTGATATGATCTGTAAGTAAAATAAATAGTCTACCCATCATGTCTGCTCACGATGGGTAGGATTCCAAACCACATAGCTACTCAAATGAGTTGCTTAGCCGCCTGCATAAACCAACCACTAATGTTGTGGTTACAGAAACAGGTATACAGAGGTAGAGAAAAGATATTGGTAGGTAACAGAGAGATTGTGTGATAATCCTTGAAGCAATCGGGGTCGTGAAGGTAGAAGGTTCTCAATTACATGATATCTTAGTCCCTATCGAGCACAAAGTCATGCAGTGATCATCTTCATTAGAATCATCTAATGCAAACAAAGGGGCATGAGAATCTATCCCAAAGAACAGATATTTTGGTATGAATAAATGTATGGTTGGATTTATCATTTTATTGAGACTATTCCTCAAAATTTATAGGGGATTAAGACCACCCATGGCCCAAAGTGGTGGGAACTACTACTGGTAGATAATAAATGGATAGTGATTCTATTATGGGACTGGATTAGCCCTCTGAAAGTTATTTTAATATAAACTCATCATGAGCAACCTGAACTAAAAGTATTCTGTGCTCTATGCTATATCGGGTTTAATAAAAAAATGTCTAGCTACATAGGGTTTAACAAGCAAAATTTATGTATGTCGTTCATTTCAATGTCGTTAAGTGTGTTGATGTGAAGCCATGCATTAAGCATGTGAGGCAACACATGCACAATCTGGCACTGCGATGTTAAGAATTACCAAACAAAACAGACTCTGATACATGACTCGATTAGACAAACAACTTGTGAAATGGGAAACAAAAGAGTTCACAACCTACAAGTAGACACCCAATAACTGATGAAATCAAGTTGACAAGCCTTGTTTTTTAAATAAACTTTGTGCCACATAATAACAAATCCAGATGCCTAATACAATATATATGAACTGACAAGAACCAGAAAGAATGTGGTATCTTGGAGGACCAGCAAGATTGGCTGCCTGCCATTCTGTCATTTTTTGTTGGCAAACATCAGCCATTCAACCGAGAGTGATGAGGAGAGATAGATTAAAATACTCATGGAGCTGGATCAAACCTTCACTGGAGGTCACGTAATGGCTGCCGGAGAGTTTGTTGAAGAGTGGGGGTGCATTAACATTGTTGCCAGAAGGATAGAGAAATGAAAACCCTTTTTACAAGTTGGAACCCTTTTCCGTATTGAGAGTGGGAGTTGGATAGACTTCTCCTGGCTCATTATAAATGACTGGACTGACCATACATCACGCACCAGATATGCATCATCATTATGTGTGTGCATCAGGTCAAGTACACCTGACCTTTACTTTTTGAGACACATTTGATGCGTAGTGATGCATGCGCATCACGCTTTCATGCATGCACACTTAAAAACACTGGTTCATTTTGTGAACTATCGCACATTAGTTGTCAAATAGTTTAAAATTCAATTTCTGTTGAACTGCTCTAATAATGCTATATAAGATCTTGCATCATTGATTATGAAATAATGACTTGCATACTGTGTCATGTTTACTTCATGGTTATGAACCTAGATAAGTGAGTTGGTTTTTGGCAACTAATTGTTTTATTTCATACTCCAGTTTCTATTTTTAGTTGGCTGAATCCATTCATGACACAATAGACTCATGCTAGTCCATGAGCCTATGGCATATGTTTAGTCTGGAGATTGAAGAGATTGAAGTAATTGACAGGATTTTGTGACCTAATTAAAGTAAAGTAATTTATTGTCTTGTAAACATATTTCTTAAATTAATATATCTGTTTACTGTGTATGTTCCCCTATGTCTAAGAGTCTGTGTAGTCTTTTGCTTTATTTTGCAGTGTACTTCCTTTGCTTATGTTGAGTCTTTTGCTTATGCTCGTTTTCTTGTAAGGGAGTAACCTCCCACCGGTCTAAGTATCATGTATTGGGATTCTTAGTTTTGGGTGGTCGGCATGGGAATCCTGTAAGCGGCTTCGGTCATCCTATATAAGTAAAGTTGAGATCATTCTCCTTGCTTATCTTTCTCGTGATGTATAAATTTTCTAAGTTGAATACATTGCGAGATTTTTTATTCACAAAGCGTTCTTTATGCACTTATTTTCTAAAACTACCTTTGTGCCCCTTTCGGTGGTTTGAAGGCTTACGGCAATCAGGTTCTTGCCGTGCCGCATGGGCTAAAAGAGTCAGCCTGTGACAACTAGTATCAGAACCTCAGGTTCTGCTCAATCTGGGGAAGCGATTGGATAGTCGGTGTAGAACAACACGCTGGCGATCGTTGATCAAAGAGGACGTCCTAACGACTCAATACAATCTGCGAAGCGCCAAGGGCAAGGGAGTAGCCCAGTCTGACGAGATGGGTACAACCCAGGGTCAGGAAGACCTGGTCGAGGTGTTGAACAAGCTAGTTACCGACGTGACTACTCATGAAGAAGCATTGGGCAATGCAGCCAAGTCCTTCGGTGAAATGAAGGACGAGATAAAGATCCTGTGGGATCAAATGGCTGGTCTTATGGCCATGAATTGGTCACTTACTGACACAGTGACCGCACTGCGAACTGAAGTCAAGAAACTTCAGATAAAGAACCGCACACTACAGCGACAGATCTCTGTAGGTGGAGGTGATGATCGGCCAACGAGGGTTGACGTTCAGAGGCCAGCAAAATACAATGAAAATCGGGATAGTCGAGTGATCAACAACTTTTTATTCCAAGTAGAATATTATCTGGATCTACAAGGCGTTGTGGGTGATGACCTTCAGGTCAAGACTGCGACTATGTTGCTAGAGGGCGATGTTGTGGTAAGTTGGAGACGGAAACGGCTTGACATTTAGAAGGGCATCTGCACAATAGACACTTTCGATGATTTTCAGCGAGAGTTGAGGACTTACTTCATGCCCCCGAATGCGACATGCCATGCCTATCGAATGGTCGGTTAATTAAAACATACAGAATCCTTGCGAGATTATGTGAGGGCCTATCAGAGGCTCATGTTAGATGTACCAGATAAGCAAGAACAAGATAAACTGAACTGGTTTATTTTCAAACTTCAATCATGGGCACAATCCGAAGTGGAAAGGAGTAATCGAGAGACCTTGGAGGATGCTTATGTGGTAGCAGAACGCTTGGCCGATACTCAGCGCAAGAGCTACACTAACACCTTCAAGCCCTCGAAGAAGCCTGACCATGGAGGAAAGAAAGAGGATCGATGGGAATGTAAAAATGAATCATCAACTCAGCATCAAGTCGAGAGGAGGACCTTCTTTCGCAAAAATGACAACTCTCAGAATAGAGTGTTGAAATGCTGGTTTTGTGAAGGTAGCCACTCAGAAAGGAAATGTCTGAAGCATCTAAATAGGAACAATCAGAAAAGCTCTTCAAGATAATCTACTAGTGTGGTACAAGGTCAAGAAGAGGAAGGACCAAAGATGGGTGCACTTTAACTTCTAAACACCCTAGGAAAGGAGGAGAAAACGATGGTGATAGTGACAACTTCCAACGAGCTCATGTATCTAGAGATCTTGGTAAATGGAAGGCCTACTATGGCCATGGTAGACATAGGTGTCATGCATAACTTCGTCTCAGATGAGGAGGCGAGGAGATTGGGCCTCACCCTTGGGAAGGGAGAGTTATGCATGAAGGCGGTGAACTCGAAGGCAAAACCCATCCACGGTGTAGCCCGGGATGCGGTTGTGAAGTTTGAGAGTTGGTCAGGAAAAGCCAACTTCTCGGTGGTCCCGATGGATGATTTCCGAATGATCCTAGGAATGGAGCTCCTCAGTACAGCGAAGATGGTCCTGATGTCGCACCTGCGCAGTATCAGTATCATGGACGAGAAGTCTCCTTGTATGGTCCCACAAATATCGGTTAAGAGGGATAAGGGTAAGGCCGCAATGATATCTGCTCTTCAGTTGGATAAAGGCCTAAAGCACGGCGAAGAGACATACTTGGTGGCAATCAGGGAAGTGACTAATGACTCCCCTGGTCTGGCCCCAGAGGCGCTTGCGCCTGTTTTAGCAAAATTCGCAAGAACAATGCCCGCGGAGCTCCCTAGATGGCTGCCACTTCGACGTGAGGTGGATCATGCCATAGAACTCATTCCTGGTGCCAAACCCCTAGCAATGGCACCTTATCGGATGGCCCCTGCAGAATTAAAAGAGCTTCGATGACAGTTAGACAAGATGTTAGCTGGAGCTATAATCAGACCCTCCAAAGCTCCTTTTGGTGCACCAGTGTTGTTCCAAGCAAAACATGATGGCTCCAAAAAGCTATGTGTGGATTATCGAGTGCTAAACAAGGTAACGGTAAAGAACAAATATCATTTACCTTTGATTGCAGATCTTTTTGATCAACTAGGGGGAGCTCGAGTATTTTCCAAGCTGGACCTCAGATCGGAATATTGGCAAGTTTGGATTGTTGATGGTGACGAGCCAAAGACAACTTCTGTCACTCGCTACGGTAACTTTGAATTTTTGGTAATGTCGTTCGGGTTGACAAATGCCTCAGCCACTTTTTTTACTCTAATGAACAAGATATTCTATCTATACTTATCTAGTTTGTGGTAGTCTATGTTGATGATATTGTAGTGTACAGCGGCTCAATAGGAGATCATGTGGAACACCTACGGACAGTGTTCAAGGTGTTGGAAGAAAACGAACTTTATGTGAAGCGCAAGAAATGCTTATTCGGCCAACAAGAAATCAGTTTTCTCGGTCATATTGTCGGAAAAGGTCAACTGCGAATGGACACAGAAAAAGTGAGGGCTGTTCAGGACTGAAAGCCACCAACCATTATACCGGAGTTGCGTTCTTTTGTTGACTTGGCGAACTACTATCGGCAATTCATTGAGGGGTATTCTTTGATAACTGTGCCTCTCACTAACTTGTTGAAGAAGAACCAAACTTGGGCTTAGGAAGGACTTGAGGAAGATGCCTTCAAGAAATTGAAGAGGACTCTGATGCAGGAGCCTGTGCTGAGGTTACCCGACCACTCAAAGAAGTTTGAAGTCTACACAGATGCATTAGATTTTGTTATTAGCGGAGTGTTGATGCAGGAAGGTCACCCGGTTGCATATGAAAGCAGAAAACTTAAGGACATGGAGCGTCGGTATTCTGTTCACGAAAGGGAGGTGACAACCATTATCCACTGTCTTCGTACATGGAGGCACTACTTGTTGGGAAGTCAGTTTGTGGTGAAGACTGATAATGTATCCACAAGCTACTTCCAGACTCAAAAGAAGCTGAGCCCAAAGCACGCTCGATGGCAAGAATTCCTTGCAGAATTCGATTTTGCCTTGGAGTACAAGGTGGGGAGCACAAACATCATAGCCGATGCACTAAGTCAGAAAGGGAGTTGGGTGCTACTCAGACAGCATCATCTGAAGCACAACTTGAGATTGCTCTTCTCGGGTGGATTCGAGAAGGCATGAAGCAAGACCCTGTGGCCAAACACTTGGTCGAGACAGCTGAAGGGGGAAAAACGCAACGATTCTGGTTGCGTGATGGACTTCTGATGGCAAAAAGAGAATGGGTTTTCGTACCTAGATGGGGCAACCTTCAATGAGAATTATTGAAGGAATGCCATGACTCATTGTGGGCTGGCCATCCTGGCTAGGAGCGGATGTTGGCGCTCCTCGAACGTGGTTACTACTGACCACAGATGCGTGATGATGTTGAAGCATATGTGAAAACATGCTTGATTTGCCAGTAGGAGAAGGGAACGAATCAGAAGCCTGCCGGTCTCTTGGAGCCTCTTCCTATTCCAGAACGTCTGTGGGAATGCCTCTCCATGGACTTTATCATTAGCTTACCCAAAATTGACAGCTTCAGCTCCATCCTTGTGGTTGTGGATAGATTCTCGAAGTATGCCACCATCCCAGCCTCTAAGGAATGTCCCGCAGAGAAGACGGCGGAGTTCTTTGTGAAGCATACAGTTAAGCACTGGGGTGTGCTGAAAAGCATTGTCAATGATTGGGACGCTCGCTTCACAGGAAAGTTCTAGCGCGAAGTATTTCGTTTGTTGGGTTCGGATTTATTATTCTCAACGAGTTTCCACCCACAAACTGATGGCCAAACTGAACGGATCAACGGATTGTTGGAACAATATCTTCGGCACTATGTCAGTGCGAATCAAAAGAATTGGGTGAAATTGTTGGATGTAGCTCAATTTTGCTACAATTTACAGAATTGCGAGTCTTCTGCACATAGTCCGTTCGAGATAGTCACTGGACAACAACCGTTGATGTCTCTACCCTTGCAGCCCAAGAAAAGGGACGGCCAACTTTTGCCTACCAATTCGTTCGCGATTGGCAGGAACAAACGGAGATGGCTAAGGCATTCTTACATAAGGCCGCCAAGAAAATGAAGAAGTTTGCGGATCGGAATCAAAGGCCAATGGAATTCCGAGTTGGTGACCAAGTCCTCGTGAAGCTCTATCCAGATCGCACGGGCATTTTTCGTGGTCAACACAGGCCATTAATCTGCAAGTATGAGGGACCCTTCACAGTGCTGAAGAGAATCGAGAAGCTAGCTTACAAGCTAGACTTGCCTCCAGACTTTAAGGTGCATTCAGTGTTTCATGTCTGTAACATGAAGTCCTTCTACTTTGATGAGGAAGACCTTGATAGAATCGTCCCAGAACGAGACCCGATCTTACAGCGAGCCCCGTCGACCAAGCGAGCAGTAGACGGACAGATGGAGGAAATTCTTCGACACAAAAAAAACTATCTAGGGGAGCCGAAGAAGTACCAAGTAAAGTGGATAGGTGAACAAAATCCAACCTGGGAGTATGCCTTCCGTATGAAGCAGCGCTACCCGCTGGAGATCAAGGTCTATCATGAAGCTGCTGGTGCCGAGAACGGCGCTTGATTTAAAGGGGGGAGCCTGTTTCCCTGTGTCTAAGAGTCTGTATAGCCCTTTGCTTTATTTTGCAGTGTACTTCCTTTACATATGTTGAGCCCTTTGCTTATGCTCGTTTGCTTGTAAGGGAGTACCCTCTCACCGGTTTAAGTGTCATGTATTGGGATTTTTAGTTTTGGGTGGTCGGCATAGGAATCCTGTAAGCGGCTTCGGCTATCCTATATAAGTAAAGTTGGAGATCATTCCCAAGTTGAATACATTGCGGGATTTCTTTATTCACAAAGCATTCTCTATGCACTTGTTTTCTAAAATTACCTTTGCACCCATTTCGGTGGTTTGAAGGCTTACAGCAATCAGGTTCTTATCGTGCCGCATGGGCTGAAGGAGTCAGCCCGTGACAGTGCATGTGGGGTTGTTTAATTCCCCCTTAATATGGAACAGAGCTCAGATGACTTGACATATGTTGTAACCTTCACTACTTATGCTTTGAGCTTGAATATGAACCGATATTATTTGTCGTGCATGCCTTGATGTGTTGTTTGAGCTTGTATTGTGAAAGAAACATTCTTGTCTTGTAAATGTGCAAGAAGAGAGAATGCAGATGGCATTGGGGAATGCTAGATGATGCGAATGAGGAATCATAATTTATATATGTGATAGAATATTAGGGCAATTATATATTTACCAATTTGTGTACACAGACATGCGTATATAGTGGAGCAGATTACGTCTACCTTTTCCATAACATGTACATTTGTTGGCATAAGAAACGCAGAAAGTATAGTTTTCCTAATAATGTTTAGCCCATATTATGTTTTTTTGTCCGGGGTAGGTTATCAAGCAACTGAGGCTATCAAGAGCCGGATCTTCAGTTAATAATCTGATTTTTTTCTCTCATAAGATATTAGGAATACTTGCCATATGTGATGTTTTTGGCAAGCGGACAAATTACATTTTGGTGCATTTAACAAAAAGGTTATGTGCATATGAAAAAAAGGCTTAGGTGCGGCTGGCAAAAGGTGAGTTGCATTCCGAGTACAAGCCTTTGTCTCTTTTGACTGCTGTCCATGAGCCAACTTACTGTCCTGTCACATATCCTTATTGTTTCAGATATGTTCTCATGTGCGCCATTTTTTCAGGACAAAAGATGTGTTCTCTATTTTCTATGGAGACCATTTTTATGTGGTAGTGATCTTGAAGGAAAATTTTTCTTACATGTGTAATCAAATGGGTGACGATAGTCTTTCAGAATTGAAGCTTTTTTTGTTTTGCAAGTGTAAGAACTATTGGATGTTCAAGTGAAAGTCACATCAGCAGAAACCAAAGCACGGTTGCTCGTGGGAGGAACTAGAGGGCATATACTGTGAGCGATGCAAGTTTAAGCTCAGCTTGAGTCACATATTTTTTGGTTCGAGTCACATATTTTTGGTTTGAGTTCAACTTGAGATCTAGTAGTTGAGTTTTATGGGTGAGCTCGAGCTTAATTCTGTAAACTGAGGCCCAGTCTAAGCTTGAACTTGACTCAATTAAGCTCATGTCACTAATTCATACGTTTTTTGCTAATGAAAATGAAAATCATGAAAAAGGTGTTATGTCAAAACTTACCAACATACTCCTTAAAGTTAAAAACAAGGAAATCACGAGCCAACTCGTGTTTAAACAATTAAATAAGTGTTACGTCAAAGCTTACCAACATACTCCTTAAAGTTAAAACCAAGGAAATCACGAGCCAACTCGTGTTTAAACAACTCAAGCTTATGTAACTCGAACACGACTTATTTATCACTCGAGTTTTAACTCAGTCTCGAGGTCAAGCTCGAGTCAAGTGCTGAATTTGAACCCCGCCTAATCATCCATAACCACTCGTATAACTCTAGGCTGCA
The DNA here is from genome assembly GCF_008831285.2 of Nymphaea colorata. Classification (NCBI taxonomy): domain Eukaryota; kingdom Viridiplantae; phylum Streptophyta; class Magnoliopsida; order Nymphaeales; family Nymphaeaceae; genus Nymphaea; species Nymphaea colorata. The sequence continues at coordinate 11,878,874 of NC_045142.1, forward strand.
CTCTTTTTCGACATATATAATAATTTTTTATACATGGTCTCACCAACTCCTGCACTTTTTTCCAACATACATAATTTTTTTTGTACATGCTCTCATCAACACCCAACAGTCTTGTTAGTCCTTCAAGACCTTCATGGCTCTACCTAGGGCATCGCTCTACCCCAGCCAATTAAAAAAAAAATTATATTGAAAAAGTTAAAATTTTTTAGTTGTGTCATGTATTGTTTGGATTCAGATTTAGTTTGGCCGCACCCAGATCCAGAGGTTAAACTGTTCGGCCCACCCCTAAAAAAAAAAACTTGGCTCCACCCCTGCGCTAGACCTTCATGCTCACCAGCCCTACCACTCACCCCAGCATTCACAAGCTGCCACTCTGCCTCTCCTATAAGCATGCAGGTGCTATGGTGGTGGAGGCCTACCTGGACAACCATGAATCTCTGGTCTCCCTCCTCTCCAGCATCGACTACGTCATCTCTGCCATCGCTGAAAACAAGATTGCACAGCAGCTCAAGTTCGTCCAGGCCATGAAGCAAGTTGGAACCATCAATGTCTCTCTCTCCCTCTTTCTGGCTTAGGCCATAGATGTGTTTGTTGATGGATCGAATTTGCTCTGCCAATTGGGCCGACTCATCTTGCCCATTAGATCTTTAAGTTGCAAGAGGTGTCTCTTGGCAAATTCGATCTACCGATAAAATTTGTGTTCGCTTTTAAACTAATCAACTGTTGTAGGGTTCGTCTCATTGCAACTTAACTTTTTTTTTTTTGGCATTCATGGTGGACGAGAGCTCTTTCTTAACATCACAGCCATGCTCTTCGTGGTACCAATGGTCTTGGTGGTGATGCTATTGGTAGTACAAATCCAACGAAGCTTGCTCAACAAATTGTGGTACATGACAACATCAATCCGGCCTTGAAGATTACCACTGAACCATTAAATGGGTTTAATTACTTGACGTGGTCCAAGTCCGCTAAGCTTTTTCTTAGCAATCAATTTAAACTTGGCCATGTGATTGGAAGCAAGTGTACATGACAACATCAATCCGGCCTTGAAGATTACCACTGAACCGTTAAATGGGTTTCATTACTTGACATGGTCCAAGTCCGCTAAGCTTTTTCTTAGCAATCAATTTAAACTTGGCCATGTCATTGGAAGCAAGCCTAGACCACCTGAAGGAGACCCTAAACTTGAAGAATGGGAGTCAGATGATCATACTATTATGTCATGGCTACTCAATAACATGGACAAGAAGATTGCTCGCAGCTTCTTTTCTATGAAACTGCCAAAGAGGTATGGGACCATGCCTGTGAACTCTACAGTTCAATTTAATATGGCGAGACGTTTTCAGATATCCCAAGAGATAAATAACTTGAAGGGGATATGAACTTTGTGGTGTATATAGCCAAAATTTGTGGCTTATGGGTGGGAGTCATATACTCCTTTGGGCACTGATGCAGCAACTCTTAGAGAAAATCATGAGCATAAGAAAATATTCCAGATGCTAGCAGGGCTGCAACTAGAATATGAACAATTACACAGCCAGGTACTTACAACATGTAATCCTCCTTTTTTAAATGATATTTGCTCTACTATTGTGAGGAGTGCAGGAGACAAGTAATGAATCCTACGACCAAGGTTGAAGAACCAAATGAGACTCAGGCTGCTCTAGTCTCAAAGCAAAAGGAGATTGCGTTTGAATCGAGCAGCCAACATATCAACAGAAAACTATATTGTATCTATTGTAAAAAGGAAAACCATACTAGAGAGAGATGCTAGAAATTAACCAGGGGGAAAATACAGGTGGTCGGCCTATGGCAACTCAAGCATACCGTGAGGAATCCTGTGAAATGCAAATGTCGATTATAAGGGGGAAGTTGAGAGAACTACTTCAAAAGTTCACTAAACAGATTGCAGCGGGTTTGGCTACAAGAGAAGGTACGATGGTCCAGTGGCTTTCTTTCTTAGTTTGAAAATAAGTGTTGGATAATAGATTAAGGAGCATATGACCATATGACAGGCGATAGGAATGTTGTTAATAATGTTAAATATTGTTTAGATGCTAGACCTATCATGTGGTAGCAAGGTTAATGTTGTTGGAAGAAGAGAAGTTAAATTTTTTTAGACAAAAAGGCATATGGATGCTCTCTGTTTGCTTGATCTTACCTCTAACCTTATGTCTGTTAGTAGAATTGCAAAAGAGTATAACTGCAGTGTGTTGTTTTCATCTTCTGAGGTGGTGTTTCAGGATCAAATCACAGAGGAGATGATTGGTGAAGGAGCTGAATTTCAGAGTCTTTACTACTTAGATAGCAGAAATAAAGCGTCGACTGCCAAGAAAAATAAATTGAGGAGGAGATGTGGCACGCAAGGCTTGGCCACACGTCAGACTATGTGCTGAAAATTTTGAATGTAATGCATGAGAAATCTATCGGTACACTAAGTTTATGTGACTGTCTTTCTCTTTGTCAAAAACTTTATCTAATGAACCTTTTTCTTTTATTCATTCTGATGTGTGGGGCCCAGCCCCAGTTGATTCGTACAATGGATTTAAGTATATTTATCTTTTATAGATGATTATTCTAAGGTTGGTTGGGTATACTTCTTAAAGGCAAAATCTGAAGTGTTTTCTAAGTTACAAAGTTTCTATAATGTTGTTGATATTCAATTTGGAGTAAAAATTAAGACTCTCAGCCCCAGTTGATTCATACAATGGATGTAAGTATATTTATCCTTTATAGATGATTATTTTAAGGTTGGTTGAGTATACTTCTTAAAGGCAAAATCTGAAGTATTTTTTAAGTTACAAAGTTTCTATAACATGGTTGATACTCAGTTGAAGTAAAAAATAAGACTCTTAGAACAGATAATGGAATTGAGTATGTGAATCAAGAATTTGCTAGTTTTACCAACCAAATGGCAATAAACCACCAAACATCATGCAGAGATACTCCTCAATAAAATGGGGTGTCCGAAAAAAGAAACACACTTACTTGAAGTGACACGTGCTCTTCTTTTTCAAAGTAGCATCCCTGAAAAAGTTTGGAGTGAAGCAGTTTCGACTTGAGATTATGTCATCAATTATCTAAAAAATAAATTTCCCATTGAAGTTCTCAAAAGTAAGCATATTTTGTAGATCATCTCAAGAGATTTGGTTGTGTTGTGTACATTTGGAAATTACCAAAGTTTAGAAATAATTTGTAGAGCCGTTACACGAAATGCTTCTTTCTCGGATATTTTCCTTCCAAGAAGGGATATAAATGCTTTGATAATATGTCCAGAAAATTAATTGTCTCAAGAGATGTTAAATTTGATGAATCTCGTAAATTTTGTGGAGATGTTTTTCAAGAGCGGTACATCACCACTACAGTTGATTACTTATCATTGCCTAATATTTTTCTATCAGTGGAATTTAATTCCATCAATCATGGTAAGGAGGATCAGATTCAAGGCTCTAAAAATATGATGACATCAGAAGGCATATGAAATATCCTATTGATGCCTTTTGTCACATATGAAGCCTTTTCAAGAGCATGCAGCCCTCTTAATAAAGATTTCTAGCTTGTATAAACCAAACACATTTGAGGAAACTTGCAAAGATCCAAACTAGAGAAATGCTATTTATGAAGAATTAGATGCCTTGATAAAAAATAATACTTGGGAGCTCGTTGAACTACCATTGAACTAGAAAGCAGCTGTAAGTGGGTCTTCAAATTAAAGTTAAGAGTGATGGATCTCTAGAGAGACACAAAGCTAGATTTGCATGCTATGATCTTTTACATCCTAGGTCTCTCCATTCCATCATGTGGCTTATGTTCTTCATGTAGCACTCAGACTGAATGACTCTACAAAATTGCACGAGGTTTCTCTCAAACTAAAGGAATCGACTACACTGAAACTTTCGCTCCTCTCACTAAAATGAGTACTCTGAGAACTCTTTTATTCATTGTCTGTGATTTTGAGTGACACTTGTTTCAGCTAGATGCCAAAAATGCATTTTAGAAGGTGATCTTAAAGAAGAAGTATACATGAGGATACTTCAAGGCTTCGAACATAACAAAAAAGGTGATGTAGTGTGTAAACTACAGAAGTCAATATAGGCTCAAGCAATCCTCCCGTGCATGGTATTCAAAGTTGAGTTCTACCTTGATAGAATTGAGATACAAGTAAAGTGCCTCCAACAATTCTCTATTCATCCTTTGAAGAAATCAAGAAGTGGCTCTAGTGCTGTTCTACGTTGATGATATTGTCATGACCAGAAACTTTGACAAAATGATAGAAAGAACTAAAGACTTTCTACTAGAAAAGTTTGAAATCAAAGATCTTGGAAGATTGAAGTATTTCCTTTGAATTGAGATCAGCCATTCAAAGAAAGGTTTGTACTTATCTCAAAGAAAGTATACTTTAGACCTCTTGAAAACTATAGGAAAACTTGGAGCAAAACCAGGTGACTAAAAATTGAAGTGAACCATAAGCTTGATATGGCGACTGATGGACCCATTATGGACATAAAACAATATCACAGGATGGTGGGGAAGTTTATTTATTTTACTATAACTCATCCAGATATCATCTATGCAGTCAGTGAGGTGAGTAAATATATGCACGTGCTTCATCAAGCTCATGTAAATGTTGTAGATCGTATCTTCAGGTACTTGAAGAAAACCCTCGATCAAGGTCTATGGATGAAAAGAAACAGTAATGTTGGGATTGAAGCTTACATTGATGCCAATTGGGCTGGGAGTAACTCTGGTAGAAAGTCTATACTGGGTTTTGTATGACAATTGGAGGAAATATTGTTTCTTGGAAAAGCAAGAAACAAAACATCTCGAGATCAAGTGCAGAAGCTGAATATAGAGTCATGGCTATACTACTTGCAAACTTGTTTGGCTTAAATCTATACTCGAGGAGATTGGCTTCAAACAAGTTAAGCCCATGAATTCGTGTTGTGAAAATCAAGCTATGATTCACATAGCTACAAATTCAGTTTTTCATGGAAGAGCAGTACATATAGAAATCGATTGTCATTGCATACGAGAGAAAGTTCAAAACAAGGAGATAACTACACCATTTGTGAAGAATGAAGATCAGTATGCAAATATTTACTAAGGCTGTCACGCAAGGTAGTTTAACAAAGGTGATGATCAAGTTGGGAATTGTGGATGTCCATGCTTCTCAATTTGGGGGGAAGTGTCAAACAAGATATGATTGGAGAGCTCTTCAACGCTGTTAACCTTCCTTCTTTGTATTGAGATATTGCTAATTTGGTTACTTTATTTGTGTTCCTTTTTGTGTGTGGAGGGATAACCTTTCTTTTTCTCTCTCACATGCTCTTGAGGTTGGTTTCTTCTCCTTCCTCCTTATGGCTCGCAATGTAAACTACAGAAGAAATGATAAATGAAGAAGAGTCTATCATGGACGTAGGAAATTTACGCCAAACCACATAAAAATTCTGTGTTGATTGCTTGTTGTGTGCATGAGTGTTACTCTCTTCGTCTATTTCTTCATTCCTATTATACATATTGCATTTCAGGAGTACCAATATCACAAACTAAAGTGGTTGATCAGAGTTGTTTTTATTAGATTCCTGCTGTTTTGAGTTGCAGAGTTTTCTTCCTTCAGAATATGGACCAGACCCTGATTTCTTGAAGCATTCTCTCTCACCTAGTTCAGTGTTGTTTGTGCAGAAAAGAAAGGTGTGGTGAACCATGGAGGAGAGTGCGATCCCCCACACTTACGTGGTTGCTTACTGCTTTGCCGGTTACTTCATGTCTGGCCTGGCTGAATTTAGCCGGTTCTTGCCGCTGGTGTCCAAAGCGCCCATCTACAGCGACTGAAATCACAAAGGTAACTGATGATTTCATCCATTTACTTGAAGAAACACCAGAGATGAGAAAATTAGCCCAAGGTTTAATCATTGCAAACTTGCATTCTCTTCCCACCATCTTTCATCACTTCTTGAACTTGGGTTCCCCGGACAGGCACAATAATCAGTCTATCCTCTTTTAAGAAAACAATCGACAACCAATTTCCCTGATTGGTAAGATCCTGCAGATCAGCTCAACTATGTGTTCTATCTGAATTTATTAAAAAAAGTTTGGTTTTCTTGATGATTAAACTTAATTTCGGGGACAAATGGTTGGCCAGGGGCTTAGGCCATCAACAGTACATTGCGTCTTTCTTGCCCTCCTGAAAAGGAATTTGGTTTTGATGAATCAGGATCAACTTTAACTTATATGTTTTACTTTTAATGTACTTTTAAAAAAAAAAGGTTTTGGTGATAACATAAACCTAAAGAGGAGTGAGGGGTTGAATGGGAGCTTTGACCTTCAATTAAGTGATGGGTCTCCTCTGCTCACCCAAAAAAAAAAGGTTTTGGTGATAACCTTTTATATCTTTTTTCGGTTTTGGTGATCGATATTTTCTGAAAAGGAGGCTTTGATTTTGGTCATATAACATAATCGACCTTAAGTTTGAATCTAATTTATCTAATTGTGTTCCTTATACAATCTGAGCGGTTAATTTATGAAATCAAAGCTTAAGTATGTTTTTCCTATTCTATTAAAACTTGAGTCTGGGTTCATAAACTTTCTTTTTATTCTATTTTTTGTATTGAAAAGTTTATGATTTGCAATAGAATAGTTTTTTATGTCGCCTGATCTCAAGTCATGTAAGCCCTTACAGGATATTTAAAAGGGGCGTTTGATAGATTATTCATCTTTTGAGGTCAGTTCTTGTTTGCAACTTTTAATTATTAAGTACACTTTGTTGCTATCAACCACAAAAGATAGCACTGCTTGAACGATAAGGTGTTATATATTTCTTTGCCAAGCAGCAATGCTTGAAATGATATTTGCATATAATGTCATAGCGAGTTGGCGTAGTGGCATATAATGTCAACACAACTATAAGCCTTCAGTGGATGGTTTTAGCCTTTAGATTTTACACTTTACACCTGCGGTAACGGAGCTAGAAATCTAAGTTAGGAAAGTTTTAGATATTTTTTGGTGAGCAAGAGGATTAATATTACATCCTGAACAAGAGCCAAAGCACTCCCTCCCTGTTTCCTCCATCTTTCTCCTTGCCTCTAGTTGCCTCCAGGGTGTAGAACTGCATCGGCACTAAGAATGGGAAAATGTTCACGTGCTTTAACTTGTACATATGTAGGACCCACTCCCCTTTATGGTTAAAGAATATAGTCTCCCACAAGTCAAACTGGAGACACACCGCATGACACATCCCAATCCACCAGTTTGAGTTATGCCCTTGGGGGATAAACATTCTAATACATAAAAAAAATGAAATCAAATATTAGAAATCAAATATTAATAAACTTTAAATTCTATAAAACTAAATTAATTGCAAACTAAGTATTAATAGTTTGTTCTAAGGAGGGGCATTTTATTTGAACAAAGCAAAGTGAAGGGAATTATTCCAACTAAGAAGGGGTCGCCCATGCCTTTGAACTTGACCTTCTATTTAACTTTTCTAGGTCAGGGTGGACAAGTGCCCAGTTTAAATTGGCCAAATGCACACAGTTTACTTTTAGATAGTACTATTAATGCCAGTTATGCTTCATTACTTGTATATGAAATGAACATTAAAGGGAAAAAACTGCCTACCTTTCATAAATTTTTTTTTTTTACTTGCGAAAGGAGCATTAATGTTCCCCCAGGCATATCGCTCAAACAGGCGGGCTGTAACGTGTTATGTAGTATGAATAAACATTGGCCCATCCCTCATCATTCTAATTCACCTAAAACCCAATGCTTGAAATGAATTTTAGGAGTCATCCAAGGTAAGGTGGAACATTTTCATGGCTAGACCTTCTGCACCCTTTTTGGTAAAATTTTAATTCCCAAAGGTAATTGTCACAACCAACATTTTATGACGTTAATTTCTATTCCCACTGCAGCCACTCTCAAGGTTCAATTTCTTAGCTTAATTAATTCAATACTAAGGCACAACCACCACCCGTCAACAACTATCTGGTGCTTCAATCTGCATTGACATTTGATCAACCATTTTGTTATCCAAGTCACTTAGGAAGTTTTGGAAATAAGAATACTAACACAGTATTCCAGGAATCTAACTCAAAGATTGCATACAGCACTAAGTAGTCAGACGCTCCCTTCATCCTCTGCATACACCTCATATAACCCAATAAAGCACTCGACACTAACTCGTGGAGTTGGTTTGCCAAGTGGCCCCATGACTGTCCCCATCGTCTTCACTGCCTGATCAAGTGTCTTCCAGTTTGTCCCTCTTATAGTTGCATCTGGCGCCTCCTCTCCTAAAGGTTTTTGGTATACAAATTTTGGAAGTTTACAAACCGTTAGTTGCCCGCACCCAAAGGAATTTCTTTTCGCTACAACAAAATCATGTTATGGCCACAGTCTATACCCATGAAAATGACTGTGACCATAAGTAGATCCAAGGCTCTTTATATAAGGAAATTTCAAACAGGATCCACAAGTCTGTTTTTCTTTTCCAGCGGTCTTTTCGTTTTTGAGACAACATTTTCATTCAAGAGAGGGGTTAGGGTAAAAGGGCTTCCATGGAGAACTTTTCAGTGAGGGATTGAATGAGATCGAGATGATGGCAGTGTTGCTGCACTGCCTAGTGAATATGGAAAAGGCAATTTCTTGCTCTGTGCTGGCCTGGGTGCGGAGTGCCTGCCTCATATGCATCGCTCGCTGCCTGCGAGCTCGTCGACAACCACTGCTCTATGCTTTCCCCATCGTCTTCATACTCAAGATGGTCGAAATTGCCTCCCTCATCCACCATGACCCCAGTGACCAAATTTTTTTTGCATATGGTTTGGAGCTTTCATGTTTTTTCAAGTTTTTAGCATAGAACGAGGCTGGAGCTTTTCTGAGAAGAAAGGGGGAAAAGTGTCAGGTCAATCTTTTGGATTTTGACAGTCTGTTTCACGTCTCTCTTGGAACTCTCTGCATTTCCCTTTCAATGAAAAAAATGGAAGGAAAGAAGACGATAATTTGGTTGTTTGTTTGAGAATAATGACTGGGCGACAAGGCATCTCATATTAAGGGGTTTGAGGTTTGAATCCACTGGTTACTATCACGTTAAGTATGTTACACTTTTAAGCTGCAAATAATGGTAAGCACGATACCGTAGTTGAAAAGTATATTGTAGATCTTACCTTACTCCTGAATCAAGCCAAAACATTAGAAGCATAAAGGTATAGCCTTGAGGGTTTTATGCCGAAACAGTTTCTCCTAAATAAATATTTAAAATAACCCAAGGTGATTTTATATACTTGTTTTGTATGATCCACCATTGTTCAAACAAACAACGAATCTCTTGATAACATGCCAATATACGTACTAGACTTTTTTTAAAATTTTACTTGGATTATTTAGTTTGATATAACTCACTATGCAAAGGCCAAGCAGCCAAACAAACAGAAAGCAAAAATGATGATCTGATTTCAAAGGCTTAATCATGTAAACCTTGTCATCGATCACCATTTCCATATCTCATAATTTGATCCACCATTTTTTTATGAGATTTCAAAGGCTTAATCCTGCATATGCTCACCAAACTTGCAATATCAGCCTGAGTAGTAATAAGGTATATCAGTCCCCCCCCCCCAGCCTTTGAAATATCCCTTTGTCTACCTCTAGGTCCACCTTTGAAGCATCTACCTTACATTTGATTTCAAGAGAGTCTCCAATGGTTTAGAGGCTAAATTTCTGTTGAAAAACATGGAAGAAGAAAACAATACAAGAGAAGACAGCAAGAATTTTACGTGGTTCAGCATTCTGGCCTACGTCCACGAAGGAAGAACAGAACTTGAGATCTTTTTATTTTTTCTTCACATGTTAGAGAAGAAGATAGGGTGTGATTTATCCATTTCAATTGATGATAAGCAAGAAAACGGTTATCTCAACCTTCCAAAACAGGGAGGATACCCTTCCTTTGTGAGAGTGATGCAAGATCTCACTGTAACTGCAAGATTTTACCGATCTTGATAATAGGTAGTACAAACCTTTCTTCCACATATCTCGCAACAATCTCCCCCTCAAGTTGGAGAACAGATATCAATCTGTCCCAACTTGTTTGTAATGCTTTGATGTTTCTCACGTGTCAGGCATTTTGTGAAAATATCAGCCAATTGATTTTCACTTTTGACATGACATGTCTCAATAGTTCCATCTTGAATTTTTTCTCTAATGAAATGACAGTCAATTTCAATGTGTTTGGTCCTTTTGTGAAAGACCAGATTTGCCCCGATATAAATTGCAGTCATATTATCGCATATAAGCTTTATAGGTCCTCGCACATCAATATTTATATCCTTCAGAAGAGCTTTTATCCGTACAAGTTCACATGTGCATTCAGCCATAGCTCTGTATTCTGCTTCAGCACTTGCAACTACAAATTGTTTTTTGCTTCTCCAAGTTATGAGATTTCCTCTAACAAAAATGCAAAAGCCGGAAATAGATATTCTATCATTTAGATTCCATCCCCAGTCTGCATCAGTATAACCCACAACATCTAGTGGTAGGTCACATTTCATTAAAATTCCTTCTTTAGGGCATCTTTTCAGATACCTCAAAATTCTGTGAGCAGCTTCAACGTGTGACGCTCTAGGAGAGTGCATGAACTGATTAATGAGACTTACAGCGTAAGATATGTCTAGTCTCGTAACATTCAAATATATAAGCTTACCAACTAGTTTCTGAAAGCTTTGAACATTCTCAACAAGTTCACCTTCATTTTTCTTTAATTTGCAATTGACTACAAGTGGAGTCTCTGCAGGCTTGGCACCCAAGCATCCAGTCTCTTTCAACAAATCTAACGTGTATTTCCTTTGGCATAGGAAGGTTCCTTTATTTGAGTGACGAACCTCGATCCCTAAGAAGAATCTTAGTATTCCCAAGTCCTTGATTTCAAACACCTGATTGAGATAGGCTTTCACACGGGGCATAAGATCGATATCATCACATGTCATTATTATGTCATCTACATAGACTAGAAGAATGTAAATTTTAGAATTTGTCAAAGACGTAAACATAATATTGTCAGCACTGCTTCTTTTAAAACCCATTATAACAAGAACATCATTGAGACGGGAGAACCAGGCTTGTGGTGACTATTTCAACCCCTATGAAGCCTTTTTTAATTTACACACATACCTGTGCTCATTTTTTATACCTTTTGGAGCCTACATGTAAATTTTTTCATTGAGTTACCCATGTAGAAAGGTGTTTTTCACATCAAGTTAAATCAGAGACCATCTCTTGTTTGTTGCAACTGAAATTAATGTTCTGACAGAGCTCATCTCTGCAACAGGAGTGTAGGTTTTAGTATAGTCAATACCTTCGGTTTGAGTGAATCCTTTGGTGGCTAGGAGAGCTTTGTAGTGCTCTACACTTCCATCATTATTATACTTTATTCAATAAACCCACTTACATCCAACCAGCTTCTTAACATCAAGTAGAGGGAACTAGAACCCATGTCTGATTTTTTTCTCAGTTTCGCAAGTTCCTCTTCCATTGCATTATACCACTTTGGATCAGAGTTTGCCTCCCCATAAGTTTTTGGTTCATACTGGGAATATGTATTTAGGATATAGCATTTATAGTGAATAGGCATGTTTTCAAATGATAGGCATTGGTCTATGGAGTGGTTTATGTTTGTTGTAAGCTAAGTATAATAGTCACTAAATTTAGTTGGTAATCTAATAGGACAAGTAGACTATCTAATGGAATTTTCTTGACAGGTTTGGCTTAAGTTGATGGAATTGGAATTTGGTTCAGTGTAAGGAGTGAGAGGATTCGTGTTGGTTTCAGGTTGTGGGATATTTTGAGGTTGTTGAGTACTTTGAGGTTGAAGCAAGGACACATTATTTGAGGCATCTTGAGAGAGTTCAATTTGTGGCAGTCTTGTGCAAGGAACTTCATTAATGATTTCAACCATCGGCAATGTAGGCTACTTGATAGAATCAGTGGAGTTCGTCTCTCCTTATCTTTGATCATCGAAGAAGGACTCCTGTTCAAAAAACTTCACATCATGAGATATAACTAATTTTCTAGTAACTAGATCATAACAATTATATACCTTCTTTCTACTAGAACAGCCGAGGAAGATACATTTGATGGCACATTTTTCTAGTTTGTTCCTGAATTTTTCTTGTATGTGAGCACAACACTTGCATCCAAAAACTTTAAGATGCTTTCTAGAGACCTTTCTATTGAGAAGTAGTTCAATGGGAACTTGCTTTCAATGATAAAACTTGGTGTCCTGTTGACAATATAACAGGCAGTGGCTACAGCGTCATTCCAAAAACATTGTGGAACATGCATGTGAATCATAAGAGATCGAACAATATTCAGCAATTGCCTATTTTTTCGTTCACCAACCCATTCTGTTGTGGGGTACTTGCACATGAGTATTGGGGTTGTATTCTTTCCCCTTTTAGAAAAGTTTCAAGAGCATCATTCACATATTCTCCTCCATTATCAGCACGTACTTTTTTATTTTTACTCCATATTGAGTATGTACCATATTGAAGAATTCTTTAAAAGTGCTAAAAACTTCACTCTTATATATATGAAAAAATAACCAAGTCATGCGAATCTTATCATCAATAAAGGAAACATAGTATCTAAATCCATAGTATGACACTTCCGGGGCAGGTCCTCAAACGTTTGAGTGAACTTCAAAATTTTCTTTGATTTTTCAGTAGAGGATTGAAACAATTGTCTTGTGGATTTGAAAATTTTACATGCATCACACAAATTATTTTCAACTTTAAGATGGGGAATGAGACGAGTTAAATTTTGGTCAGAGATGTGACCAAGTATGGCATACCAGGTCCAATAGTGAGAACTTATAAGTTACTGATCATTCACCATGAAGCTACAACTACTTGCATCAATCACGTACAACCCATTCTACTTGTGCCCTCTACCAATCTCCCATTTTGTCACAAGATCTTGAAATATTACATCCTTTGAGGAAAAAACAGCCAGACAGTTATGAGACTTTGTCAATTTGCTTACCAACATAAGATTTGCTGATAGTCTTGGAATATAAAAAACTTGGGATTTATGAAAAAACCTAGTCTTTCCATATCCTTCAGTAGTAATGTGTAATCCATCAGTTGTAAAAACTGATTTGTTTTGTCTAGATGGATCAATTTGGTTAAGTCGCTAGACATATGATTTGTAGCCCTTGTACCAATGACCATGTAGAACAATTTAAAGTAGCAATAAAAGCAAAATTGTTACCTTCAAAATTGCTGACGGCCTGAGATGACATTAGATTGGTTTTTGCAAACTTTTGAAAGAATTTATCAAGGTCCTCCTCAGTGACAAAGTTTGCTTGAATTAGAGTTGGTGGAGGATGTTGCTTTGTCTCTTGTAGGTCTTCCAACCAGCTCCCAGCATTTTTCACGGGTGTGGCGAGATCGCTTGCAGTGAGTGCATCTAAATTTGCTTCTTCCTTTATGTTAATTGAAATTGGCATTTGGGTGCTTGTTGTTGTTTGGGAGTTTTTCTTCCTCTTTAGCATATTCGGCTTGAGCTACGCATGCCATTTTTTCATTGCTTTCTTTAGGAATGTCAGTTTTGGTATTGGAATTCATAACTTGTCTTCGTGCAGCCTCCCTTTGTACCATTTGACAGACGTTGTAGATGTTTGGAAGCGAAGTGTTGTTAATGATTTGACTTCTAGTACCCTCATATTCAGCTCCTAATCTCACCAAAAATTTAAGATTTTGTCTTCCTCAAATCGATTTTTGTATGTATCAGGATCAATCGTAGCAGGCCTATATTGCAAAAGTTCATCAAACCTGCTTTTGAGTTCATCTATGTAGAGATTCAATGGTTTGTCACCCTTCATAAGATTGGTGATCTCGACTTGAATCTGATAAACTCGTGCGAGATTATTTTGTTTACAAAAGAATTGCTTTAACTCATCCCCAATCTCCTTGGCAGTTTCTTGATACAAGAACATATTTGAAATAGAGAGCTCCATTGGGTTAGTAAGCCATGACATCACCATTTCATCTTTCGATTGCCAATCATCGAAATTAGGATCTGAACTGTCTAGAGAATTGATCTTCATGTATCTAACCTTGGATCGACTGCTTGAAAACAACTGAGCCGCCTTTGCCCAACTCAAGTAGTTAGCACCATTCAAGAGAGTATTGGTGATTTTCAGAGGTTGGTCGCTTTGCTTGTTGTTGTTGAAGCGTCTTGAGTTTTCTGTGGTCTCTTGTCTTTTATAGCTTGCACGTTGATCACTTGCCGTGAGATGAATGAACGGGTTAGCACAATTTTAGAAGAGATAAGAGCCACAGCTTCACAAAATTGCACAAGAGGAATACAGCTGCAGCTTCACAAAATCTGCTCTGATACCATGTTGAAAAACATGGAAGAAGAAAACAATACAAGAGAAGACAGCAAAAATTTTACGTGATTCGACACTCTAGCCTACATCCATGGAGGAAGAAGAGAACTTGAGATCTTTTTATTTTTTCTTCACATGTTATGAAAGAAGAGATGAGGTGATTTATACATTTCAATTGATGAAAACCAAGAAAATGTTTATCTCAACCTTCTAAAACAAGGAGGATGCCCTTCCTTTGTGAGAGTGATGCAAGATCTCACCATAACTGCAAGATTTTACCGATCTTGATAATAGGTAATACAAATCTCTTCTTCCACAAATCTCGCAACAATTTCTAGTCCCCTCGAGAGCATACTTTTTTTACTTAGGCATAGTTCTTTGTAGTATTTTAGCGACCTTATTACCTAAAAAGATACTTCAACTGACCTGATCCTTTCTATCAAACGTCACATGTGAGTTTTGTTTTCAATCTTTCAACCTCATGCGAGTCATTATTAAAAGCAACCAAGTCATCATCATAAACAAGCACAAAAATTATGTTTTTGCTATTATTTTTCACAAAAAATTGTATTACCTGACATACATTTATAAAGACTATTAAAGATTATTCAAGGCTGTAGACAACCTTTTTTTGAAATATGCCAACTAGACTTTTTTTGTGTTGAGGTGACTAGGTAGCAATCCATTTACACTTTTGCCCTCAATTCATGTTGGACAAATGAATTGTTGAGATTAAGATGATGGAGGGACCACTCAAAAATTATAGGCAATAGGTAGAATAACTTTCAATTTATTTGTCTTAGCCACCGAAGAGAATGTTTCATGATAATCCACTCCAAAAGCTTGGGCAATCTTTTTGTGACAAAGAAAGCCCTATACCCAATGGTAAGTGTGATGAAGAGAAACGATGCACTAAGCCTATGAAGAAAGGTGTAGCCAAGAGAGGCATAATGAAGTGCATGTAACGCGTAATTAAAAATCATCAGTAAAAAAATATAGCTAGATACAAAAACTTCAAATCTGACTTATGACCTTCCGTTGATTCTATAACAAAGCTTTCCAATGTTAAATGAATTTGAGAACTTTTGTATATGAAGTTCATTGTTTGTTTAGAAAGTAGATCTCTCTGTTAGTGCAAATCTCAAACTATCACATCAAATTCCCCCAAATTGAGGAGAAAATGTTAAGTCCAGCCTTTTAGAAAGAGGAACATGAGAGAAAAAAGAAAGATAAACTTTGAAAAGACTTGCTAGTATTAATCAAATTAACATCCATGGGGGTCGGAAGAGAGAATGGCTGCTTCTTGTACTAGTTGGGTGTGATTTGTCCAGGGGTTGAAGGGTTGGCTGGCGGTCCTATGTTTTTTGGCTGTGATTTGTGTTGATAACTATGATGGTTGGACATGGGCAGCTTTTGGACAAAAAAGCCAGAGATGATGAGGTTCTAGACAGAGAGGGAGAGGCCGAAGATGATCAGGTTATGGACATGGTCAACTTTCAGGCTTTCAGCTATCCATCAGACCTTGGCAGCCACAAGAACATTTCCAGACTTGATACGAGGGTTTTGAGAAAAGTCCTTGTATGTTTCAGTTTACCAATGAAAGTTGTTGACGTTAAAAAAATAATTATTTAATGACAAACTCACTGATATAGCTACATATATCATTGTTCTTTTATCTAACCTTAGGCATGTGGAGGCGCACACCTCATGCAACCGGGTGAGATGCACACCTCAGATGAGGCCGCATCACCCAGATGCCTTGAGGTGTTCGGATGGATGGTGTGTAATGAGACTCATGCCTCATGCATTAAGGAGTGAATGCCTAATAACACTTCCTATAACTATCAATATCTTCATAACTCATAAATTTGACTCTTTCGTAGTGCCTCAAGTTATTCATCAATAGCATATCTCAACTAAAGATTTTATGGCTGCATTATAATAGGTCAGCTTATGAATTGCCAACATTTCTGACACAAAAGGAATGCTTACATAAAAAAATAAATGTATTTATCTGTGAGATATTTACAAGCATTGTAAGCAATATTATCCTAAAGCCAAATGGGCATCCCGCTCATAGTGACATCTTTTGTTTCACTTTAGATTGGGTGGGATAATGCCATATTTTTTTTATTAATCTTCACTTGTAGCGTTATCATAATTCTAGTGCCTTGCTCGGTTACTAGTTGTTATTCTTCACATATTTTAGCATGAAGTAAAGCATTCATAATGCTAACATTTGGCTGAATACCCTCCCATTGGAACATACCTTTCTACTTCTTGACAACTATAAGCTTTTTCATTGAAACATCACATGACACAAAAAGTTTGCCAATGTTAGGATTATAACAATGGCATGTCTTTGTTATTATAGCTTGATCAAAGAAACATAAACTTAAATGCTCTTGACCAAATATGACCATGCTTATGAGGTGCAACTGATATGTGTACAATATGACCAAATACATCAAAGATGTTCAAGACCAAACTTTGCCAATAATAGCCTCCGCTATGGCCAAATTTCTCAACCTTTGACTGGGCATTCAATTAATTGACAAGTAATAGAAATGGATTTGCTCCAAAAAGACTTAGGAATATCTAATTAAAACATAAATTCCCTAGCAACTTTAAGTAAACAGAAACTTTTATGCTCGATAGACCTATTTTGCTAAACTGCATTGACATAGGAAGTTTGATGCATAATACCATGTTATTTACATACTTTACCATTGCCCAATCATAAGACTTGAATTTTTAGTCTGAAATTGGGTTTGAACCATAGACTTTGAAATTATCAAAACCTCATCTTTATGCTTCAAGAAATAGATCCAAATGATCTTAGAAATAAGTGTCCATGAACATGTCCCCACAAGTTCATGTGAACAAAAGAAAGGGTTTATGAAACACACTCAAAATCATCAAACTTAGGTCTACCTAATCGACCATATTGACAAACATTACAGCCTTTATTGTCAAAATGCAAAAATGAAGTAGCAATTTCAAGGTGTGTGCCATGTGGGTGTGGCCCCTCACATGGCCCATTAATTGGTAGTGCCATCAGGAACTCTTCTCACCAACGAACAGCAATATTGTGTGCTGTTGAATAATTTTGTGAAGTTTGTTAACAAAGTGCTTTTGGGAGTTTTCTTCGTGATATATAAGATCCCAAAACACAACATTAGTGGAAGAAAAAGCTACATAGCGATCCAATTCATTTATTGTCTTAGCAAATAGAAAAGATTTGAGGTCAATGACTGCAACTGTAAAGCAAGATGTCAACAACTTGAGTGAAGCACTATAATGTAAACCTACCTTCTAAAGAAATATACCCATTTCAAGTAGGAATAGGACCTAAACTATTTTATGCATGAAAATCATATAGGTAATTGGCCAAGTTTCCCATATGATCTGCTACATCTGAATCAACCACCCAATATATTGAACCTAAAATATTCTAGAATGTATTTTTTCCACAACTAGTTTGGTAACATCTGAAAAGTTGATGTAGGTGCATCCAAGCATGTGGTGTCCTAAATACTGTGGAGAAATTCAGTTATCTTATCAAAAGTACATGCAGTATGTGGATGATCAACTATGTTAGTCTGCGTAGGTTGCTTATCATATTTGGAAGAGTCATCATCATGTCCACTATTGTTTTTACCATGATGACCTTTACTTTTACAATGGCATGGAGAATCTTCTGTTATATAGTGATGTCTTTTGGCTTAAAGAATATTGGAGCTACCTCCAAAGGACAATGGCTGTAATCTTTCATGACCAAATGCATCAAATCTTGGATGCATACATTGATGTTTTTCTAATCAAAACAAAAACAAGACATGATCATTGTGACACACTTGTTCAGTGTTCAAAAGGCTTCTACAATACAAGCTATGGTAGAATCCACAATAAATGTGTGTTTGGAGTAGAGTCTGCAAACTGCTTGGGTTTATAGTCAGCAAGAAAGGGATTGAGATGGACCTTGTCAAGTTTAAAGCTATTATAGATATGCCACTTCCAAAGGAATTACATAGCTTTCAAGGTAGAATTCAATATATCAAGTGATTTATCTCGAATCTAGCCATGAGTTGTGAACCATTTGATCACAAAAAAAAAAAAAAAGGATAAAGGTTCAATGAAAAAACAATGTCAAAGATCTTTTAACAAGTCAAAAGGTACCTCATCAATCCGCCAATCCTAAAAACACCAATACTAGGAAAGTCTTTATTATAATACATCACAATTAACAAGTTAGCTTGTGGTGGTCCACGTGAAGGCCTGATAGGAATATGGTGCAAGAAACTATCATGTTTGGCATTAGGGAGGTCATAAACCAGAAATATCATCTAGCAGCTCATAACCTAGTTTTGTCAGTTCTATCTCATGCTGGAGCAAGGTAAGTGAAATTCATCACTTTCTCTTGATGACTCTTTTTCAAGTATATTTTTTAATATTTTTTTATTACCATCTACATGTGAATGGAATGCATGAATTCTTGAATCTTGAGTCAAAAGCGTACTATTAGTGCGATGGTTTAGGTGGGATGGGATATTATTTCTTCTCATTTGTTTAGATTGAGACTTGTGCAACCCTAAGGGAAGCCACTGGATATGTACATAATAAAATGCATTAATATAAGCATCATCTAAACTTTCAAAATCAGACCAGCCATTTCCCTTGATAACAAAAATCAATTTCAAATCTACCCAAGCACCTCATGCCGACCTACATTTTCCAATGATTTTTCTTTGCGAGAATCCTATGGTGAGAAGTTGCAAACCACTCTCAACTAAGATGTTGTCCCAAGCGAACTTTGATAATGGTGATGTCATACACCAAACATGACTTATGATGTGTCCTTAGTTGATTTGTGTTTTATGTCGTATGAACTCACGATCTCTGTTATTGTATTATGAAATCATTTATGCAATGTGTTTCAATGCTAAACTTATATGCATATATGTATTTGCTACAAGTACTCTTTAAAAGAATACAAGTTTTAAACAATTACCCAAATTCGACTCAAGCCATGTTTCCTCATCCCATTTTCCACCAATCATAATGAATACTACCTCATTAATAGGTAACGGCAATTCATCGCTTTCTCTTGATGAATTTGTTCAAGGATATTTTTTAATATTATCCCTACCATCTACATGTGCATGGAATGCATGAAATTTTGAATGTTGAGTCAAAATCTTACTAGAAGTGTCATGGTTTAGGTGGGATGGGATATTACTTCTCTTCATGTCATGAAGTTGAGACTTGTGCAACCCTAAGGGAAGCCACCAAATATGTACATAATAAAATGTATTAATGTATGCATCCAACGGTCTTTCAAAAATCACACCAGCCCTGCCCCATTTATGTTAATAACAAAAATCAATTTCAAATCTACTTAAGCACCTCAAGCTGACATACATTTTCCAATTATTCCTCTTTGTGAGAATCCTACAGTGAGAAGTTGTAAATCTCCCTCAACCAGGATGTTGTCACAAGCGAGCTTTGATATGGTAATGTTATACATCAAATATGACTTGTGATGTGTACTTAATTGATTTGTGTGTTATCTTGTATGAATTCATAATCTCTGTTATTGTATTATGAAATGAGTTATACAATGTGTGTGAATGCTAAATTTCTATGCATATATATATTTGCTACAGATAGCCTTTAAAAGAATGGCTCCACCTCATTAATAAATAAGAAAAAATATGGACAAGACTTAAAACCGTTGCCCAGATTCAACTCAAGTCATGTTTTCTCCTACCATTTATCCACCAATCCTAATACATCATTAATAGGTAAGTGCACTTCATCGCTTCCTCCTGATGCATTTTTTCAAGTATATTTTTAATATTTTCCCTATATCTACATGCACATGGAATGAATGAAATCTTGAATCTTGAGTTGAAATCATACCATGAGTGCCATGGTCTAGGTGGGATGGAATATTATTTCTCCTCATTTGATGAGGTTGAGGCTTGTGCAACCCTAAGGGAAGTGGCCAGGTATGTACGTAATAAAATGCGTTAATGTATGCATCTTCCGAACAATCAAAAATCAGAACAGCCCTAACCCTATTTTCTTTAATAACCAAAATCAATTCAAATCTACCCAAGTACCTCAAGCTGACCTACATTTTCAAATAATTCCATTTTGTGAGAATCCTATGGTGACAAGTTGCAAACCGCCCTCAGCTAGGATGTTGTCCCAAACAAACTTTGATAATGGTGGTGTCATATGCCAAACATGAGTTGTGATGTGTTCTTAATTGATTTGTGTTTTACCTTGTATGAACTCATGATCTCTATTATTGTACTATGGGTGAATGCTAAATTTCGATGCATACATATATTTTCTACATGTGGCCTTTAACATAATGGCTCCACCTCATAAATAGGTGAGAAAAAAACTGGACAAGTCTTAAAACAATGTGAGCATCTTTCAAAAAAATAACTTCACTGTCCATTTTAACTAATCTCAAGAAAGGTAGTTGGTCAAAACCATATAAATGGGGCTTGCCGAGACTTTTAACATTAAGCCTATCTAAGGATTTGGTTCAAGTCAACAAGACCATGACTTTGATTGATTATTGTTTGATAGTTTCAAAAAGTTATTGTTTGCATCCCCAAATTTTTTTTGGTTTTTGGAGTGCTATAGAAAAATGAGATTTTATTTTAAATGAGTGAGAAAGTGACTCACCCATTGGTACGAGGATTGACCATTTTTTGCACGTTTATTGGGAAGTAACTAATTCAAGGGCTATGTCTATTGTTGATGCATTTCATTTTGTATTAAACATCTTTTCCATTCTAAATGTGATGGTGGCAAAAGGTGAAATTGTAGTCTTGTTGTTTGCTCAAGCAATAACTGCGTTAGCATATGAAGATTGATGAAGAAATAAATCCCGATATATTCTGATGCATTTGAATTCCAAGAAAACAGTTTAGATCACTCACATCATTCATGGCAAAATATTGTCGAACTGCATGAGGAATGAACAAAGGAAATCTGTAGAACTTCCATGAGGATGATATCATCCACATATACCAATATAATGGTGTTTTTTCTCGTGGTGTCACACAAATAATGATGAATCAAACATGCTGGCATGGAATTCAAGATTGAATAGGAAATTAGCAAACTGATCATACCATGCGCGAGGAGGTTGGGAGAGACCATAGAGAGCTCGATTTTGCGACGTACATGCTTGGGTTGTGTGGGATTCTTGAAGCCACGTAGTTGCTCAATATATATAAGTTATTTCATGTTCCCATTGAAGAAAGCATTCTTCACATCCAATTGCTTGAGAGGCCATTTGAATGCTAAAGCAATACTAAGCACCAAACGAACTGTACAGGATTTAACTATCGAGAAAATGTTTCCAGAAAATCAATACCTTGAATCTGGTTACAACCTTGAGTAACAAAACTCGTCTTCAACCTTTCTAGTTGTCCGTCGCTTTTTTGTTTGGTCTTGAAAACCCATCGGCTGTCTATGATGTTCATGTTTGGTTGTCTTGGAGCAAGTGTCCATGTACCATTGGCATGGAGAGCAGCAATCTCATCCTTCGTTGCTTGTGTTCAGACTGGATGCTTAAGGGCTATGGAATAGTGAGACGGTTCTTTAGACATAGTGGCAGTGGTGAGGCCGTATTTAGGACTGGGTTATGTAATACCTGATTTGGATCTTGTAATCATAGGTTGACTGGTTTGGGTGATAGCTAGGTGGGTTGTTGGTAGGAATTGGTGAGGGTAGTGATTCGGATAAGTGATATGGTAAAGGTATGTCAAAGGTGGGTGCTGGTTCATTAGCAAGAGATGGAGGATATGAGATACTAACATCTTCGCCTATATGAATTTGAGCTAGGCGTTGTGGTACTAAGGTGGTTTCTTGAGTAGCTGAGTTAAAGGAGACAAAGTCTCCATGTGAATGAGGGTTTGGTTGTGCGGTGGCCGAAGTTTTAAATGAAATATCCGTCTCATCAAATACCACATGTTGAGAATATACACATTTTCTATTGAAGGATATAAGCACATATATCCCTTGTCTTGATCATTGTAGCCAATAAAAACACATGGTAAGGATTTTGGCTGAAACCCGTGATGGTTGTAGATGGTTGTAGCCTCGGATGTAAGGATAGCATCGGCTGCCAAAGGTCCTCAAGCACGAATAGTCTAGCCGTCTTTGATAGAGCAGTTCATAAGGACTGTGCATAGATAAAGTTTTTGATGAAAAGCTTATTGATTAACCATATTGCCGGATGAAATGCTTCAACCCAATAAGAGGCAGGAAGTCCACTATGAAACAATAAGGTAAGATAAGTTTAGTAACTGAGCGATGCTTTTGTTCAACGGCACCATTTTGTTGTGGTGTCTTTGTGCAAGATTCTAATGATTAATTTCATGCTCTTTGAGATAATCGAAAAGTGCATTACTGTTAAACTTGCCACCTTCATCGCTTTGAAGGATTTTGATTTTGGCATCAAAGTGACTTTGTGCCTTTGTGAAATTCCAAAAACTTTTGAAAGAAATCAGCATTCCTTTTCAATTGATATCTCCACAAGAAGCGAGAATATATTGATCAACAAATATTGCATAGTACTTGACATTTTCGCTAGAAGCAATAGGGCCTGGTCCCCATAAGTCACAAAACACTTTGTCAAATAAAGTTTCATAATCATCATTTCTATCAAGGGAAGGAAGTCTACACGCCCTACCCATGTGGATGCCCTAGCCTTTTATGCCAAACATCATATGAAGCTCTCCTAAACCAAGCGGAGAAGAACATGGCCTTCATGTGTGGCTTGAGGGCATATAGTTTTTTTTTTCTAGATCTCTTTGCTATCACCTTCCTACTTTCCTTGTCCTTAATAACAAAATAATCAGTTAAGAACTCAAATATGTATGGCATATTGGATGGAACTGACTAACATAGATTAAATTCTTTCTCATTTCGGGCACCACAAGGACAATTCTCAGGGGAATAGAATTATTTGCAAGATCAATATCAACCGATCCTATATGAGTAATATCAATATGTTGTCCATTGCCTACCATGATCTTATCTGGACCATAATAAAGTGCGCATGTTTATAATTTACATAGATCGTCAATAACTGAGATCCAGTATACGGGAACCAGTCTTGATCATTTGGATCAATAATCTTCATTGTAGCGAAGGCCTTTGGTATATTTTGTGGCTGATAGGCATGGTCAAAACGGTGATAACAGTTGAAAGCCAAGTGATCATTTAGCCAACAAAGTTGACATGGACATTTTGATTTGTTTGTCGCCTCTCCAGTTGAAGATACTTGTTGTCGATGGCCTTTAGATGTTGCAGGATTAAAGCCTGGTCCTTTAGAATTTAACCCATTGTTATTATTCATTTTGCAGTAGTTGTTGTAGTATCCTTTGTTCTAGTTTGATTTCTGATAAATAAAGGCCGCTTGAGAGTTAAAGATTTGTTTCTCTAGAATGTAACTCTCTAATAGTCTCATGGCCTTGAAGAAGGGACACAACATCAACATAAGATGCGCCAGGAGGTTTCAGGATTGACGTCATGAAGGACTCATATCTTGCTCACAATCCATTAACAAGACAAAACCTTGTAATCATCATCCAAAGGTTTTCCTATAGCCGCAAGTTTTTCACATATAAATTTAAATCGTGAAATGTGTTCAATAATAGGTTTATCTTGCTTGAGATGGAGCTGTAATTTTCTTGTCAGCATGATCTCTGCAAAGGCAGTGGTCAACGTCTTCCAAACTTGAGCAGAGTTTGTTGACCAATCACGATTCCAGCCATCCTTGAAAGAGTCGATCAGATTTTTTTCCTTCGATTTGGTTGATCTCCTTCGATCATAGTAGCAGGGATTGGTGTGGATCCATCCAGAAATCCAAAGTAAGTCTTGGCTTTCTACGAGTCCAGGTATTTGCGTTTTCCACAGTATGTCAGCTTGAGGGTCACGATGTTTGCCACGTTCACGGAAGAGGGATTTGGGTACTTAGGAACTTGAGTTGATTAAGTCACCATGGCAGAACTATCAAGCAATCAGGAAGAGACCGGTGAGCGCTTTACGGCTCTGATACCATAAAAAATGAACGATAGAAAAAAAAAAAAAAAAAAAAAAAAAAACAATTTTGAAGTGGTTAAGATTGCTCCTATGTCCACTATCTCAAACACCGCTCAATGTTTTTGATGGTTGATTTCTTCCTCAATACTCATTTTATACGATATACAAGAGGCTAATTCAAATTTGAAGTTGGTGCGATATTTTTATTTGTTACGCCAGCTATAATAGTTTTTGTTTTTTGATTGGGATAACAATTACAGATATTTTTATTTTTGGTATAATTTTTAATCCCCACAAGGTGTGTCCGATATCTCTTGCTGCTGATTTTGCGAAGAACTGTTATTTGCTAGAATCATGGGATTTACGCTATCATATTCCTACACGAAAATAACCTCCTCTCATGATGCCGCGTTTGATTCACAAAGCATACATAACAGTTGCATCTGTTCTTCCCATTTCGAAGACCACGAGACACCAGCGCCGCTGGTTCCACAGCCGCAGCGGTGTAGTCGGCCCGTACCGACCGTTCGAAGGAAGAAGAAAATAAATTCCGATGGGAAAGCGAGCAGCCTTTTCCTCCTGCTATCAAGCCACTAGCACATGCGGCGCCCGTTCTTCAGCTCCTCCCTCCCTGTGGACGGAGCACGATCCCCCTCTGTTTCCTTCCGTCCTCCGTTCGATGCATACCGGCGAAAGCAAGCCTACGATAAGCGTGTGGTACGTAGATATGTGCAACAGTGAACGACCAACAAATCGAAAAGCATCAAGGACGCCACCTTTTCCGCCATGAACGAAGGCAAAACGAAAGGAAGATCAAAAGGTGAGGGCTGAGATGAGGAGTCGGCTACGCCTGTCGATAAACTCTGACATGACAGTGACGCAGGGATCAGGATGATGATGGTCCACCATTAATAACTTTAGGGTGGACGTACAGCGGTTGCCAGGGCCAACTCCCTGCTGCTGTCAGAAATGTAATCTTTAAGATTGCAGGGAAAGGTCAGAGATTAGTGTCCTACAGGTCTGAATTCCATCACTCCCTACCTCCCTCTATCTAAATGCTCAAAATGTTTGAGATTTCCTTACCAGCAAGTTGTGGATGGCAGGTTTCTCATTTATTACCTTCTCTGTTGATGAAATAGCCGTTCGACAGCTGGAGAGGGTGGCCCTGGAAACGATGGAGCGGCGGAAGTTAGCGTGCCGGAAGTAAGCTTTGCTGGTGGTGAGGATGGTTGCGAGTTGACAATCAACTGGATGAGTGGCAACAAAAAGGAAACAATAAATGCTAATAATCTGTCTACTGCGTGATGGTAATTTTTTTTTTCACTGTAATAAATTATTTTTAAATGAGACGGTGCACAAAGAAATTATTATTTTATAATTCTCTTTTTATAAGCTAGAATTTTACTAAAAATTAGTCAAAAGAAAGTCTGAAGTTGAATTCTACCATGTCTGGATACATGCAAATCTATGTCTCCCAACATTGTCCTCTGTTCTTATAAGTTGGAACTTGAAGACAATTCGTAACTTTATTAATAAAATTATAATGGGCGTCGTTATTGTTTACTTTGTTTATCTTGGCTAATGTTAACACAAGTTCTTCTAAGGTTTGTAGCATAAATGAAGTTGATTCCCAGAAAATAAAAATCTAACAAGATTATGACTAGGAAAAGGGCAACTATGTGACTTTTTCTTCCCGTATAAAAAATTGATTGTTCGAGTACTTAAAACCTCAATTATATGTAAGGATGCCAATAAATCCTACTTGAATGTCGTATATGACTTGAACTGCATCTAGAGAATTCGATTTGGAAGAACATTTGACATCTCATAATTAAGAACTGGGATAAGATTGGGATATAAGAAATGACATCCGATCAGATAAGAATTTGGTTTTAGATTTAAATAAAATATTTACTGGATTTAGATTTGACATAGTTTTAGAAAAATATGATATAAAAAAATTATAATATGGTTTGGAGTTGGTTTCAAAGTCTCCTTGATTAGATTCAAATGCTAATTTAAAAATCAGATTCCGCTTATGAATTCAGATTTCGTAGTATGATATGCTATTAAAATTTTCTTCTTCTGAATTTGAATATGAATTAGAATATGAATATATAGATATCCAAGAGAGTAGACATGGTAGAGTATATATTGATTCGTTAGCTTTATAAAAATAGGTAAATGTGCGTCAGTCAAAAGACCTCATTTGTCTTTCTATGAGACTCAACGACAACAATTGATTATTAATATTTGTGAGAAACAACGCAACAAAATGGAAGCATGGAAACGATATCAAACTGATAGTCGGATGCATGTCGCTTTGATAAAAGGGAGGCGTTTGCTTGCATGACGGGCTGAAAAAGTTGGAATTAATTAGGAAATAGGCACGTAATTACTTAGCGTGAAACGACAGATAAAAAGATGGAAACAATAGACTTGCAAGCTCTCGAAACTTATCTGGATGCATCACAACTCAAGTTCCTCCGCATCCCATGCCTTTGCAGATAATTAGGAAGACATGCTTCCAAAATTTATACTACATACTACGTTATTAACATAAACTTGGTATCAAAAACAGAAAAAATTTAATAACATATATTTTCAAAACAAGTGCAAGTAAAAAATTGAAGAATAAAATGCCCTCTATTCGAGTGATTTAAAGTGAGTGAATGGAAATCCTACACATTAACTGAAGGCTCTCTTTTTCTCAGGATTTTGATATATTTTGGTGTCTTGAGGTGACACTCACTTTATGTTACACCTTGCATATATATATATATATATTAGTGTTTCCTTTTTTATTAGTGTCTCCTTTTTGCGGTACACATAATTGATAATTGATGTCATGAGAGTTCGAAACGAGAACTAATTACTTATGTAACCCGCTCGGGGACTACAAAATACCCTCTATTCCACCAGTTGTGTTTATGAGGAGACAAAATTATTATGAATTCCACCGTTAAACCACTGTCACTTGATCCTAGATTTGAGAAAGATATAATTTAAGATTTAGTTTCAATTGTGCCTCAAAATATTGCTCAACAGAGTAATGCATGTACAGCATGTAGTGGTTTTTGAGGAAATAAAAATAATGCAGCTTGAATTGAAATGAAAAAGAAACCCTATGCGCAGCCCAAACTCCGGAGACTTTGCCACAGCTTTCTTCTCCCATGGTGGTTAGTCTTTAATCTAGTATCAAATTTAATTAAAATGATAAAGCTAAATTTATCCTGAAAAAAAACTCAGAAAACATGAATTATCCATAGACATCCATATTTATATCTAAGAACGCAAATAACAAAAATAGAACACTGTGGGACAAAATCTGAAGAGAGAAAAAGGAAGTCACAATGAAATAATCACATCATGAAAACAACATTTATATATATATATATATATATATATATATATATATATATATATATATAT
This sequence comes from Nymphaea colorata, assembly GCF_008831285.2. Classification (NCBI taxonomy): domain Eukaryota; kingdom Viridiplantae; phylum Streptophyta; class Magnoliopsida; order Nymphaeales; family Nymphaeaceae; genus Nymphaea; species Nymphaea colorata. Next base: position 11,906,760 of record NC_045142.1, read on the forward strand.
ATATATATATATATATATATATATATGCTCTAAGTAGGCCAAAAGAAAGAAACGCTGAAAATTAAAAACAATTAATCTAATGCATCTAATATGCTTGATTAAACACCCAAAACAATAAATACCCAAATCCCACACTATTCAAACAATGAAATAAAAAATATGATATTTCAACCTATTATCCCAACCAGATTAGAACTTGCAATCGCCTTCTTATGAGGTAAGTACATAAATAAAAATACGTGTCAATGTTAGCCCAGTTTGAAGGGAAAGGACAATTGGTCTCCGAGATAAATCGGGCGGAGAAAGAACGGTATGCCAATGCCACCAGCAACTCGTGTGCAGAATGAGGGGTTGTCCAGAGGTTGGTTCTTATGCCGAATAATTGAGTACGCGAACATGTTAATTGCCACTTCGACGAAAGAGGAATGGAGAGAAAGTTGAAAGTCAAATCTCTAGTGAATTCTACCGATGAATATTTTTTGCCACAAGATAACGGCTGCAACTAGGTTAATGTGCAAGAGAAGAAAATTAAAGAAAAAGAAACAAAAGAATGAAGAAAAAGAAAGAGGACAAAGTTGGACATACCACTAGGATCAGAAAACAAAGAGACGAGAGAGAACAGGGAAGAAGAATAAAATAAAATGTTACTACTCAAAAGTGGTAAGTTTTATATCATATATATATATATATATATATATATATATATATTATATTATATTACATCAACACTGTAATATGTGAATTTTGTGTTGACATGACATCTCACCACCACCATGACACCATGCCAGTTCGTGATTGTGTTATCATTGAAATGTCAAACAAAACATCTCATCAATTTTATTGGTCATGTACATTTATGTTCCAGGCCTCCAATTTTAACTGTTAGCTTCACTGTTACCATGCATGCCACAACCACTTTTGCCTATACCATCACCCTGGGACTCATGTAGAACACGCTTTCGGACTAGTTCCTTGATAATTTGGGATGTTATATATGTGAGTGCCTTTTTACAAGGTAGACGGCTTTGCCACCCATTGGATTACAACACCTTCGAGTTATTGTCAATGTTAAAGCTATATATCCATATAAATAAGGCACCGAATACTTCATTGTGGGATATTCCTCCCGAGAAAAGGCTCCTAATCAATGTGCAACATACCTCATTTTTTGTTATTGGAAAATATAATAAAGTCACGAGAAACATATAAATTGATGTAATTTCATGTGGTAAATTAATCAAGTCAGACCCTGTCGATGCAAGATTTGTGTTTGAGCACAAGTTCCTTTATAAGGTAGACGGCTTTACTGCTCAACAGACTACAACACCTTGGAGTTATCGTACAACGTTATAGCTATATATCTACATAAATATGGTATCGAAAACGTCATAGTGAAATTTTCGCTGCTATTCACTGAGCAGTAAACACCATTTTATGCTATTGGAAAATACAATAATGTCACGAGAACATATAAATTGATGGAAATTCATTTGGCAAATTAAGTAAGTCAGGCCCTGTCGGTGGGGGTGGTGGATCGAAGGATATGGCATGGCAATTTTCAGAAAATTTTGGTGTACAGCTTACAGCTAGTGGTGTGTGTGATAGCGAGCAAATAAATGAACCACTAAACACTATTATTACTACTGTGAATTATCAACCAACAATAAAATAAGCAACCTTGCATATCAGCTTCCAATAATGTATCGTCATAAAATATATGTACATTGTATGCATACCTGCAATTACTTATCATGATGCAAAAATGTTGCAATAACCTGGTCCAAAATAGAATTGAGTGCTCCATTTGACAAATCCCAAGCCACTCATAGTTTTGACTGATTTACGTTCAAAAAAGACTATAGCTAAGAACAATTGGTCAAAATATGGAATACAAGTATCATACTCTTGAATATTTTCCAAAATCTTAACGTCAAGTTCTTTTGTATAATATAAGGTGTTATGATGAATTATTTTTAGTAACAAACTATTACTATTTCATAAATACACATAAAGAATTAGAGCAGGTTCGTGGTACACTATTGCACAATGTTTCATAAATCTATCTCAATTTTTTGGTTAGATTCATAAAACAATAATAGTTTGTTATTGATGCCAAATGACCTTTTAATCAATATACATCATCATAAGTTTTTGTTTATGCCAACTACAATGGCCTAACAAAAAGCTAATCCGTCTCGTCGGGCCGATCCCAACTTATCCTAAGCTAGTTTTAGTTCACCAAAACAAAAAGCTATAAACTAAGATAATTGATAGTGTGACAAGAAATGTTCGATATATGACCAGTGTCAAGTCCTTTTAACCAAGGATATTACAAATACAGGGTACCCTCTGTAGTACCTCATAAGCCCACTTTCTTTCTTCTTTTTTTTACAGTTTTATATTTTTGTTGTTGGTCTCTTCTCACAGCTTTCAAGCTAAGCATATAAGTTTGATTTGGATGTGGGTACATCTTGCTAGATTGTGAAACATCCTCACTTTCGATGGGCACCAACTCTAACTCCAACTATTCAATTTCGAGACTAACGTCTAATTTGAACCTTTTGACACCATTTCATAAGGCAACAATTAGGAGCATGGTACTTATATGCATATAACACATTTGATGAATACCAACTCCAACTATTCAATTTTCATACTAACATCTAATTTGAATCTTTTGACACCACTTCATAAGACCAAGGGCGAAAGCCAGAAATTTTTCATGAGGGGTTGAATTAAAGTTTTTAAATTTTGATTAGAACTGAAATATCATTTTTCAAAATTTATTATATAAAACAAGTAAAATTTTCTAAAATTTACATGTAATTTTTTTTTTTTTAAATTGAGGTAGGGCCAGGACCCATGTGGGACCCTACCTTTGTTTCGTCCCAGCATAAGGTGATACTTAGGCGGTTGCCAACTCATATGCATATAACAAATTTCCTTCACTTTCTACAAATTAATGTTGAAATATAGGAAATGTAAATTTAAGTACTTGACTGTCATCAATAATTTCAATCATTGGATTGAATGCTATAAAGAAAACAATTGTTAGAGATATCTTCAGTGTCCTATTAATATGCCCAAAATATTAGAACATGTTCATCAGATATAAATATTGTTTTATGAACCTATTCTAAACTTTGAAGCAAATTTATAAGAAACTCAACCATTTTAACAGCCAAATTACCTAAAAGAAAGGAAAAAAATGCTTAGCTTGAATGGGTATCTGAACCAAGTCGGAGCCTTTTTTTAATGTGATTTTTGGTTTTAAATCTTTTATATCTACCATTTTCATTCCATGCCTTATTAATTTTTATGTTAAAGACAATAAAAGAAAGATTTGAGTCCGATTCACAAAGGTTCAGCCGATTCTAACTTAATTGCCGATCGATTCGATCCAAAAACTGATTCTCAACGTCTGGTAGCTTCCACACGGCCCGATGCCGAACGCGGTAAAAAGTTTCATCAAATCTACCGCTGTAACCAAGCGGTAACTCAGGGTCCAAATTTAGGAAAGATTGCATTCTTCTTACCATTAACAGCTGCCTTCTCTTTTATTTCCAGGCGACCCTTTCTGTCAACATTTCCATTTCCCGAAGAGAGTTTCCCGTTCACTATTTTATTAGCATTAAATTGTCATCACCTCGCTTTCCAAGCATCAAGATGCGTGTGATGTTGCCTTCCCGTTCTTCTATAAATGTACACAGCAACCCTCGCCCTTTCCTGCCCTGGTGCACTGCATCAAGAAGAAAGGAAGGAAGCCATGAAGAAGAAGAGCATCGAGAAGCTCTAAAGCTCAGGAGGGATAGCGCCTGAGTATGGCTGGTGGGGATGTTTTTCCGAGCCATTGCGTCGGCGCTATCTATCCTGAGCATTAAGGCTTCTCACTTGCTTCCATGTCCGCTCATCTGCAGAGATCATGACCATGAAGAGAACTTCTCTTTCTCCACTCTGTAAAGATCTTTCTTGTGTGGTTGCTGGCTTTCAGTCTTGGTGCTTTTTTATTTCAGTATCGGCTTTCTTTTCTCTGCTATTTCTTACCACTCTCTCTCACACACACACCCACTCTCTCTATCTGCTGGTACTCTTATACGTGGATATGGTTCTGTTTAGTATAAGGTGGGGAGGCGTTGTTTCGGCTTTTCAGAGAGTGTTCAGCGAAATCCAAGGTTCCAGGTCATGCTGGAAGCCTGAAACCATGGAGGTTTCTGTGGCCCTCCCGGCAACTCTCTGTGGCTCTTGGTAAGCGGTAGTTTGTCCTTCCTTCTTTTCTTTCCCTCTTTATGTCTCTGGATGTGATGCCGATATAGATCTTTCTGCCATCTTGCTCTCCATTTCCGGTTCGTCGTCCATCCTAGCCAAGGTTTGGAAGCTTTCTGCAACTGCAACTCTCTCTCTCTCTCTCTCTAAATAAATGAAATCTTTTGTTGGGCATGGAATCTCCTTCCTATATACTTGTGATATGAAATGATGAGTGTCAGTGGCGGTGCTTTTTGTCTGCATTTTGTTTGTCTGTCTCGATAACATTTTTGTCGTCTGGCATGCATTGCTTCGTTTTGCCGATCTGCCAGTTTTTTGGGTTTCTCGATCTGCCATTCTCTCTCTCTCTCTCCTTCGTCTGCCGAGGGATAGGGAAAGAGGCAAAGTCGGTAATACCCAAATCCTGTTCATCTTTTCTCTTGGGCAGCTGCAACCAAATCCTGTCCTTGTGACTTCGTCTGGTTTATGACGAGTTGGGAAGCTAGTCTACGGAAAGGCTGCTTGCTTTATGACACTACCTTCATGTCTGGCTACGGCTTCTGAGCGCCTGGTCCGACGTCTCAAGGTCGGTCATCGCCAAATGAAGATTAAATTTATAGATTTTGCAGAATCATTTAAATAAAAATCATGTTTAAAAATTCGTGAACCATCACTAGATACTTAATTAGAGAAGGAGACAAACTGGAGATGATGTGGAGAATAACTGCATTGAAACAAGTGATTAATTTTTTTTTAATAAAACGTCAAAAACATGTTGCAACATATTAAATGACGCGTTGGACGCTGTGTCATGGAAGCTTAATAAACCGCAAAAAATTTTCGTGTCCCGTTTATTTTATTGTTTGCAATTTTAGTGCGATGTCGCGACATGTTTCGGACGTTTTTTTCTTTTATCCATCTTGGGGTTTCTGATATTTTGTGCTCTTGTTTAAAATGACACTTCAATTATTTTTCTTATCTGATTAAATCTGTTCTGAACGATATTTTATTGCTTTTGGGGTTTATATTAGAGAAGGAGACATAGTGTGAGCTTCTCAATTTTATTGAAGCGGTTGAACACATCAGTATTTTACACTTTTTGTGTTCGGTATTGATGTGGTATATACTTATTTACAATGTTTCGTAAGCAAGTCATCAAACAGTGAAGTTTTTTTTTAAAATAAATTGAACTGAATTTAAAAAAGTTAATTTCTTTTAAGCGTACATTTTTTGGATTTTTTCCCTTCAAAACTTTACCATGCAAAACAACTTCGGGGGTTTAATTTGAAGGGCCCAAGTACAATTTTCGTTGGAAAGGTAGAAAAAAGAGAGTAGAAAATTACACTATAGAAAGCAAACCTATATATAAATATATACCAGTGCATAAATCCACAACATATGCAGAACTATATACAAATATATACCCGTAGATAAATTCTATAAATATATATATATTTATATTCATGTCACCTCCATAAGCGCTGGTTTTCTACATTTGAAACAAAAAAGAACAATATCCAAGGCTGTTTTTAATGTTTCTCTTGCACCAACATTATTTATTCATTGGTTGCTCAATAGCAACTTGGTGATTCTTAATCAATTATACGAGAGAAGATCCTTCTACATCTGGTGGTCAAGCCGGGTAGTCCATATCTTGTAACTCATTTTTTGGGATTCTTAACTTAAGTTCAATCGTAATTCAAACTTTCATGCTTTGAATCCAAATGCAAATATTGTTCCAACTCAACAATCTCAGCTTTAGGTATAAAACTGATCTTTAAATCCATGTGCGAACTCAAATTTCAGTTTTAGAACCAAATCCCAATTCAAATCCAAATGAACCCAAATCCCAATTTTAGATCAAGAATAGTTCTCGAGTAGAACAATAGATCTAAAAAATCAGAATTAGATCCGGAAACTAAAATTCTGGACCCAAATCAAAATTCGAACTCAAAATCCACAATTGAGTCCAATAATCAATCTCCGACACCATTCAGAGCCCAGCCCTGCTTGAGCGCTCCCTCTGCTTTTCAATTCAACCTTGTAAAATTTAAAATTGTATTTAAAATGTCTTTAGCTTAAAACACCTATTTAATCCATAATCAGAGCCTTTGGCATCAATTGGGACATTTTTCCACCAAGAGATTAGGATTTGGACATAAAATTAACTTGGAATCACTCATAATGGAACGAGGCCCATTTCGTAGAAGACTATATATGTTGAGATTATTTTATGTGGGACCCACCTAGAGAGGGCAGGGGTCATGGGTAAGGCTGGGCGTCAGGGGTCATGGGTAAGGCCGGCTGGGTACGGGCTGAGCCCGGGCCGGACAGTGGAAGCGGGTCGGGCCCGGGCTGGATAGCTGACCCGACGGCTGCCCGGTCGGCCCGTTTCCCTCCCCCTTCCCCTTCCTGTCTCTCCTTCCCCCTTCTCGTCTCCCTTCCCCTTCCCAGTTCCCCCTTCCCGGGCTGCCCTCCGCCCCTCAGGCTCCTGCTCCCCCTTTGATCCGTAAACCCTCTCCCGTTTAGTCATTCCTTTTCGCAGAGATCCGAACCCTCGATTTCCTTTTTTCCTGCTATGGACCCGACAGCAGGGACGTTTTCTTCAATCTTCCTGTTGCTGCAGAGCTCCAAGAGTGGGGAATAGTGTGAGAGTTGCAGAAGAGGCGATTTGTTCGGGGGGGGGGAGGGGAATGAATAACACAGTATTGAAGACGCAGGCGGCCTCCTGTCGCTCCTCCTTGCTGCCGGTTCATCCCCGTCGCAAAGAAAGCAGCAGCCGGAAAAGACGCACCTGGTTGGAAAGTCGTCTTCCTCACGGTGGCAGTGCTGAAACCCGAGAGTAGCAGAAGAGGCGGCGGCAGTTGCAAGTGATGATCGGTCTATCAATGGCCGTGATGGTGGGAGATCCTAACGCGGGGAGGGGAAGACCGACTCTCTCTCTGGTTCGTTTCCCATTGAAGAAGATGAAAGCTCCACCACCAGACGAGGAAGGAACGCCCACGAGGAGAGAGAAAACGAGGGCGAGAAATGAAGAAAAGAGAGTGCTCGACCGGTTTTATACTTCATCGGGCCGGGCCGGGTCGGGCCTAATTTTTTGTGGTCAGGCCCGGTACTCGGCCCGGCCCGAGCCGGGTCTTAGCGTTTCGAGCCGGCCCGATGCCCACCCCTACTCATGGGCCTACCATGAGGTGGCATTTAGCCCTCCCTTTGTGCAGCCGCCTTGTAGTGCTTGGCGTGCTGACGAGCGCTCTAGCCGTCTTTGAGTATGAGCCTACTTTTGGAGCTTCTTATGCCCTTCTATTAGGACCCTCCAACTAGTAGTTTTGTAAGTTTCCCTCGGCGCTTTCCCTCTCTCTACTCTTATCTCTCTCTTTCAACACTTACCTTCTTCAATCATGGGCTTTATCTCTCTTCAACCTTATTCTTCAAGAGAGCAAGTGGGAGGTTGTTGAGGAGCTCCATCAATACGTGAAATCGCATTTTGAAGTTTCTTTGCTCATTCAAAGCAAAAGATTCACCCCTTCCACAAGTACGCTATCTAGTACATAGTTACTTCATCTCTTGCTTTTCTCACTCAACATCTTTTTATGGCCATGCAAGAGCCACTCTAAAAAAATTATCTTTTGAAATCAAAAGTCACTTTTGAGTGCACTGAGCAAATTAAAGTGAAATATAGTTTTCTTCCTTTTATTATTAGTACAAATAGGCACAGCATATGTTTCTTTTCTTATACGTTGGCTATGTCTTTAAGATAATACACATCTATGGCTAGTTGATTTATGGATTCATGTACGAATGACCGGTGAGAATGAGAGCTTTCCAAAATTATCTCTGAAAATCTTAGCTTCTATATAAACAAAATGATAGAGATTAATAAATGCGAATAACATAGCGTAAGATGCAGACCATATAAAAAATAAATCAAACAAAAAAACACAACAAAATCCACAAATTTGAATGCCCAACTTCAAAAGTCAATATAAAAAAGGGAAATATCACTTTTCAAGCTCACACCATCGTCGTTCATTCATTCATTTCATGAATTGAAAAATCAACCATCCATATGAGCATACAATATATTTCATAGATATATAAACAAAACAAGCATTTGAGGAAAGGTAAAAGGAAAAAAACACAAATCATGTCTATCCAAAGGTCCGACTTTTTTGCTCGGTAAATTCACCTTCTTCGTACAAATTTTTCAGGTTAAAAATTTGAGCGTTTGATACATAGCATAAATTCCGTACAAAATAGTGAACTTTACCCTGGGGAAATTCCTGTGCAACAAACGGAGCCTTAATGTTAAAGATTATGTGGATATTCTCCTCCTATTGTTGTGTATGGGAAGACGCCTAAGCTATGAGAAAATACTGTAACTCTGTAAAAAACTTGATGAAAGAAGTTCATCAAGCTGTCTTATTGTACTCCAATTGCATCAAAAAGGTGCTTCTCAAGGAAAACCACTCTTTTGAGACTATTAATAGGATGGTCAATAAGTGGTTTATTAAGTCAATGTGGATTTAGAAAGTGGTTAAGGATGTGATTTAAAACTAACCATAAAGATGACATGAAAATGCATATTAATATGTACCCATTTGTAGGGTTTTCTTTGAGTTGCACAAGCCCCAACTTAAAAAGTCAATATAAAAAAAGGAAATATCACTTTTCAAGCTCACACCATCGTCATTCATTCATTCATTTCATGAATTGAAATAACTCAACCATCCTTACGAGCATACCATATATTTCATAGATATATAAACAAAACAATTATTTGAGGAGAGGTAAAAGGATAAAAACACATATCATGTCTATCCAGAAATTACAGTCTAGTTTTATCTTGTTCATTCTCTCCATCACTCAAGGGTGACTCTCAGCTTTAAGAGCTTCCTTATACAACCATTGAGAAAACGAAGGAAGAGCGAATGGAAGCGAAGAGATGTTTCCAATGAGTTGGAGAAGATCTCCAAGAGTCTCCCACGTGCTCTTTCGATGCTCCTTGGGTATGGAAGTTGAAGTGGAAGAAGAATTTGAACAATGAAGATGGAGGAGTGATGAAGAGAGAGAGAGAGGGAGAGAATGTAGAAGGAAGCTGAAAGGATTGGAATGCTCCAAAATCCTACTTTGAAGGCTTGAAGGCTTCTCCCCAAGAGTTAGCACACCTTCAAGCTTGAAAATCCAAATGGGTATTTATGGAGAGAATTGAAGCAAAAATTCAAAATCTGAATTTTTGAAGATTGGTTACGAATTTCATAACCTTTTTTTTATTATTTTTTTAAAATAGGCTTCGACTCATGGAGATTGGCCCTTAACCCTACCTTAGGGAATGTTGGGAGGGTAAAATCCCTCCTCAAACGGACCAAAAAACTTACCCAAAGCGCTGGTTCTAGTAAAAGGAACAGACCTACCAACTGGGACCTGGCGGCCTTGTGCGCGCCGCTGAGCATATGGGCACCCTCAGCCAGGGCGCTCGCTAGGCCAAGGCACCTGACAGTTCCCTGGGCATATCCCGTCTTGAGGGGTTTAAATGCCCACTCATTGAGGGTGGCATTTAGTCAAGACACTCAGTGTGTTCCACATGGGTCAGAGCATGAAAACGAAAAGAATTGTGAAACTTTAAATAGTCCTTTTTTTTTTCTTTTCTTTTTTTTGCAAAAATGGTTTGGGTCCAGCTTTGCGACGATTTTGAGCTCATTTTGAATCCAAATTGATTTTTTTCTAATGGTAGATGTCAAGGCTTGAAATATGAATATTGGACCAGGGATTTTATGAAGCGAAATCGAGTCGCAAAGAGAGGGGAGCTTATGCACGTGCCCAGGGATACAAATGGAAATATAATTGGAGATTGATTTTAGGTTTGAATCCAAATTTTGGTTCTTGGATCTAATTTGGATCTCAAGGTGGTTTTTTGGATTTATTTTATATTTGAATTTGGATCCTGATTCCTGGTCTAGTTAGGGATCTTGGACGTGTTTTTGGATCTAGGGTGTGATTATGGAGTAAAGCTCAGATTGGATCCGGATCTCGATCTAATGCACAATTTTTTACCTAAAGCTGTCATTTGATTCTGGATATAGATCGAAGGTCCTGATTTGGATATGGATGTTAGACTTATATCTGGATCCTAATTTATGGTCTTGTTTGGATTGGATCCACATATGGATCTGGGCCACAATTTTGGAACTGGAGCATGCATTTACATCTCGATATGGATTAGGAGCACAATTTTCAATGTTGAAATGGGATTTGGATCCAAATTTAGATCTAAGTATCGGTCTTGGATCAAGATCCAAATATGGATCTAAGGATCTGTTTTGGATCTAGAGCTGTTATTGTACCCTAGTTCAGATAGACTGCCGGGGTTTGGATCTAAAGTTCAGATTTTGGTTCTTACTGAAATTTCGGGCTGGTTCTAGATCTAAATTTGGATCCAAATTCTAGATTGCAGTTGGGCTGGGGTCCAATGTGTGAAATTACATTGAAATGAGTCACAAAATGAATGTAACAATCAAATCAGAGAAAATTTTGACAAGAATTAAGGGAAATTAAAATATTTGAGGATCTGAATCCTTGAAATGTATTGTAAATTCATCATAAAATGTTCGAAAAATGTTGAACATAGACTTCTTAAAAACTTGGGGTGATTATACTTTGCCTTGTTGGTGTTCCAATATTTTATAAGTGTTGCCCATGTTTCTCTGTCATTCTATCGGGAAATATTTTCCTATTTTTCATCTTTATATGGATCAAATTAACATACTTTAACTTCTTGCTTATAACCCTTCCACCTGTCTGTCAGGCATGCCATGACCCAACATTTTTTAATGTTTTTCAAACTCAAAATGATAATACATAACAAAATATATGTTAGCACATGCATTGACGTTCATTAGAAGCTTATAGGAAAGTAATATGAATAAGCACTTGAATACAATCCCACACATTATTTTTATACTAATATGACATGGTATTCTACTTCTCATATGCAAGTGTAGAAACATCACCTTTTATTGCTTGACCAAGCTTGTTACATCACATTACGATTTTTTTACCGGCAAGCCAATATACAACTGTCAAACGTTAACTATGTCTCCATGTCCTTCTTTTGTGGGGCTGAACCTAAATGTGAGCATTAAAATATCTTAATATGCATGACATAGATTATTGGTAAGGTACACTAAAAGCATGTTGAGTCAATTGATACTTTTGGTAAGAGTGTGACAATATGAGGAGTGAAAATCATGGTAAGTAGTCATGTTCCAAGGAATTCAAATTAATAAAATTAAAAGCATCACTATTAAAGCATCCTACAATGTTCTTTTAGTTTTAGATGTCTATAATTAGCTCCCATAGCAAAAAATGATTGAACTATGAAAAGCAATACGAAAAACACAATCAACAAAAATTAAAAATTTCAATAGTAAAAATGCAGAAAAACTGTGATGAAGACCCAATGAAATTATATTAATCTTAGCAATAATTTTATAATCAATTATAATATATTATGAGCATAACATGGTAAAATGAAATAAGTAAATTATAAGGTTACTAGATGTCCAGTACCATCGTCAAATGACTCACGACATTCTCATTTCTCCCTTTTCATGTGACATTGTAACTTCATTTCCAAATACATTTTCCATTACCCAATTATCATAGTTGTCATCAACCACCATATCCTGTTTTGGGTTTGCATGATCAATCTGTTCATCATCAATAAGTATTGGCGATGCAATTTCATATAAATATCTACGTAATGCACTATAGAAAAATAATCTAATTATGATCTATATGATCTACATAAAACACTAGCTTCACCTAAGATGCACATATGAATGATTCATCTTTATGCATGTTAATCCAAAATGCATCTCTTTTGATGGCCTTGGTATTTGATCCAAGAACATTAAGCCATTTAAACTTAAAACAAAAAAAAGAAGGAAAATTCAACTGCCCATAATATTCTATTGCAACAATATTGGACAAAATTCCATAATATATAACATTCCCTTCAATTATGTTACTATCTTGAGCGTTTGAAAAATTTGATGTGCATGCAGTTACAACAATGTCACTTGTGAATTTCTCTTTATATTTTCCTACTTCGCTAATATGAAATCAGAAACGAGATAGCTTTTATTGGTTGGGAACATTAAAATAGCCATTTATTTTTCACTACTGATTCATGGCCTTGTGAACGTATGTTCGCTACCTGTGACAATTAATATAATATGTTATCACTAAGCATTGCATTAACGATAAACTTGATGTACTATATTAATCATAACTTTCTTATATTTGAACCATATTGATATTTCTAAATTATACATGCACTCAATTTCGTGGATTCTTTTATGCTGGTGCACTTGCTTGAGAAAGCTTAGGTGTTCCCGGTAATAACATACATATTACAATGATAAAGTAATAGAAATAGTCGACATGATAGCTACTTAAATATTCATTCTTATTTGATATATGATGCAACTAATGGACTACTAAATAATATTGTGTCATCCTAAATGTTATATCTTCTAATGTAAATGCCTCTGTTTTTCTTAGAGCACATCCTTTTCTCCATAAGACAGATTTTTTTCATTAACTTCATAATAACCATTTACATTTCTTCCTGAGCAATTTAATCAAGTTCCTACACCATGTACATGTCTTGAATAAATAGTCAAACATTCTTCAGCCATATATCATTAAAAAATAGAACCTTTCCCATTACTTCTATTACACACATAAGATTTTGATAGAAGGAGATACCAACATAAAGTTAAACATACATTATGAAATTTATTATGTTACATTAACAAAACAAAAAATATATTCGATTTCACATACTCACTCACCTCTCTGTAGGATACAACCAATGATATTGCATAGATTCTCCTTGCATAGCCTCATTTGCTAAATGAATAGGCAAGCGTAACATGATATCAAAAAATGCTGGTGAAAATTTCTTCTATGTTGGCAAAGCATTATAGAATTTATCCTTCTAGCTGTTTCAATCATTCATCTCGTCCAATTTTTTAGCATAATTTCTCTTAAAACTTACATAGATTAATAAATGCTAGGTTGACATTCTTAGTTCATGATTTGTAAGCTGCCAATGAAATAAAATGATGCATGAGTATGTGACAATCATGATTCTTTAGTCCTATATTTTTATGATCATTCATTTGTGGACATATTGAAATATTTGTTGTAAATCCATCTAGTAATTTGATGCCTTTTAATAATCAATAAAAGGTATCATTTTCATTACAATCCATAGAAAAACAAGAAGCCGACAATATGCTTTGTTGGAACCAGTAATAGATATGCTTTGTTGGAACCAGTAATAGACATTAGATGAAACTTATGTTAGATGTACATATCCTATAAGTCTATTTGCGCTTTCAAAGGTTCCTTCAACTTAACTTCTAAATTCAATAACATACCAAGAAAACTATCACATATATGAGAAAACTATCACATATATGTTTTTAGTACAAATGATGCCAAATTAATCAAATTAAATTGGTCTTTCAGCATGACAGCTAAAAAAATATTCTTATTTGTACAATTATATAGCCATGATTTATGTGCCTTTTGTTTGAATTTTTTTCCAAATAAGTTTTCAATGTGTTTCACTTCATATCACTACCAAAATAATAAATGGAGAATACTTTAACTTAACATGACCATCAAACAGTTATGTTCCATCAGTAAAAAGTGACAATGTCCCGTATAACAAAATGTTCTCTTGTTTTTCAAGCAATGAGAGCAAGTGTGCTTTGCACATAAAGACATGCTAATTTTCCTTTGGTGATCCACATTGATAATTTGGCATATGCTGAAAAGTTGCTAATCATCCATAACAATATGACACTTATTTAGAAGATATTGTTTAAAAAGGCCTTACATGTGGCTCCCTGTTCTCATAATTTTTTCTAACTCCTCAATAAGTGGTTGCAAATGCACATCTATATCATTTCCAGGATTAGATGGAAAAGAGATAATCGAAGATGGTATAAAATTGAGTTATTTTATACACATCTACGGTGGAAAATTATGCCAAATCATAGGAACTTACCATATACTATAACTTATTGTTCTAAAAGGGTTGAAGCCATGATATGTTAGCCTGAGCCTCATATTTCAATAACTAAAGGCAAATGAAGGGCTTTATTCATCAAAATATTTCAAGTTTTAGAATCTATGGGATGCCTTAAGTGTTGCATTTATTATGATCTTCATCTAGTTATGATGACATGAATAATCTCTTCAAAATTAGTGAAAAATGATGCAATATTTTGCAACAATCTTTTGGCTTCTTCCATCTTGAGGAGACAAAATCTTGTTAATTCATCTAGTTGCACCACAATGATCATCATGCATCTTTTCAACAGAATCCCCTTCCAATATAACATGCAATCTTTCATACATGCATCTATCTTATTATAATTAAGACCCAAGTCATTAATAGTTTCTTCGTCTCATAATAAGCTTTTAGTAACTTTACATTCATGCAACATTTCTTTTAATAATTCCAAGCACATCATGAAAGAGTGGTTTCTCCATCTACCAAGGTACTTTATATAAAATACCTACATAATAAAGGGTGAGTTGGTCAAACTTTTGTCCCCTAGGTATAGTTTTGTTTAACATTTTGTAAAAGATTTACAAGTTTCTCAACTTCTTCACATTTTTCTTTTGCTTTCAGCCATAGCTTCTTCAAACCCTACATCTGAATCTAAGATCCCAAATGCATTGTTGAACGAACCATACATATCATCTTAGCTAACTTTTGGTGAAATATTTATAGTAGTAGATGCAAAAAATATACTTTCCATGATAATGCCAACAAGTATAATTTTTCTCAAAATCTATCACAGATCATGTACCCGAATGCATCCTCCAATGTATGATACAAACCATTGATGTATAGTATGCATGAGAATCTAATTCTTTCATTAACTATTGCATTGTTCTATACACCAAATTGAACAAATTTTTTCACTCATTTTACATTCGCCAAATGTCAATACATAATGGTCTATTTAATTTATGCATAAACTCTATTATCTTGGACGTAAGTTATTGAAGAGTTTGGATACCTATTTTTCGCATCCAACTTTTATATGTCATAATAAATAATTGCTTTGAAGTCCACAAGTGAAAAACAATGGAACCTACTAATAATGTAGATGCTTCTATTAGTAACTATTGCATAACACACTAAACTTGATATATTGGCTATGTGCATCTCGTCTCCTATAATATAAGATGTTTCATTTCGTGACATACAAGTAAAAGAAAATGCAAGCTAATTTATACTTCTATCTACTATATAATATAGTATAATATATATATATATCTGCAAATATAAACATATATATAATATCCATTCTTGTCATAGATAATATCACAATGCACATTTCTAGTTTCTTTAGTAAATAATGTTACAACACTTCAAAACTTATTATTCTGCACTTAATAAAGAATTTAATTTTGATACAATATGGATGCAAATCATATAAAAAACATGATGATATAGTAAATTGAGTCTCCTTTCCTCCTGCACCATTTGAAGGATATCATATTTTGTAATGGTGCTTCCCAATACAGTATGCATGATAACCTAATGAAACCAATTGGTGATATGGTGATATTTAAAAAGTTCTAAACTGCTCAAAAGTACCAACTGATGGTATGGTGGCATGCAGTTGCAATTATGTTAGTGAAAGTAAACGGCATCTATAGTAACAAAAGAGTAGCCATTTACCATTAATTTTATGAACAATTAGAGGTGCTTTTGCAAATAGTTTTAATTTGGCCACCTAATTGTAAAAATATTCTTTTTTATTGTTATGTGTGACCTATGCCAAACAAATAAATAATTAAGTAAGAATTAAAGAAAACAATTTTCTATATTCACAACTTAACATGAAAAAAAATCTCAATGTGAATTTATCCCATGACAATTTCATATGCTTTGAATTTTTTCATTGGAATGAAGTAATTGAAGGTTCAAGTGAAAAGTCTGAATCCAATTGAATGTAGTAGAACAAGAAGGAAAATTTGGAATTTGGATGAAAAAAACCCCAGGCTATTGGGCGCTTAGGTGATGTCCTAGTCTCAAGGCATTTTCAAATGGTAGGTTGCATAAAAACAGCTGGCCTAGGGGAGCCTTTGTCAACCACCACATTCATACTTTTAAAAATTTTGTAATCTCATGGGTTTAACTTCAGGTCTTCATAGTTCAATTGGACAAAGACTTTCTAGATTCTTTTGAGATGATTGTATGTATTCAAATTACCTTGTTGTTATATTGCATTGGTTTGTTTAGTTAGTTACGATGTACTACTTTCATGTAAGGCAAACCATTATCTTCAAATATTTTGCATTTTTTTTCATTATGTATATAAACAGAGGCACAATAACTTGTTCATTTGTGTGTTGATGAACTTTTTTCTGACACACATTATACAAAATCAGGTATGAGATATTTTTCAAGTTTTTAAACTGGTTTGCTAAACTTGCTTTCTCTTGCTTGCATTATAATTGTTGTTATCTTTCTAATCAACAGATCATAGATTTGAAAACCAAAATCAATCTTTGTAAATAAGCAGCAAAACTTCATGTCATTGATGCTAAAAAGAGAACAAAAAAATGGAGTGCTAAAATGCAAAATGTAAGAATTCAATCAAAATTAGATATACTTTCGTAAATTAGAATTGTTGCCATCTTTATTGTTACTAGATTAATTACCATAAATATATGGTAGGAATTTGATTTACATAGATTGTCAAAAGCAACCTTTGATATTGTTTAGCAAGTTTTATTCACTATTTCAAGCATTGGAGTTGATTATGGCACTTTACTAAAAAACATTCTTACTTATTTATCATGTAATCAGTTTTTCCATTTAATTGTCATGATATATTAGTTATGGTTATGTGCCATTTCTTTGTAAATATGCATGAGATAAGACATGTAGGACATTAGTGTCTAGACTCACAAAAACAAAGGTTGTATTGTGATTTGGTTTGGCAAATTGTATATGTGTGTGTATACATATATTCGTGTATTTATGCAATTATGTATGAAAAGAATCATTTAAATTTGTTTTAGTTGTAGTGAGTAGTAAGTTCTTTGAAAATTGTAATTAATGTGTAAAACATACTAATAACAAAAGAAAATGAAGAGAACAATGCTAATACAAGATAACAACAATAGATAGTATAAGATCTCCGACACTATAAATCTCAGATACTAGATTTTTACATTTGAATGCAGAAAATAGGATAACTAGAATAACAATAAGGTAGGTTAATGCCAACAACTTTGCATACTAAATGCATTACACATACCTTTTTGAATTTTTTTTGGTATGCAAACAACATATTTCATTCTTAAGAATTTTATATACAAAGGAATTCAAAACAACTAATGCATCTGAAACTATTTGTAAAATTAAATGACCTAATTACAAATCTCCATCAATGAAGGAAGGCAGTTTGATCTTACAGGAGTTAAACAAAAAACAAATTGTATGGAGATAAAAGAGATAACAATCAGATCTACAAATCAGGAATGTAACATTTTTTTTATCTATGGCAACCTATCAACAGAATTATTTCTTAGCATATCATATATTTGTACACTTCATTATAGAAGCTACACAACATAGCTCAAATATATAACCAATTTCTTTTTTATATTTTTCTCGTCTTTCAGTTATAAGTAAGAAACATAGAAAACAAAAAAAAATGAAACAATTAAGGATAGATTACAAAAAATAGAGAATGTATGAATAGACATATGAAGACTGACCTTGAGAGAACAATGAAATGCATGCATAGCCATACCTACCATGATGGATCAATCCATATCTCCAGGAATAAATTCGAAATAGTCCTCTTGCTACACTTGAAATGAGGACTTCTACTTCTGCTCACTTTGTAATTTCCCGTTGTTCAATTTCTTGAATGAATCTGCCTTTAGCAAATTTGGCATAATCTCCCATGTCATCTTATGGTTGTCCACCGTTGAGACCTCTATAAACAAGATCTCTTTATTTGTTTAATTTTGTTGGCGACATGATCTAGATGGTAAACTACTAGAACTTCATCAACCTGGATGCTTTTAAGCTAGCCTACCTGCTATAGTGTGAAACCCTTACAAGCATCAAGATTTTATCATCAAAACTAATAAATTTTCATATTACAATGACTAAGAGACAAAAGCATGCCCCCCTAAAGAGTAAATCTCAAACCATCTCAAGGCCATGTTGCATAATTACTTAAAACACAATCGT
Source organism: Nymphaea colorata (assembly GCF_008831285.2). NCBI lineage: Eukaryota > Viridiplantae > Streptophyta > Magnoliopsida > Nymphaeales > Nymphaeaceae > Nymphaea > Nymphaea colorata. The sequence goes on from NC_045142.1 coordinate 11,925,310, forward strand.
CTATGAAGATGTAGAGTAAAATTACTGGTTCATATGTACTTTGAATGATTTACTTACAATAATATTGTAAAAAATTGAATCCATCATTAAAAAGATTTAGAGAATTAGCTTGGCCAAATGGGCAGTTTGAAAACTGGATTATATTAAAAAATGAAACCATTAACTCCATAATTATACAACTATAGGAATCTTAGTACGAACAACACTTTGTATGGGGGTTCTGCCAATTATGGTACAGAGACATAAAAAATATTGACCTAATATTGAATATTTTATAAAGTTATACTAATCCTTAATTTGTATATTCTTTTTGGATATTGTAGATCAAAGATAAAATCATATTTGTTTTGTACCTTTCTTTTATGAAGAAAAGCAAGTATTATATATGTTTCTCTCTATTCTTAATATAGGAAAAAAAGTATTGTCTAAAGGCATTATCCATTCTTTTATTGATGGATAAACTATGTCCCTTCAAATATAAAATGGATCTAAAATTGAGCAGAGAAGCTACTCACCCTAAACTTTTCAAATCAACCTAATTCCTTGATTTGTACCTCTAGTTTGAGAAAGAAGCCCCCAAACTATCAGTAGGTAAAAGTGGATACATTGAAAAATTACAAAATTTACAAGAGACATTCAAGTAGAATATCCCTATCGACGATGAGATAGAACTGCATATGTTAAGTGAAGGAGATCTAAAAACATAACTATCTTCAGGAAAAGAGAAATCCCTTAAAAAATGTAGATGAGGAAACATACCAAAATAGGGGAGGAGAGTCAAAAGCTTTTAATTGGAATTTTTACATATCTTCCTACAATTAGTTGATTATTTGATTTTTATATGGAGATTATCTAAATCTTTGATGTGCAAGAGACTAGAAGAAAACTCTAGAAAATGTTATAGAAATGTGAATGTTATAATTGTAAAAGATTTGTTTATTGTTTGCCTTTTCTTACCATTCATTTTAATTAGAACATAAGTCGTTGATAATGAATATGATGCTATATATTCTTGAGTTTTTTATGCTATTCTTTTTCATAGCATGCAGCTCTACTTTCTTGCTATGTTACAATGCAATTTCTTCTATTGCTTATTCTTTTATTACAGGATCACATCAAACTTTAACGCAGTTGAGTTTCCTAACCCTTATTGTATTCATCATTATGATAATTTAGATACTACGATAGCCTCTTAGTTACTTATAAGAGAAATTTCTAAACCTAAAATTACAATATGAGCATGCCAATATCAGCAAAAAATAGATTTGACTTTGTTGATGGGAGCTCCACAACTAAATGTCCCTTCTCCCTTGAATTCTTGACTTGGAGAATATGTAATCATATGGTCATTTCCTGGTTATTAAATTCAAGCTCAAAAGAGCCTGCTAATAGCATTATCTATGCAGGAATAACATCTACGGTATGGTCTGATCTTAGATATCACTTCACATGGAGCACATGTCCACATAATCAAGTTCAGTATTTAGTCAATCAAATAAAGAAACTATGTATGTGGTTGCTTATTTTACCAAACTGAAAGCTCCTTGTGATGAATTAGCTTTGAATGGTGAGACAAAGTGATTGTATTTCTAATGGTCTTAATGACACACACAATGCTACAGGAGGTCAAATACTTCTGTTGGACCCTTACCATTTGTCTACTCCCAAGTTCTATATGAAGAGAAATAGAGAAAAGTCTGAATCCAATTGAATGTAGTAGAACTTACCAACCAGTTTTGGTAGTCGAGCAACAAAAACCTGAGGTAACAAAACTCAACAATTGTATTATAGTTATTGTCATAAATCATTGTTATAAGTCGAATGGGTATCATGCAGATTTTGAAACAAAAAATAGAAAAGTAGAAGAGACACAACTTCAAATATTGCCAAGGTGATATTTTGGGGATCTTATTCACAAGCCTCACATACAAGTGCTCACTACTTTCTTTCAATTATAGATGATTTTTCACGTCCTTTGTGGGCTTGTCTAATGAAATGCAAATATGAAACCTATCATCAGTTCAAAAATTTGGTTAACATGATAACAGTTAGTTCAAACATACTATGTAGAAAATTAGAACTGATAATAACACAATTTTTCTAATTCAAAATGATGAATTTTTTTGCTTATAAAGGGTATTAGTCATCAAGATACAGGTGTCTATGCCTCACAACAGAAAGGTATCGTCAAGAGGAAACATAGGCATATTTTACATGTTGCCCGTGCTTTAAAAATTCAGGCCAACCTTACCTCTCACATTCTAGGGTAAGTGTGTCCTTACAGCCACCTACTTGGTAATAAAACCTAAGCCAAAAACTTGCAAAACAAGTTAGCTTATAAACAATTCTTTGGAAAAGATGCCATCTTACAAGTACTTTTGATTCTTTTGATGTCTCTATTACACCACCAATCTGAATCTCAAAACAAGACGTTTTGTTGGTTATCCACGTGGACAGAAAGGTTACAAAATTTATGATATTGAATTAGATAATATGTTATTCTCTACCTACTATTGATGATCATAGAATAACTCACTATTTCACCCACTAGTTGGAAAGACTTTTGGTGAACTGCAGCCATATGACAACCAAGATTAAAGGATTCTTGAAAACGAACCGTTACCTTCTAATGAACCTGACCATGTACTCGTATTAATCATGTCTCCCCAAACTACACTTAAACCAAATTGAGTCTACTCCTAAATTTGCTCAGAAAACACTCTCTTAGCCTGTTCAATTGAGACGTTCTACTTGGAAATTCAAAGCATATGTTTTATCAAGGGATTTTTATTATGGCATCATTGTTTCAAGAAGAAGCAATTCCTTCTTCATCAAGGAAGAGGCCACCATCAGGCACCTTCACACATTATCGCCAAGGACTATTAGCAATGAATTATATATATAAGCTAAAATCGTCTAGCCATCTTAAGCTCTATCCAAGCATGGCTGCTCGATACATCACATCGGGTGGGCATGATTAAACATGGCTGGAGGATTTCTCTATTTAAACCCAGACAAAGAAATGCACAATATATATATACATACATATATATAGCAATGAATTATATATATAAGCTAAAATCGTCTAGCCATCTTAAGCTCTATCCAAGCATGGCTGCCCGATACATCACATCGGGTGGGCATGATTAAACATGGCTGGAGGATTTCTATTTAAACCCAGACAAAGAAATGCACAATATATATATATATATATATTGAATGGTTGAATCTAGCTTTTGATAGTTACCCATCCACATAATAAGGGTCGCCCAATCCAGCATGATAGACTGTTAATCAAGAGAAAAATAAGCAGAAAAAGGTGATGAATATTTTAACATCTAGCATTAGTTGACATTTTTTTCTAAATTGCCCATAGGTTAGATGGCTGTATATATATATATATATATATATGCATTCTATTTTGTTGTGTGCTAGAAAATTAAGATCCGTCACCGAAAACATCAATATATATATATATATATATATATATATATATATATATATATATATATATATATATATATATATATTATTTTGATGTATGCTAGATGACTATTAAGATCTGTCACCAAAAAAACATCATGAATCGTTACCAAAAACACCATGAATCTTTATTAAAAATACCACGAATGGTTGTTATATTGTAAACTATCACTAACACTCATGTGGTGGCTGTTTTTCAATGAGTTTTTTTTTTTTGCCATCTGGCAACATTCAACAAGGTGTGTATATATATATATATATATATATATATATATATATACCTTGATATGAATTCAAAAGTCCAAAATATCCTTCAAAAGAAGGAAACAAGTAAGTTTCCCTAAATGAAAGCTCTTGTATCCTTTGAAGGGTATTTCAAAACTTAAAAAAAAAACTTGGCTTCTATATTCGCAACTTAATTTTCATCAGTTGATCTCATCATAATTGATGGCGTTGATAATTCTCATCAATTCTGGTATATGAGGATTTTGTAGATATTTGTTCTCATATATATAAGCTTATATTAGATTTCAATACTAAGAAGGGTTATTGAATTTAAAAAATGATCCATTCCTTTAAATCTTGACAAAAAATAAGAAACTAGTTTTTTACTTAGAAACTGCATAATTATTTTGTTGTCGTCTTCAATATGCTTATATGGAATTGTTAATAAGTGAAATATATTAATTCAGTAGCAATAAGAACATGCTTTTCAATTTCATTTTGATGGGTTTGAATAATGACTAGGTTAGTGTTCAATAATAACTTCTTAAGGCCCGATCCCCTTGATCATAAATGCATATAATATGATAGTCTAAGATGTGCAACAAAGGATGCTTGCTTCCTTCATCCATCATCCAACACTTGATGTGCCCTATCTTCATCTATTGCCACCAATCGTTGGGTTATTATGTGGCTCCAAAAGTGTCACCAGCAAAACTTGATAAAGGCATGCTAGACTTATCAATATTCATAAATACCTCACTAGAGCAGAAAGCCTAGTTGCAACCTTCTAATACATGAAAAACACAAAAAAAATTTAAAGTGAATCAGCTACTAGGCCTACATGTCTGCTATTCTATGTAGCTTTTTTTTTTTCAAGCACTATTTTTCAAGATGGGAGCTCCCTTTAAATACCAATGGAGGATAACCCACTATGTCATTACAACAAATATCACAGCTGCTTTCTGCATAGCCAAGAGCCTCAAGAGCCTCTCATTTTTAATGTCACCAATTTCCCAAATCACACTATTGGTTTCATGCTATTTCTTAGTCTCTTCAACCATCTCATTTAGATGTCTTTATTTGTTCTAGAGATCTCTGTGACTAATGAGAATTAAAGGCAAGAATCCTGATCTTCTCTATGATAGTTTTGCTCCTATCACCAATAGATAGGCCATATTGTTCTAGTGTTGTTTAAGTCTGAACTAATGCAGCACTTTTAGGCAGTAGTTAGAAAACTTAGTTTGGTGGATCCTACTTATACTAAATGTGGTACTTTTTGGTAAGTGAGACATGTGTGGCCTTCTGAAACTTTTTAGGCAGACCTTAAACAATAGGTTTAGTAAACTATTTTAAGCCTAAATAAGGCAGCTTTTGGGAAAATGGATCAGAAAGGCCCAATGGAAGCTAAGTCAAGTAGTTTTCAGGAGAATGGATTGGCCTAACTTAGTTAATCTAAATTTGACAGGTTTCAAGGATTGTCTAAGGATTATGATAAATTACACACCAGTCAAATTGTTACATCCGTCCTTGTAGCACCTCAAAAGGGTGACGACCACAACCTCCCAAGATCACTTAGTGGCAAAATAAATGGCCCAATATTGGCCTTACAAATTTTTCTACCCAGCTGGACACAATCCCAGCTCAAGATACCCTTGGGTAGTGGTACAAGGAATGTCTTCCCCCTCGCTAAGCTAGGTCTGAACCTACTACAACAATATGGGTTCAAGGCCGTACAAACGTAGGGTACATTGATGTCTCATTCTTTACTCATTCATGCACCATTCATACATAGCAAACCACGCATACAATCCCTAGATCGTGCAAACCATCACCATGCACCCTAGGTAGGTCTGTAATCCGGGTTCGTGTCCTTAGCTTTTGAGCTTTGGAGGTAACCTAATCACTACACGCCCGAAGGCAAGGCTCAAAGCAAATGCACCCACCCTCGAATCTATAGGGAGAACCGGGTGTCTACTTGTCTTGAGCAAGTCCAGCAATCGACCAAGGGCAAATGCCAAGGCTCCTTGGTAATCAGCACTCCGTCTTCAGCAAGAGAGGTGCTCCCGAGTCTGGTCGAACAATGTCCTTCTTGGTTAAACAAGAACAGGGTAGTCACTGTTTTGAACGGACAGCAACTTAAAGAGGAGAAGGGATTGCACTTCACCGTGGCTTTCGAAACCCCTAGTGCTGTTGTGATAGGGGGAAGCAAGTGCGGACAAGGTGACCGCATACACCCTTCCTTCTCTCGGATTCAGCTCAATCATGGCTGCTTGAGCTGCTCCTCGCTCTTGGCAATATGAAACTCCAACAATGAAGCCAAGAGTTATTGTTCAGAAATAACTAGGAAACAGTGTATTCCATAGGTTGTTAGAAGTCGTCACCATGTATAGATTTAACCCCTGTTGATAGACGTGTCTTAGGGGGAGGCAAGCGCCGATTAGCCCGGCGTAAGCTTGATTTCTAACAGGTCCAGACTCAGCTCCTGCTGTTCACGAACCAGCTTCACAGCTCGGCTGCAAGTGCACTCCAACAGTAGGAAGCAGTCACCAGCAAAACACAGAGATTATACACAAATAATAATAGGTGGAGAAGCATCACCAGATCATAATTTAAACCCCAAGAGCAAGATGAAGATGGGGTGAGGCTAGCTTCGATTGACGCCGAAGCACGCGCGCTGTTCTGGACAGCTAAAGCTCCCTGCTTCTCTGGTGAAGGATCTGTTTTCTCAGGTGATGCGGACCTTCAAAAATTCATTAAAAATTACCCGTAGCTCGGAATGAGCTGAAATTTGGTATGTTGCTTTCTCTGATAATTATGAAGGGACGCTCCAAAAATCGCTGCAAACTGAGTCCTCTAAGGTCAACTCGTTGAGGAGGGAAGGTGCCGGACTGTCGCAGGAAGCAGCGTCTGATAGGGACAGGGCCGGCTACGGACGATCTCAGGACCTCTCCGTCTTCAAAAAATCACCCAGGCTCATCCTGACCTCCAAAAATCGTGAAATTTGGATTGAAGGGAGCTGACACACCCAGGAATGAGCCCAAATCTGATCTCCTTGGGCCACTCGTTGAGGACTTGGTGAGCTGCAGTCGAGCAGGTTTAGCTCAGGTGGCCTTCTCACAGAAACAGAGCTCCATTTGGGGATTCCGACCAATCAAGCCATTCAGACGAGAATCAAGACATTAATCATCAATATTAGATCAAGAACAACAAGATAAAACGAATGTGGAAAGTCAGATCACCGGATTCTGTGAGTTTCCCCAATTTCAGATGAACTTGGGGACGCTGCCGCCGTTCTGGCGGATATTACAGAACCTCGCCGCCAGTAATCACCTGATTCCGGCCGACGCCCATATCTCCGTCGTCTGAGTTCAGATTTTGGTGCTCTTGGGCTTGAAAGTTTCGTCTAGATGTCAGGAAGACAACCACAGTGGCCAATCACCGAAACTCGTTACAGATTCCTTCAGATTTGAGGTTTATCAGGGTCTGGTCGGCTGCAGAATAGGGGAAGAAGAACCCGATGTTCCACAACCGATTTCTCTCTCGTTTCTGAACGGAATCGACTCAATCCAAGCTTCGTAGTTTCGTCTGGATGTGACAAAGATTACCACAGTGTCCATTCATCAAAACTCGTTATAGATTTCTTCAGATTTACGAGTTATCAGGGTCTAGTCGACGATGTCACAGGGACAAAATGAGGGACTGTTCCATTGGCAAAATGACTCGATTCCCTCCTTGGTTCTCCTCGATTTCTCGCAGCAACCACACAATAGAAACGGGATTCAATGCATGCCACAGAAATCTACTGACCCCTCGCCGATTCAGCCTCCTGGTTGTAGTGTTAGATAGTCGGTAGGAAACCGGCTGAATGCGCTACAACCAGCCGCTTAAACCGACTGAGCAACCCTTCAGAGCAACGGCAATCGCTCGATCTACCGTCGATGGATTCCACACTGGGTGGAAGCACCTCCGGCGTCAGCAGCGTTAGAGTCGCCTTCTAGAACGAACGGAAACTTCAAGAGTAAGCCATCGGAGAACAGAACTTACCTCTTGAAGACCCGCCGGATGTCGAGTGCAGCAGGGAAGACAACGCCATATTCAGCGTGGCCACATCCGCTACTCTCCTGTCTCTGATCGGTGCCCCTCAGTCGTCCCGTGGTCGGACAGCTCGCACGTCGATCAGCCTTCTACCAGGTTCCAGCCTATGGCTTCTCAGAACCAGCGATTTCAGCAAGGCAGGGAGAAATGAAACGCGGCCGTGCGTCCGGTGTTGGCCTCCGGCGCCAACTCTCTGGTTGCACAACTATTCTACTACAAATCCAACGACTTTTCGACCTAGTGCTTCTTAGAGATGAAGAGATCAGCAGCATTGGAGAAGACGAACTTAGCTTATAAAGCTATAGTGACCCAGGACGCCCCTAAACCGTCCAGGTACAAAAGCAAGAGTGAGACAAAAGTAAAACTCTGTACAAGTATAACGGTACAGCCGAGACGGCCTACCAAGAAGTCTCCGACTCGAGTCCTCCCTCTGCTCCAAGGTGCTGCCACGATATCCCGCCTGGGTGCCAACCCACTTCGTCTAGACTCGGTCTAGACGGCCTTCATCTCCAACCGTCTCAGTTTTCTGGACTGTCTCTGTTCTGGACGCCAGAACACCCTCTGTGTCTGTCCTTTGGCTGTCCATCCTGACTGTCTGCTCTGTCTTTGTCCTGAACGCCTGAACGACTCCTGTCCCTGTCCAGTCTGTGCGTCCACTGTTTGTCTGTCTGAACTCTGACAGTTCCTGTCCAGAACACGCTGTCCCTGTGGTGTGCCCAACGTGTCCAACAAACTGAGTTTCGCCTGCTTGGTCCAGTCTACTCTGCTCGAGTACGTCTGTCTTGGCCTGGGTGGGCAGGATAACCTCACCTTGGCCAAGCTCTATGGCATGAAGTCCTCTGGGCGATGGGTTAGCGTCACCAGAAGTAGATGCACTGGTGGTGTGTGGGGCCTCTAACCCATTAACCTCACTTGGCTGCATGGTGCCCTTGCTAGCACTCCCCTCGACTATGGCTGGCGCGTCCTTGCCCTTGCCGTCGTCGTCGGCAACGGTGGCCGTGGCTCCTCTTCGGATAACCTCCCTTGCACCGAAGTCCTTTGTCCTGCAAAATATGTTAGCCTCACAGTAAAAAGAAGCAGGGTTGTCGGCGGCAGGTTCTTTCCCCGCACAGCGTGGGTGCTTAGCGCCCTCGTCTCTTGACAGTCCCTCGGCGATGCGCTGCTCAGCGCCGTCTTTAGCCGCTCTCGGCCACCTTCGGCGAGCACGGTCGGCGCTTGCCCTGCCCGGTGGCTGGCTGCTCCCGCCAGCTGGTCTGGTCTCGGTAGTGCTGTCGGCCGCTCTCGGCCAGCTCGTAGGTAGTCCTGTAACAGATCCACCCTCCTTGGATTGAGCTTGTCCCCAAGCTCTAGTAGGGAAGCGATGGTGAACCTGATCTCATAGCTCCCACGACGTCCCACTGTCCGGCCCCTCCCACTCGACTAGCACCTCATGCCTCTGCTGTCCATCCCTCTGCACATGTCTGTGGCGCAAGATGCGATGTGGCGTTGGTAGTTGTGGTGGTAAGGGCTCGGCCCTCTCTGTTGGCTGCTCGTGGTGAGGCTTCAGCCGGGAGACATGGAACACGGGATGAACCATGGCCGTCTGAGGTAGAGCCAGTCTGTAAGCCGTGCCTACCCTCTATAGGACTGGAAAAGGCCCGTAATACCTAGGCAGGAGCTTCGAGTATAGTTGGCCCAAGAGAGACCGTTGCTTCAGTGGAAGCCTCTTGAGCCACACATGATCCCCAACTGAGAACTCTCTGTCTTTTCTGCCCTTGTTATAGTTTTGCCGCATGCGATGTTGTGCCTTAACAATATTCTTTTTTAGGGAATCCAGAATTTCATCGCGAGTACGGAGACTACAATCAACCTCGTCTTCGATGGATGTGCCTGCCTCATATCGAACAATGGTGGGAGGAGGGTACACATAAACGGCCTCATAGGGAGTCATGTCAATGGATGAGTGATGGCTGGTGTTGTAGGACCACTCAGCCCAAGAAAGGTATCGAACCCATGTATTCGGCCTATCCCCAGCATAGCATCGAAGGTAAGTCTCTAGCATACGGTTGACGATCTCGCTCTGACCGTCCGTCTGAGGGTGATGTGCAGTACTAGCTAGGAGTGTCGTCTCAGCCATCTTCAAGTACTCCTTCCAAAATAAGCTCATGAAGATGGAGTCTCTGTCACACACAATCGTCTGAGGCATACCATGGAGCTTCCCTACATAGTTGTGGTATACCTCAGCCACCATAGGCCCGTTATAATGCTTTAGAAGTGGGGCAAAGTGGCTATATTTAGTTAATCGGTCCACCACCACAAGGATAGCTTCTTTGTTTTCAGATTTGGGTAGAGCGTCTATAAAATCCATGGAGACGTCTACCCAAGGCCTAGTTGGAATAAGCAAAGGGTGTAGCAGGCCAGGAGGCTTAATGGTCTCATACTTCTCTCTTTGGCATATGTGACACTGCCTTACCATCTGCCTGACATCTGATTTGAATCCTTCCCACCAAAACTGCCCCTTGATGCGACTAGCGGTCTTGGCCGCCCTTTCATGCCCGGCGGAGGGTGTAGAGTGGAAGTGTTCAAATAACTCATGTATCAAAGTGGATCATTTCGGTATTACGACCTTGCCCTTGCGACACAATAGGCCTCCTTTTAGGCTGTATAAAGGTATGGAGCCCGGGTGTTGTTGGAGAGATACCGTCAACAGCCAAAGGCTCTCATCTTTCCATTGGGCTGTCTGAATCTTGTCCCAAAGGTCGGTTTCCAAAACCGATAATGTCATAAGCTGCTCACTAAGGCGTGAGAGGGAGTTCGCAGCCGTGTTATCATCCCCACGTTTGTATTCAATCTCAAAATCATAGCCAAGGAGCTTGGCTAACCACCGTTGTTGCGTTGGAGTGGAAACCCTTTGTTTCATCATGTAACATAGGCTATTGTGGTCGGTCCTCACCTTAAACCTCCGACCAATCAAGTAGGGATGCCACTTTTTCACGGCCATCACGATGGCTAGAAGCTCCTTTTCGTATGTGGAAAGTGGCTTTGCTCTTTGCATAAGAGCCTTGGAGATAAAGGCTATCGGGTGGCCAGACTGACTAGGGACGGCTCCCACACCCGTGTCACTTGCGTCGGTCTCCACCAAGAATTCCTTCGTGAAATCGGGAAGCGTTAGCACCGGGGCTGCTAGCATAGCTGCCTTCAACTGATCGAAGGCCTTCCGGGACTGGTCGGTCCAAGCAAACAAACCCTTCTTCAACATTTTTGTCAAGGGTGAAGCTATCGTCCCATACCCTTGTATAAACCTCCGGTAATACCCCGTGAGCCCAAAAATCCTCTCAGCCCTCTAGGATCTTTAGGGATTGGCCATTTGGTCATAGCATGAAGCTTTTCGGGGTCTGCCCTTACCTCATCTTTGGACACAATATGTCCAAGGTAGCCGATAGAGTCTTGCCCAAAGTTGCACTTCGACCGCTTGGCATAGAGAGTGTTATCCCTCAAGATTTGTAGGACTTGTCTGAGGTGCTTGGCGTGCTACTCTATATTCTTACTGTACACAAGGATGTCGTCAAAAAATACCAAGACGAAATCACGAAGATGGCGCCTAAACAAATCATTCATACATCATTGGAATGTAGCAGGTGCGTTGGTGAGTCCAAACGGCATCACAAGAAATTCATAGTGACCGCCGTGTGTACGAAATATCGTTTTGTATACATCCCTTTCCTCCATTCTTATTTGGTGATACCCAACACGTAGGTCTAGCTTTGAGAAGATGGAGGACCCGGCAAGTTCATCCAATAATTCATCTATCACCGGGATTGGATGACGATCCTTAATGGTAGCATCATTGAGTGCCCTATAGTCAATGCAAAAACGCCACGATCCATCCTTCTTCTTCACAAGGAGGACCGTGGAGGAGAAAGGGCTGGCACTCGGCCTCATGATCCCTCCTTCTATCATTTCCTTCACCAAACATTCGATTTCTGACTTTTGAGTAAACCCATACCGATAGGGCCTAACATTTATGGGCTCCGTTCCATGTGATAAGTTGATTTGGTGATCATAGGATCGCTTGGGGGGGGCAAACCGGTTGGCTCTTCAAATGGGTCGGTGAAGTCATCCAACACATGTTGAATTTCAGGTGGGACTACCTCTTTCGGTTCTTTCTTGGCTGGCACATCCGTGGCCATAGCCACCAACCAATAAGCGGGCTGTTGAGCTACTAACGCCTTGAGGGCTGCCCGTGGTTTAACACTAGAACCCATGGTTGTCAATGTGATCCTCTCGTCACCACCCTCCTTAGGAAAGCTCATCCAAAGGTTGGCAAAATTCCAATGAATTATGCCCAACGTTTCCAACCATTGAACGCCTAAGACAATATCAATTCCACCGAGAGGTAAGACAAACACGTCCACCTTGAATGACACTTTATGCATCACGATTTCTAAGTCCTTGCATTGCCCCGTGCAAGAGAGTTTGAGCCGTCTCCCACCATAACCGCGAAGGGAGATTGTGGTTCCACGTTGCATCCCAACTCTTGAGCGGCTTCTAGGCTCATGAAGTTGTGTGTGGCTCCCGAATCAAGAAGGACTACCACCTTTATCTTGTTAACGTACCCTCGGACCCTCATGGCTTTGGTTTTTGTAGGGTCGGTCAAGGAGTAGCAAGATTTTTCCTTTCCTATGGCTGCCTCCACTAAGACTTCGGCTGGTACTTCCTCACCCTCACTAGAGGCTTCCATGACCGGTGGCTCTTCTCCCTCTTCCAATACAACATACAACCTCACTACCTTGCACACATGTCCCTTTTGGTATTTCTCATCGCAATTGTAACATAACCCTTGTTGAAATCGCCGATCTCTTTCCTCCTTGGTTATGTAAGTGATCTTTCGTGGATGAAATTTGGGTGGGGGTGTGTCCTTCTTCTTGAAGTTCCCTTTTGTGTTAATGGGGGGTTTGGCTCGATGTGAGTCATACCCCTTCATCTCTTTCCTTATGGCACGCTTCAATTCCATCTTCTCTTCCTTATCTCTAGCCACTTTCATGCATACTCGAAGATCACGTGATTCTTGTGTTTGGACTGCCAAACGAATTTCTGGTTGTAGGCCCGCAATAAATGCCCCCACGAGGGCATCTTCGTTCCAATCCTCAACTAAACATGATAACCTTTCAAACTGGTTTTGATACTCGATCACGGGTCCCGTTTGCCTTAGGCTATTTAGCTGAACATTGAAATCCCTTTGGCTGGCCCTCTCGAACCTTTCTATTGAACCTGCCCGGAATTGGTCCCAATCTTGATTCGGTGTCTTCCTCATAGTATATTGGTACCAATGAAGAGCATTGTCTTCGAAGTACATCATGGCTCGATCGATCTTATGTTCATGGGCAATCCTTTGGCATTGGAAGTATTTCTCTATTTTGCACACCCAATCTCTAACCTTAGTCCCATTAAATGTTGGACACTCCATCCGTGGATGAGGCAAGGGTGCCTCTTCTCGTGGCCTCTCTTGGCGTCCCCTTCGATTCCTCCCTCTCCGTGCAAATTGCCCTGTACGAATAGGGTATCCATCTTCATCGTAGAAGTCCTCATAGGCTTCTTCAAACTCATCCATTCCTGTTTGGGAGTTTAGGCGTCCTCTTTGTTGCGCGGGTGGGGGCCTAACTACCTCTTGCCTATACTCTTGATGGTCTTCTTCGACTGGCCTAGGGGGAAAGATAGGCAAATTTTGGTTTGAAATCCATCCTCAAGTTTTAATTTTTTAAGCCCTAACAAAGTCACTCTCATCTTTTGCTCATTAGTTCCAAATCATCACTTTTGGTGATAGTAGTTGATGGTAAAAGTTACTCAACTACAAAAAGTACCAAAGGGCCCTTCTGTATTGCCTAAAACCACTAAAAGACCCTTACCTAAACACAACTGAAAAGAAAGTTTGTTTTCCTCATTCCCCTGTTCACGATTTCAACCACATCTCTCTCTCTCTCTCTCAACCCCCAACCCCCCCCCCCCCCCCCCAACCGTACTTCCCTTTGCTTTCTTTTCATCCATATTTCCTTATGAATAGATGTCTTCGTAATTTCTGAACTGTATATTGGTTTTTTGCCAAAAAAATTTTACTAAACATTATATCCAGGGATGCATAATGTCTTCTTATTCGCATATTTGAATTACAAGTACAAGTGATGCTCATGAAAAACAAATCGTGCTGATATAAAACAAGAATTAAAGTTTACTATGGGCCAAGATCTTTAGATTCTTTTGCACATACAATTCAAAACAAATTTTTTAAATTGTATTTGTTGTTTATGCATTTAATGGCAGCAAATAAACACCAACTATGAATTTATTAGTGAATTCTTTTTCCATCCTCTAATAACTTCTGGTTTAACGTTGTTAAGGGAGATGCCAATCTATAATGCCTCATAACCAACTGCTACGAGTATCATAAAGTTCTTACTTCTTTTTTGTTGATTTGCACATTCAATATGTACTATGTGTGGCAAAATGACTGTGAATAGGCACAGACTGCAATTAAAACTTTTCTTTTCATCTCCTTCGTTCTTTCAAAACGTGGACTACGAAGATGGGAATGGCAGTATGAGTGGCGAATGGAGATGGGCCTCAATATTCATTGATCTCAAGACGCCATGTACAGTGACAGCCTTGTAACTCTTGAACAGAAACTCCATTTTAGAGTCTATGAAGATGTAATTTACCAGATGCAAGAATTGGCCCCACGTGAGTTAGAGCACTGCCATTCTTAGGTAAAAGTTGAAGTGGTTTTCAATTACAAAGTTTTATGCTAGTGAGGATTAACCGTCAGCGCGCCTACATCTCATCTCAAGAGAAGGTTTTCTGTTATAAAGAACTCTTGATTGTAAAAGAAAATGGAATTAAGGAAGAGGAATAACCAAAGCACACCAGAGAGATAGAGGCCCAACGGCAAAGGGAACTGTCACTCTCTTCTTGCCATCTAGCTGGGTATTGTCGCTATTGAAATAAAAAAACCACTCTCTGTCTGCCTCTGGCCATTTGTGAGTATTGGTAAGGGTCTCATTGTTAGCCTTTAAAACTTGAGGATTGATTTGTTATAGATGCAAAACATGAGTGCCCATTTGTAATTTTTTCAAAAAATTAAAAAGTAACAAGGAATCACCTTAAGATTACAGCAAGGAATTATATAAGACATATGATCCATCGTCCAGCAGGAACTTTTACGACGCTCAAGCCTAAAGATTGATAAACCAAGTGAAGGATGCAATTTAGTGTAGGGTAGTGACCCCTGGAGCGCCAATTGTTCTGCTTTTGCCAACCCTCACCAAGCAAACAGTTGCTAAATCTTCTAAATGGAGAGCCATCTAGGATGCTTGTTTAAGTCGAGCTTGTGAAATAGCAGATGGCTAACAGTGAAACATAATTGGCGCTAAAAAAGGACATTACACTAAACTAATTTGAAAAGATATTCAAAGAAAGTACAGAATCTAGGATGCTTGTTTAAGTAGAGCTTGTGAAATAGCAGATGGCTAACAGTAAAACGTCGTTGGCGCTAGAAATGGACATTAACTAATTTGAAAAGATATTCCAAGAAAGTGCAGAACCAGAAAAGGTTAGACCTGGACCCTTCTGTCTGAAAAAAATAGCGCTTAGGCGAACTGAATTCCATGTTGCGATGATCGAGCATCTTCAAGTGGCCATTCATAAGGACCTAGGGAAAAAAGAGGCTCTTGGCAGGGGACAATTATGCTTTGGGGCCCATGTTAGAGGTAGCAGTGGCAGATTAGCTATCCCTATGGAGAAAGGGCTTGTCTGGATGATCGGTTAAAGGCATCATTGAAATCTCTCTACAAGTCTGTGAGGCACTAACTCTACTGCTCAAAGAGCCTCACCGTCATGGGAAGAGAGATCGTATGAAAATAATTCATTTTCACGCTAGAGATCGTAAATCAGCCAATGCCATTTCTAAAGCAAGGCCTCATCAAGCAAGGCCGATAACCTCTCTGTAAATCCCAATGAACCGGAGTCTTACCAGATGCTGCTAACCCCGAAGAAAATCTTACAGGATTTCACTATTTCCACTCGTTCAAGGACTACAATCACACATCATGAGAAAGGAATGTCGAAAGAACATGCCCAATGAGAACATATACACCAGCACTTCCGGAGGGATTTGCAAAAAATTTTGAATTCTATCGGCAATATTTTGCTCCCAGGCCAACCATAAGCTTGTATCAGAACTTTTGAGTGCAACTGGAAGGCCCCAGTGATCCATCAGGAAAGTGGAAGAGACGCAGCCAAATACATCTTCATTCAGAACCATTATAGGGTTGAAAAAGTCTGTTTACTCTGAATTACATTAGAACCTGAAACAACTCGGATAAGAGTCGGAATACAAGAAATATGAGGCAATGTAGCATTGACAACAACTAAAATAATGTGCTCATTTAGCATATATAGAGAAACCAGGCTATTTTCCAGGTTCAGATAGAAGAAAACCTGCATCAGTAAGTCTCTGGAAGAGGACAGCAAAGGATTTGCCCACGATATTGAAAACTGGGCAACAAGGAACATCCAAATCTAAGTCAGCAATGAAGTCTAGAAAAGAGAACGTCAATGACATATTACTGTTTTCCTGTTGAGAAAAAGACACAGAAAAGGGCCCCAAAAAATGTTCACAAAGATGCACGTCTTGAAATTTGAAGTTTCTAGTTTCAGAACAGTTAGCTCCAGAGCTCTCCTTAACCAGAACAGTGGTATCATCAAGGAAAAGTTGGAAAACCATGAATCAATAAGATCAGTTTGAACAGTAATCATTTCCTCAAAGTTGAAACTTCAGATAGCATTAGCATAGTACCAGACACAAGAAGACGTGCCCTTAACCTTTTCTCCATGTAAGCGGCATAGTGTGCCCTTATGGCCTTACCTTCATGGATATTGGGGCTCAATACAAAACATAGTTCCATAAGCATCAGCATCCAAATACTCAGGAAAGAGAACAAATTTTGCCAAAATTTGGAAAACCACGTTATTGTGCACACATCTTGTTTGATCCTAAGCAAATTTACATGGTGACATTATTAAGGTCACTTGCTATCCGTACTAATGTACAATGCGTAAGACCCAAATATTCATTTGGAGAACAAAGCTCAACTGCTATCTTTTTCATATTCCCTTGTTTCTTCTGCAACTTGTGCCCATACACTAGCTACCTTCTCTGCATACCCAGCCTGTTAAGCAATTACAAAAAAAAAAGTTACTTACCCTCTTCAGTGCTAAACTTGGGAAGAAAAGAGAAGAAACCATAGGCATCAAACATTTTTTTGTCTAATTCAGTCACCCACAAGAATAGATATGGTCAAAATTCAACTTCTACAATGAGTAACTTCATTAAGAAAAATTACTATATTCTAAGCCAATAAGATGGTCACGTTGAGTTAGAATCAAGCCTTGGAAAAAGCCCCTGGTCGGGTCATTATAGCTATTCCTGGATCTCTATTTTGGACTCGGATATATTTCTCCACTGCTGAAGCCTAAGTAACGCATGGTTGTTAATCTCAATTCGTTTTTAGTATGCCTCCACTTCAAAGGGGGTTGCCCAACCTTAAATTTATCTTCTCATTTTATCATTCTTCATATGCTACTCTAGTTTTCTTAGAAAAGTTTTTGCAGGTGAAAGGAGCTCTGAAAAAAAATAACGGCACTTGATAGACTTAGTGGAAGAGGAGAGGCAGAAGCTGGCAGAACGTTCACATTTGCACATGAATAAAGACCCTATATCCTTAAGCTAGTCTTGACAGCAGAAACATACAGTACAGATTTTTGTAGGGGAGAGACACAAACTGGCAGAAGGTGCATATGTGCACATGCATAAAAATCTATGTCCTTATAGCTAGTTTTAGACAGCTGAGACATTACTTTAAGCTTGTAATATCTCTCAGGCTCACATAGGTTGGAGGAGAATACCTGGTATGATGAAGCGAAGTTTGGCATTATATGGCTGTTTTATGAGAAAAAGGATGTGAGATTGTCATTGAGTCACACACAGACATGGAAACTCAATTGAGACTTCCAGGAAACATGACAACCTAACTATGTCTATTTCACTCTTTATTGAATGTCAAGAGTGAATGTTCAATCACAAGAGAGATAAACCCAGCAGTCAGGGTAGTGTTGGAACTTTTAGCCCAAACATCCAGTTATAAAGGTCTACTCTAAATGAATATACAGTATAACATAAAAAAAAAAATCTAAAATGCAGCTGCTAACAGTTGCCTGCGCATGAATTAACACCTTGTCCTTAAGGTGTGGAGGAAAAGTGCCTGATTATATCATCAACGACTTCATGTGTACCTTCACTTTGGTGTTTCCCTTTCCACAAGCTACTATGCAGCTAGACACCCATTTCTTCAGAGTTCAGACTAACCCTGATCCAACACTTTCAATAGCAGAGGCTCTTATCTCCTCAATTTTCACCTATCCCCCTCTGGCTCTCCTTTTAAAGACCTTACGTACAATATATGGAACGTGGGGCGTAATGGCTTTCCTACTGGGAACTATAGTTGCTACACAACCCAGCCCACCCTACCAGTGACCTGGTAAAACCCCAGCTAGTGTGAGGATAGCTTATTGGTTCTGAAGTTATTCCTAGGCACCTGTCAAGCATAAAGTCCTGAAAAGAGAAGCCATGCTTCAATTTAATATTCACTTTCCTTTTTATTGTGGCTATGCTGGCCCTGCACTAGTTCTAGGACATCAATAAGTTGTGCTTTCAAATTCCTTAGGACTTCACTATGGGTCTCAAGTTCATTTAACCTCTCAACGTCAGCACTCTCTATCCTATATCAATAGCAGGGGAAGCATTTCAATTATTGACTAGTGCCCCTATTATATGAAGAATTTGCTTGTTGGGTCCAGTTTTGTAGTTGGTCCCCAGCAAAAACACTACAAGTGGGTTTATACTGCATTTATTTGAAACCCCTGGTTGCCTGTCAGCCTGAGGATGGTATGTCATGTACACAATTGATGTCCCTGCAACACAAAATATTCATCCCAAAATGCACTCAAGAAAATGGTTTTGCTCACTCACAAATCACAATATAGTGTGGCATGCCCTGCACCTTGCCTACATGTTGATGAAATGTATCTAACGTGTCAGCAACATTGCCAGAAAATGTCTGTATTTGGTCCGATCAAGTACAAGAAAAATCACAAACTTTCCTTGTGCCCCTACCATATCTTTCTATGAACTCTATTGTTATATCTTCTAGAATCTGGTTGGATATGGGTCACAAATGCAAGAGCCTTGGGGCCCTTATGGGTTCAAGTTGCACTAGTACTGCTTCCATCAACTCACAGGCTTCCTGAGCTCTTAGTGCACCTTAGGCCATTAATTCAAACCTGGTTGCCTATATGTCTAGTAAGCACTGTCATGGTGAGCTACGGATTTGCAAAACAGGCAGACCCTGTTATTAAAGTAGAAAAATTGTTCTAGCACCTTGTGTTGAGGGTAAGTCACAATATTTCTTGCTGTTGCTGTTAACAATGATGTGTTCGATGCTCCTTTTGTAGTCTGATCCCAGAGCTAAAGAAATGGGAGAAAGTAGCATTCAGCAGCGCCAATATTCCTCCTCTCTTCTGGACAAGGCATCAACATTCCCATTCATAGCCCACTCAAGATATCACACCTTGAAATGACATCCAAACAGCTGCATGTTCAAGTTTTGTTAGGTCAGGTTACTGCATTTTAGCTTGGGTGGTACTTCAAACTACATGGGAGTGAACTACAGGGATCAAAAACCTTGCTTAGATGACGGTGCCACTGCCATTACCACCATTTGTGTACACCAGGACCGTGGCTATAAGCACTCTTCTTATATGCTGAGAACAGTCAAGTCATATAGAGACTTCATGTGTCTAGGCTTCTATATCCAGACCAAGATATTCCTTGTTTGTGTTCATGTCAGGTTTGTATTTGTATTACTAAATTTATTGTGGGGGTATTATTGTCCTTCAATTGTATTCTGCTGCTACCACATAATAGGAAAAGAAGAGGCCACTACCTACCCTGGGAATCATGCGTACTCCAATGCCTCCTGCATGTTCCTCATTTCTCTTCGCTTGTAGGCCTGGTTTGTTCTTATAGTTAAAACATTGGTATCAGAACAACAGCACATCTAGGATTTGCAATTGTCTCCAAAATGTTTTTAAAAAGTACAGGATGTAAACCTTCCAATGTACATTGTGGTGATCTTTTCAAAATAGGGTGATGAGTTTCCATTTTCTTGGTTCACCGGTTTTTGGTGATATTTAGAAACAATATCAATGATATGTGTGACGATGATAATAAAAATCCAAGGAATCCCCTTAAGTCACAAGCTGACCTAGGCATAGGCTAGACTTCCACCAGTCGGACCTTGTTAGGGTTCCATTTTATCTCCCTGGGTTAAGACGAGATGCATCAAGTACGACACCTGCTCTTGGCCAACAAATAACTTGGTATGTAGCCAAGTAACAGATGTTCCAATAACAATTGGAGAGCCAAGCTAACATGCATGACACAGAACATGCAATTGTAGAACACTATGCCATTGAAGAAACCAAGGTAACTTGTCACACAAGGCTTGAACACCTTGTCCATCAACTATTTGTAGATCAGGGGCATCAGTAAGCCTGAATAAAGTACTGGAAGTCATAGCCGACATGAATTCTGAAGTCTGAGCAGAGCTTTCATCACATCCATGTGCGCCACTCTAATTTTGTTCAAGCAGTTCCTCAACGAACTGGATGGAATATTTTTTTCCTGATAATGGCGTTTAGAGCCCTGCAACTGACACAAAATCGCCGGGGTACTTTTCTTTAAAGAATGAAAAGGGACTATTTTTCAGCTAGATTTTATAGCATCTTCATTAGCACTTAGAAATCTCTCTATCTCCTACTACACTGAATCCATTTGGATGCTTGGGTTGTTGACTGCAAAAGCATAGGGAGCCATGCTTTTGACTGCAAGAGCATAGACATTCTACTGGCTTTTGATCTTCTAAACAAAGTTCCCATAACACCTCTCCTTGGGATCATAGCCATTGGATTCCCAGAACCACCTCAGCTCCTCTAGTTGGCAACACATATAAGTTGATAATAAATTGGAATCCCTGTATTTTTATTTGGATGGTTGAGCACTTCCTGTCACGCTTAAAAAGCAATCCTGTCAGCACTCCTGTCTCCCACAGTCTCCACAAATTAGGTGCATCTCTATTTCTGCATGCAACTCTCTTCACTGCCCTAATGTTGACAAAATTGTTTCTTGACCCAGTGCCAATCAAGGCCACTCACTGATTTATTAGACTGACAACTCCACTAAGACAGTCATGTCAATACCTTCCAGTGCATGCAAGGAGATTTCAAGGGCTTCTTCCTCTTGTTCTTTAATCAGCTTCTCTTCATCAGCAGAGAACTTCTTTTCACTTCTTCGACTACATATGCAGCTTATCAGCAACTGCAGCACGACACCCACATATTTTCAAAGGGATAACAAAAAACCTTTCCACACCTCTCTACTTGCTTCAAAAAGATTTTCTTCAACCTCCGCTGGAGGAGAGTCTTCCATGTCTAATTCTTTCCCTTAGCCGGATACTCTTTGATTATGCACCATGATGCCACTAGAGAACTCGAGGTGTTTTCAGATGACCACTCTTTTGTTCTCCTCAGCCAGTCTTGCCAGTTCAACATGTTATAATATAAATTGTGTGGTTTGGCAACTTGCCTATGTATTTCAATTCCTCCTTCATGCAAACCCAAAAGGTATCCGCTTAGGGCTTTTGATGGCTCTCCTCACACCCTGTGACTCACTCTTCCAAAAGATTGCCTAGTACCCATATCAGACTTTTTTTTCTATCATCAAAAGTTCAATATGGAACTCAATGCATTTAAAACCTGTTAGGAACGAGACCCTCTTTCTGTCCTCACGACATCGAAAAGAAGAACACACACAGATTTTACGTGGTTTGGAAATAGAGTTCTTCTACATCCACACCGCACAGGGTTTTTCGACTACCACAAAAAAAAAACATGGGGATTAGGCCAAGCCTATTAAGCATGGATTAGGCTCCACACTGCGACAAAGCCTACACCTCTTGCTCTAGAAAATGTTCCAAAAAGCATCAGTACCTCTGTTATGAAGCCAACAGCCCCATCCCCCAACTTTATTGGCAGTGTATTTTGACCATTATTCATCAGTGTGAAGCCATGGTTTGGCCGTCACTGGATGTTTGAACGAACGGCTTGCAAAGCCCTGCAATTTTTATTGTCTGATGTGCAATATGCCCGTGGTTTTCCTGTGTCCACTGATAAGCTGCACCAATTGACCACTGCAGCTTTCCATTTTCTCAAGCGCAGCTTTTAGTGCTCGTTGTTTCTCCTTGATTAGTTGCAACAGGCCATTAATTTCGTCAATACTGTCCTGGCCTGTTCCATGAAATGCAATGATTTCGTGCAAGGACTTCAATGAAAAAATGATAAAGGCATGAAGCTCTTGCCTATCCACAAAAAAAGCTCCCATACACACCCATGACAAGAAAACAAAGAACATTGTGGAGAAAGATAAACAAAAATGAAAAAGAACAGACTTAGGGTTAGGGAAAGCCTCTCCTTCAAGGTAGACATATCCTCCCAAAAAACATTTGAGGATAAGTGAATGCCCTAATTGTAGCCAATCATGGACCATGTTTGATGGTTCCCCTGGGTCTTGGAATCCTTAGCCTAACCAGCCCACTTACAACAGTCCTCTATTGATGGCTTTACACAAATGGAGATAAGACAATAGTTCATAAAAGCAGCTGCCAACAGTTCTGTTTGCATGCAACCACAGAACCTAAATGAGAAAATTACACTGCCAGGTGTCTACAATGCTTCCAAAGCCTGCCTACGAGGATGCGAGGACATACATGACGAAGAAGTTACCGTAAAAGTTGCTTAACAAAATGATTTGTGTATTAACACAACAAGCTGGATGAAGTAGGACCAGCCTGGCCGGTTGCCCATCTTGAAGCATAGGACTGTAATCAGGCTGCTAACCAGATACAAGTCAAACATTTGTTTCTGGGCCCACATTTGGCTGGCATAGCATAGGCTAGAACAGGTAGACACACTCAAGAAAAAAAAGCTCCAAATATGTTACTAAGAGTATAAGCAGAGCTAGGTTTACCAGGGAGGAAATAACCTGGTGGACCTGGAACCCATTGGGTCAAAAACTACAGGACAACATAAAACAGCATAAGTGGAAATCTATTTAATGTAATTGTACACATCGTCTATCTGAACTCGCATATTTACAAACTATTAGACCATGACTAGAGTGCCGCACCCAAAAAAATACTAAAAAGAGCAATGGCAGGTTGAAAATGCTTAGAAATGACAGACCAACAATCATACACCAGACGGCCAACTGTTCATAGGTGCAATGACATGTTATTAGGTTCTCTTATGACACAAAGGATCACAAGTGCCATCCCAATCATAAAATTAAGGACAACCAGAAACTTTTGGCAGTTGCTGAAATTTGAAACTCATATGTCAGCAAGTAAGGAGAATTCTTCAAAAACTGCCAAGAATAACACTGCCTTGAAATAATTGATGTTAACAGATACGGAAAATCCTTTGTATCTTCTATTATGAGCTCAATGCATGGGATATTACATGATAATAAAGGCATCACCACTACTTTGAGACAACAGATGGTACCTGATTGATTGCAAAGCCCCTCAACATGCCAAAAAAGTCATTAGTTCTTTCTCTATCAAGCCTTTCAAGTTCATTTCTGTTGTTTTCCTACAAGATCATGCTTATACATGTCACTGTAGTTCATTCTTTCAATAAACAAAAGGGAGACAAGCAACAACAAAAGTTCAAGATGAATTGAGTATCATGATCAAAGCATTTTAGATGAAGCACATGCAAATAAGCCATACAATGGAGGTTGTAAGGTCTCATGTCAAGGTAAACAACATGCACCATAATTGCTACCAGCAGACAAAGCATGGCAAATACTCATGAAAGGCAAACAGAATTGTGCTCAACCGAAAAAAGAACTTAACAATAAATGCCATCTAATCTTTAGGATGAACAGTGAAACTAAAGGTTTCCAAATCACCCATAGATAGTCTTATGGAGCAGACTTTAGAATCTTCAATCTCAACACCATTAACATGTTTCAACAAAAGAAACAAATCAGGTAAATGTATGCAGTACCAAGAATTATGATATGTCATTGAGATACAGTGTCTTACGTAAAGTATGGTCTATCTTTATGTTTCAGAAACAGACAATCAGGACTTTAAGAGGTTCTCCTCTTGGTACTGAAAGAGAACAGTTCTGAGATGTCATAATTTAGATTTCATGTCATTGATATTAATCCTTTCGTACCACCTCTATCTACTTTTGTGGATGGCTCCTCATCATTCAATTGATTCTGTTACTACAAAATTTAGGTTGCCAATAGTTCACAAAATGTTCCTTCTATTTCAGAAATTGAAAAATGTTGGGCTTTCCAGATAAATATCAGTGTATGCATTATAATTCTCATAGATAAAGAAAATTGTGGACCACTTCACACTGTTGGCATGCACTCCACCAGGCATGGAATTCAGTATTTGAAATTGAACACCGAACAATTGCATAACAAAGAAACCATGAAATACAACTGTCATGATGCACTGAATCACACGTCATTCAAACTTTATTAAAAAATGATTTCAGAAAATGGAAATATGAAGCAAGTGAACACCATATAGAGTTTTAGCTTGATAGTCCAAATCATTTATAGTTGGTAGATCTAGCCCACTATGGTAGATAACTACATTCGAAAATGGTGCCAGATGTGACAAAAGAACATGTACTTGCATTTGTTTCCACAAAATCAAAAGTTATCTGCTACTAATTTAGATTTCCTACTAAAAATTTCATGAAGCCAATGATTGAGACTCTAAAATCTCATTTTTCTGAAAACAATGGTTTGACAACAAGTCGATGTTATGCTCTTTAGACACCTGAGTCACATGGGTAAGGGTACAAGTTTGGATATGGGCATGACAACTTTAGAAATATATATGCACAATACCAAAAAAAATTCAAAATAAAAGCAATGTTTCAATCAACAAGTGATAGAAATAAAAACAGTATAGGTTAATGAATAATACCTCTTGATAACAGAATGAAAACTGAGTCAGAAACAAATTAAATCAGGTAAAAGTAAGTAGTTTGGATCAGATTCGATCAAAAAAAGTACCCAAGTGTATCCAAGTTTCCGCTTTGCTGTGTCGATACGGCGAGACTAGTATGGGACCTTACTACAGTACCCATGTGACTTAGTTAAACACAAAAGGAGAGAAAAGACTAATAGATATAATAAATGAACAAGAAGAAAAGACAATATCACCAAGAGAAAATGAAAAGCTGTAAGGCAAAAGTCAACTACCATAAACAAGGAAAAACAACAATATGCCCAACAGAAAAGGAAAAACTGCAAAAAAATCATGGTTTCTGAATGTGTACGAGCTCCTATAAAGGTTTAAAAATTGACATTTTAGCATTTTCCGGCTTACAAAACCCAATCTATATAAAAAATTTCAATTATCATCTCAAGAAAAATATTGTGATTCTTCTTTCCACATCCCAACAATGGCAGGGAAACACTCACACGTGATTGTCTAGAGCTCTCATTGCATAATATATGCATTTTTTCAAAATATTGTGTTCAAAACAGAAAAATAAGGGAAAAAAGAAAAGTTTAAAAAAGTCATGACATTCTGAAAATGTCATGAAAATATTGTGATTTCATTTTCATCAGAATACTTTTGCCAGTTTTTAGCCGAAAAACATTTTTAATATATTTTACTAAATTTGTGTTGTTTTTTTTAACATTTTAATAATTTTTTTGAATTTTTTATCAACATTTTTATAACAAAAACGTAGAAAATTCACACTTCATTGGTTAATTAAATTTTATATACTAAATTTTAGCAATGCCAAACAATTTTCAGATAGGAAAAAAACCTTCCAATTAATACCCAAGAAAGACCACGTGGATAAAAGCCCAAAGATATTTGTGACAATGTGCTAGTGACTTTAACCAAAAGCCAAGAAGAAGCTAGGAGTTCAGTTATCAATCACACGTACACCTGGGATCTGTACATTCCATGCATAGATACTGTTCAAAAGCATAATACCAGCACAAGAAACAAGGGTCAATGAATTGAAAACATATTTTGTGAACCATTCCAAGCCAAACTACTCATAAACACATCAAGGAATGCAGGAAAACTACCTGCAGTTCTTAATCATTACAAGCCTGGTCCTTCGCATATTAGAACATTTAGAAAGGAATAATTCATAAGTTCATTAGCAAACACTGATATCAAATTTCAATGCTATCACATATCAGTGCCAATGCTCCAAGGATAGCCACAGAATCCATTATCTGGTGCCAAACTTACTGTTCATTGGAATAAGACCCTGACAGCCTATGTAGTGCAACCAATGTTGTAAAAAGTGTATTGTAGGCCGTATCGGTCTGGCTTTAAGATACGCTGTGTCATAAAATGATAAAATCTCGTAACGTATCGTAACTGTATCGTATTTTTTAAAAAATATATATATTCAGTACAAATAAAAAAATTCAAAAAAATCAATGTATCGTAACTGTATTGTAATGTATCGTAACTGTATCGTACGATACAATGCCTATATCGTACGATACGTGCGATACAGGCACAATACACCACCTGTTTACGATACAGGTGGTGTATCGTATCACATTTTTGAAACGCGATAATACGTATCGTACGATACGTACAACACTGAGTGCAACTATTACCACCACATTGTCACTGAAGGAGGGAAAAGAAAAGCAAGAAAGAACCAGAAAATTTTTCAGCTTCTTTATAGTATGATAGCTACATTCTCCTAGAAAAAACTCCACGAGTTCAAAGACATGGCTGTTTCATACCACACCCATCACTCCATGCCCTACAATGCATGTACAGATGACAATGGGTACCGAAAGGTTCAACTACCAACCCAAAATGAGATGCATTTAGTCGGATGCGGCAAGAAAATTGATCTGAATCTTAATTGGACTTGGTTCAGTATATTGTTTTAGTAACAGAATCTGAATCTCAAACAAACGACTGATAAGGACTGGACCCAATTATATGCAAAATTTGGAACTTATATTTTTTGGATCTCGATTTCGTTTCCAGAAATTCAATTCAAGTAAAAGTCTGACTTGGAGACTGAATCTGATTCAAGAAGAGCTGAGTAATTTGAATTTGGTCAATGTTCAATGCAGACCCGAGTCCAAACCATTTACATCACTACATACCATGCATCTTGCAATTAACTCCACAAGGTCCAAGAAGGCTCACAACATAAGAAAGACTATGTAGTACTTGCAGGCCAACGTATGATGCGTCTGAAGATCAATAAATCACAATATAGTCTAGACAACAGGTGAATTAAGTACCCGCAACTAGATTTGGGTGAGTACCTTCGGGCAAAATAGTCTTAACTCATAACAGGCCATTGAGCACATGATAACTGACAAGGCTGCTCAAAGGAAAATACACAAACTGTGGTTCTTGACATTAAATAGATAAAACGAGTAGCATCATTACACTAGATAATGTCTCAGACTCTCAGTTTGCATATCAAATACCTAAAAAAAAAAAAAAAAGAACTAAAACCCAGATAAAAGTACAAATAAAAACTCAAGGTGCAACCATGAATATAAAAATATTACCTTAATCCGTTCATATTCTTTTGTGGCACCACTTTTTGATTCTTCAGTAACTCTTATTGTTTCTCTCAACTCTTCCAATCTACGGTTCCTAGTTTTGTCTGCACCAAATATTCTGGAGGAAGCAGCTTCAAGTTTTTCAGCTCTTAAATTCATTGAAGATAATTCTGATAGAAGTGTCTGCACAGTCAGTAAGGCACTTGATCGATCTGAGAATGCACTATGAACAGCTTGCATTAGTCCAAGATACTCATGAAGTTTGTCCTGCATTGTGAATATTATTAAAGAGTAAGCAAATAATTTAGAAAAGAAAAAGTACTACTTTAGGTAAAATTAGCCAAGATCAAATCTCTAACTGATTATTAATAGTAAAAACAACTTGCATACCAAATGTTTGACTGACTGCGCATTTAGTTCACGATAGAATCTACTGGCTTTAACAGCAGCTGTTGCTACTTGTCTGAAGCCAGCTGCTCGTACTGTTTGTGAATCGTAAACAGCCATATCGGTTTCAAGTTTTGTCAGTTGGATAAATGCCAACCCCAGTTTTCCCATTGTTTCCCCAATATCTTGTTGAGCTTTTACAAGAGTTTCAGCCTGTTTCACAGAAAAAGATAAGGCCCAGAGGTATCGAACTCCACATTTTCTTGCACCCAAAAAAATTAAGTTCTTATATGACCTAAGCAGGCTTCAGAATGAGCACAGTAGATAAAAGTTGAAACTAAAAGATAAGCGACGGCCCAAATAAAGTCTTTGTTACCAGAGTTGTCAAACCAATTGAAGCATATCTCATGCCATAAATGTGCATTTGGCTCCTTATGTTTCTTCTTACATAAGCTGGTAATTAATTATAACTGTACATCATTGAAAATTTAAATCTTACCATATTTATATTTCATAAATGTGTACCACCTTTTTTGTATAAATTACAACGCAAATCTTCATATGCTGTTCTACAACTAGTAAAAACATGATACACGAAAGTACTTCTGCAACTTGGCAATCTGTATGTCATGACATGCATTACAACTATGTTAAACATTCTTGAGATGTTAGAGATAAAAAAAAGGTATCTTTTCCATGTGTATGTGTGCCACAGAGAAAATTAAACTTTAAAGAACTAGTACAATGATTAAATGGTAGTTCTCACATACAGGCACACTCATGAGGGCTGTAGGCCATCTGTGCTGAATGGATACTGATAAAGGTGTCAGTTAAACACAGGTTCAAAGTGTACAACAAGTTTTGAAAAAGAGACGCATGGACATAACTCATATTTTATTTTAAAAAATAAGAAATCTAGTTTTGGAATTTTCAAAAAAAATGAGAATCGTAATTTTAGGTGGTCCTTTCCCTTTATCTCCTTTTGCAGCAACTGGATTAAACAGGTTGAAGGGAATACATGTTACTCCCACTCTCATCTCCCAGTGGAAGCGAATACGTGTTACTCAGACTCTCACCTTTGTGGTCTGAGAGACTCTTTACTTTGGGGAACATGCTGGCCTGAGGGAGGGAGTAAAAAATGGTTTCAAATATGCCTATATGTCGGCAACAACTAGACAAGCATGTCCACATTTTTAGACACTTTGAATGTAGAAAAATATGTATATTATTATTAGTGGTGTTTCTGCATGTCATTGTTGGTATAAGAGCTATCAGACACTTTATACGCAAGTCTAGAACAAGTCACATGAAGACATAGACATATATTACAAAAAAAGCAGATGAGTTAATAGGTGGAACTATAGTCATGAGATAATTATTGCATACAAATAATAAGACCATGTTCATAGCATGAAGGGGCAACAAAAATTGTAGAGTTGCCCATATACATTCTCAGAAAAACATTCGATGTCAGCTTTTATCAACATGATGATGGTCAACGCCAACATTGAATTCAGTAAAATATTTCTTGGATTCTAGTGTTCTGTATAAATGTTAATTTGGATTTCTACTGAGACGTAACAAGTTAGTTATTCAGTTATGAATTTAAATGTGTTGCTGTTAAATCTTGCACAGAATTACAATTAACAAATGCATGTCATTCTTTTTCTTCACACTGCAATTTTTGGTACACCCTTCAATAATGGCATGATACAAAAATGTGATCTTGTAACTTCGGTTTTATATATATGTTAGGGCATGCATTATAACAATGTTAAATATTGTTGAGACCTTCCTTAGGGAAGAATGTTTCCCCTGAATATGTTAAACATTTTTTGATCTTCCTTGGCAAAAAGGTTTCTCCTCAATGTGTATCTTGTGCAGAGAAGCTTAAAACATAGCTACAAGGTTTATGGGTCATTCTCATGTGCACACACACATACATGTATGACCCTAGTCAAAGGTTTCAGGTCTTTCGTGATGCATGAAAATTAAGGGGATCACGTCTAGTATGATTACATCAAGTCATCTAGACATACATGCAAAAACATCGATGTAGTTTGCATGATATACAAAGGACATCGATTGTGTATCTTGTGTTGTTACCATAGTCACAAATAACGTCTCGGAGTTTTAAATGGCGAGGTTTTTTTTTGGTATAATATGGCAAACTTGAAAAAAAGGGGGAAAATATGGTAAATTTTTAAAACTTTTAAAAAACTAAGAAGGAAGGAAAAACAAAATAAATGAGAAAATAATAACACAAACATCAAAAGATAAGTAGATTTGCAACAAACAAAAAATAGAAAATGAAAAAAAAAATGTTTGGCATTAAAAAACTGAAAAAAGTGAAAAAGGTGAAAAAAAGTGAAAAAAAAACTAAAAGAACGCGTTAAAAACACGTTTTTTTCGTTTTAAACGTTTTTTTTCAAAAAAAACACGTTTGTTTTTAGTTTTAAATGGCCATTTAATTTATCGCGTTTTTTTCGAAAAAAATGCGTTTTCTGTGACTATCCTGTAACACATCATCTAACAATCTGATAGGCCTGTTTGAAACATGCAGTTAATTAGGTCACTTCCTCCTTTGCCACATAAATGGGCATCCATCTATTGGGAAGTCAATAAGAGAATAAAGTTCACTCGTTGAACTATTCAGTCATATTATTCCTCGTCCTATATTTTGATGGATCAAGCATTTTCATAGAAGGTGAACCACATCTTCAGTACCACATAAAATTTCAGACGTTAATAAAAGGCAAGCAACTAACTAACTGTATATAATGAAAGAGGAAACCTGGTGATCTCACTTGTCCACAGGAAGCAACCTTAGTTTCATCCAAGCTGCAATAAATAGATGTCCAACGGTGTCAAACTTGTGGCAACACATCAACTTGGTGAGGTCACAAGTTTTCCCCTACCAAACGAGTGCAGCCATTAACTTTGTCATGAAAACTTGTTAACGACAAACTAGTCGACCTCAGCTGACTATAGTATACATAGTAAAACCTTAAGTACATGCACTTTTGCAGATCTCAAGATTAAGTAGATATAAAACGCACCACAGAAAGGAGTAAGACTATGACTGAAGCATTAATCAAGAGGGAAGAAACAATGAACTTACCCAATAAAACTGGTAGGGAATTTAAAATTTCATCACGCAAAGGATGAATAGGAAACAGGTCAAGAAAACTCGCATCACCTGTTGCGATGTGTCACTGAGCTGCTGCTCAAGATCCAGCATTTTTTCTT
Source organism: Nymphaea colorata (assembly GCF_008831285.2). Lineage (NCBI taxonomy): Eukaryota > Viridiplantae > Streptophyta > Magnoliopsida > Nymphaeales > Nymphaeaceae > Nymphaea > Nymphaea colorata. Next base: position 11,956,505 of record NC_045142.1, read on the forward strand.
TCTTCTCCAAGAACTCTTTGTCCTCCTCGACTATGGGGGGCTTCGAACTGCCCCAGTCATTAGCCACAGACTGCTTCAACTCCTTAAATATCCTAAGCAGATCTCTTCCTCCTTTCGCTGGCTGGGCTACATCTTCAGCGGAGACTGTGCTTACTGATTCACCAAACAATTGTCTCGGAAGATTTACTGCCCCATCGAGCATTCTCGACGCCACGTCTGTAGTGGATGCCAATGGCAGTCTCCCTTGAACCTGAAGAAACAATCTCAATTCTTCACTCTTGTTGATCACCGGGTGCGCTGCCAACCTACAGAGATACTTCTCCAATGCCACTCTCCGCTGCTCCACGAATTCTTGCTTCTGCATAACTTGGCTCTCGACCACATTCTTATCCGGCCGTGGGGGGATGAAGAATCCACGGTAAGACTCCGCGAGACGATCCGCAAGAGTGACCACATCCCTGAACCGACGTCTCACGGAGAAATCGTAACCACCAAACTCCGGGATGTTAGTTCTGGTACTGATAAGATAAGTTATGTACGTGTTCCCTCCAGGAACTAGCGAATTCGTCATCTCCTGCTCTTTTTGAGGATCTGTGACGGCAATTCGCAGGTACAAGGCACCCAAAGAACCGGAATCAGACGAAGGCGAAGCACAGCTCTCTAGCCCGCCATTGTACCCATTGTTGGCATCATCGTGTTCGTTTTCAAACGGGCGGAAGACGACGTCTGCATAAGATGGGGGCTCCAGAAACGAGTTAGCGTCCGAACCCTTCGGCGAGGAATCCTTGAAAGGGGAGAGAATAGGGTCACCAGGAGGCGATAGTGGGTGGCGACCATCACCTACCGATGAGATAGCGCTTCTATAGTCATCGCTACAGGAATGCAAGGAAAGTGGTTGCAAGGGGGCATCCAGAGCGAGGCTTTCCATATCTTCCTTGCAATTCAATGGGTGGGCCTCTTCACCCTCATGGTTGTCAGAACGCATCATGGTTCACCGTTCACAAGAAACCAGAAAAAAGCTATCCCTTTCACCAGTTTCGCAGGACTCGACGGTAGGTATCGGTCGATTAGGTCATAGGAGACGAGAACCAAATCTGCCCATCAACAGAAACCGTGGAAACCATAAGAGAGAAGGCAAGGAGCCCGAAAGGACTTCTGTGCTGGATTCAAGATGGTGATAAACGCAAAGACAAGGAAGGTATCACCGTGAATGGGAGAGTGTAAGCGAGAAGAGGGAGAGATGGAGGAGACAGCATGCAACGAGCTTAAGCTCAGACCCACATCTGCCCTTCAGGGGACAAAGCGGATGCAGAAGATACCTGACTTTCTTGTGAATCATTTTATTCTCGTGGGAGTGCGCTTCGACCGTTCGTTGAGTTAGGCAAATCGGGCACAGAAAACTCGTGTTCTTGCTCAGAACAGGGGTTGGAAAAGTCACCCCTTTCTCAATGGGACCTCCATCCACGCAGCTCTGTGTCACTGAAACAGATCTGACACAGATGGACAGGATGTTGTATGTCAAGTTTTATATGCCTTGGTCTTTATCTAAAAAGAAAAAATCAATACTATAGGAAATCAAAGGCTCCCAGCCATCGGTCTCAATGCATTAAAAACTTGTCAGTTAAAAAATTTGTGTGTTACCCAAGGAGTTTTTTTTGTTACAAACGCATGGTGCTACCATAGTGTTGAATTAGATATCAAATCACTGTATCTTGGGCTGGGGCGGACCTTGGGGAACACGTTTAGTGTTGTTTCTAGGAATAAAACAAAAGGAGGTTGCTAAGATGACTGGCCTCCACGTATTAGACTTGGTTGTCCCGGCACTTTTTGCAAACTTCAGGTTAGTGTAGGGATTTTTGAAGATGGGCAGGACCAAGTTTCTTTATGCAAAAGCAAGAAGTTTATGCCTAAGAAACAAAAGGAATGTTTGATGTCTGCGCCCACCACCACCACGAAGCTCAGCCTCCTACTCCAACATGTGAGGAAGAGAACTGAGATCTCTACATTAGTCATTTCATTTGAGGTTAAATTTTTTAGCGTGAATATGTTTTACAGCAATCGCATGTTCATTTTACTCCCACATCCATAGTCAATACAATTATATTGTGTTCCCCCTATCTTAATAAGTGAGTATTGAGATGAACTGTGAGAAAGTAAAAAACAAATTTATAGAAATGGTTGATCACATAAAACGATGCAAAAGCAGAGCTGATGCACTTTATATAAACATAACATCACGTGATTCAAATTTCTTATTGAAACAACACTTCCACCTTAATGTCATTTTCCATATATATATATATATATATATATATATATATATATATATATATCATTTCATCTAAAATCTCTCTCTCTCTCTCTCTTTCTTTAAGATCTTCTTTTCTCTCTCCATTGAGTCAATACTTTCTTTTAATAAGTTTTCATATACATATGTGTGTATATATATATACATACATACATATATATATATATATATATATATATATATATATATATATATATATATATATATATATATATATATATATATATCTAAAACGTATCTTCATCTTTTTTTTTTAATCTTCTATTTGTTGATCTTTTAAATCTCTTTCTCTCCCCCTTTCTCTCTATAAAATATTTCATTTTTTTCTATCTTTTAGATATTTTTCTTCAAAAATGTGTTTTAACTCTCTATTCGTCGACTTCACCAAGACCAAAAATCAAGTAACGACCCAATATTGGAACCATGCTTGATGGTCTACAACCTTATTCCATTTTCAAAAACTTTTCTCTTTCCATAAAAACACTTATGGCAATTATAAGAATGAGCAAACTTATATGTATGCACTAGTATGAATGTTTTTAAAAGAACGTTGTGGTATGAATGAATCATGTAGGATCAATGCATTCATACATCCACATTCACTTAACACCATGAATGATCACAAGTACCTCTCTAAAAGAATTTAAACATGATGAGATGGAGTTCTAAATAAGTAGTAACCGAACTAAAGCAAAACCTCGAACTTACTTAAAATTTTAAGAGAACACCAAAGTGATTATTAAGAGTGATCTTTGAAGGTTTCCAAATAAAGTTTGTAAAGATTTTTCCACTTAGAATTTTCTAAACCAAAATGTTTTACACTCTCAAATGATTCTTCAAAACTTTCTCAAAAATTTGAAACATCAATTCTTCAACATTTTCTATAATACCACACCACCTTTATAATGAAAAAGTTGTTTAAGCAAAGATGAAATGCATCAAGGATAAGCATAGCCCTTGGATTGGTTACCTCCGGTAAAGGTGGGAATGGTCGATCCTCGTACCGACGGACGAGTCCCTTTCTTTCTCATTTCAAAATAAAACCTCATTTTTCTTGAGCACTCCAAAAATCAAAATATTTTTGGGGATGGGAACAAATAGCGTTTGTGATGGGAATCGTCACCGTTTGGCTATAATTATCATTGATGCATTTCCACTAACTTAAACATCTCATATATTACCGATGATAAAGCATGTCTCATTCTTTGGCTTTGACCTCATCGACATTTCATTACATTGTTTGGTGATTGTGTTTGTTTTCTTACATATAAGACTACTTGAGGAGGATCAATCATGTTCACCTACATCTATGATCAAATACAAACCTCCTCAATTTAAGGTTTAATTGAAAACAATATTTGCTCTTCTACTTATTTTAATCACCATCTTAGGAAACATTTCATTAGAGATAACTGATTTTACATGTTTTTTCATATTTCAAAACTTCTCATACCTATTTGTCCTTGTCATCATGTTGCCGGATTTGGTCTTATGCAGTAGCACAAGATTAAGTCTTACAACTAGACTGCACCTTAGGGAGAAAAACTCTCTCGTTAGTACTATGAGTGGTAGTTTATGGTATATCAACGAGTGTCGAAGAAGAAGTTGATAAACCATACCCTTAGTTGCCTAAAGAAGAATCTATGTTAGTACTAAGTCATTTGGTTAAAGTATATAAGCATAGCTTGACATTGGATTATCATGACGCAAAATTATCTCAATTAGGTCCTTATACCCATTTTTCTTTAAAATTATTTCACATGATAGAAGTATAGATAATGTAGATGTGCATAAAACCTTATGTGATGATTTACGACCTCATTATATACCTCTACTTCATATTGTCTTTGTCAACTTAGTCAATCTTTTTCACTAATTTAATCTCTACCCTTCAGAGTCATCACTATTCTTTCCAACGTGGTGCCATCTTACCTTATGATCACATTCTCTTCGGGGAAGGTCCCGAACGTTCTAGTTATATCCCTTTTGAGTCTAAACCTTTGGCTCTCAAATGGTACAGGTCTAGGCATTCCACCTTCACTCAGATGTTTTCTTCCTACTTTGAAGAATATGGGCCAAAGACAGTGGCAACCGGAAGAATGCAATCAGTGGATGAGAATTTGGTGCATGCAATTGCCGAGTAATGGAACCCAAGGACCTCCTCTTTTTGGTTTTCGTGGGAAGAGATGACAGTATTATTAGATGAATTTATCAAAATGCTAGCTCCCACCCCGACTTGTGACCCAAATGATCCATTGGAGAAACAATACTTCATGAACCCGACTAAGGTTAATGCAAGTGACCTTATAGCTCATTTTACTGGATGAAAAACTTGACCTCTAATAGAAAACCATAAGAGTCAAAGCATCGACCTGAAAAATATGTCTGAAGAATTTGGAACTTATGCTGAACCTTTCACCTTATCTCAAAAAGTCATGGGAAGAATTAAACATTGTATGATGCTTTGCACGGTAAGAGTAACTTTTCGCCAATGAAACTGACCTCCTAGATGTTCATATTGCCCAACTTTTCTAGATATGGGGACATAGCGGGACCCGACACTTTTAAGGACTCATCTGCTTCACCATTGGAAACGCTGACTTCATAGAATGATGCACATATGCTTTACAATTGTGGTTCCTCAAGCACGCGGGACCCCAAGCTTGTCTATTCAGAAACATTGATGGAGCATTGACAGTCAATACTACTATTTGTTGGAAAAGTTGAATGGAGAAGAGATCATTTGGGACTATTGTGATCATCATCAGAGTCTGCCTCGATACACACCATTATCATGGGCGTACTACACTCTTGGGCCCTTATTTCATAGTCGATTATTGTGCTGATAGATGCATGAGACAATTCTCTTAGAGACAGAGGATGGTTTCCATGCATGCACCAATTGGAGCTATTCCCGTATTCGACTTTAGTTCTTCTCAATGGGCGGCATTGTTCACTGTGGTCGACAAGAGTGGAAGACACAAATATCATACACTTGATTCACAGGCCCAGTGGTAAAGAAGGAATACGGTGAGTGGTGGGATGCCAATCGACCACCATCTATCCTTCCTTAAAAGTTTCCGTTGTCAACTTTGTACTCCTCATTTCATCTTCAGTCGTTGTCATCTTTGTCATCTTTGTTAGCGTTTTCTTTAGATATAACTTTTAAAGCTCTTAATATAATATGAACCTTCATTTTGTCAACATTTTCTTCTAATGACTCTTCACTTTCCTATCTTACAAGGTGAATACTTGAAAGCCAACAAGATAGTTGAAACCAGAGCACAAGCTAAGCAGACCCCTCAGAACGAGGTTTCATCTTCTGATATGATGCCAGAAACACTTGGCTTCCTATTAATTGAGCTAGAAGGCTACCATATGTTCTGATTATTCATGGAGCAATTCATGAGAGAACAAGAAGAACAAAAGACCCTAATGTTTACTCCAAAACTAGAAACTAAAAAAGTCGGCCAAGAAAAAAAAACAAGAAAAATAACAATTATTCTCCTACAGACTGAGATGAAGGTCATCTAGATTCAAACTCAGCAACTAGTGAGGAGAAAGAGCCTGAATTGCTTCCTCTCAAGAAGAAAAAGACAACGAAGAAAAACAAGAAAAAAAAGAAATCATAGAGGAAAGCCGTTCACCTAGCCATATCACTAGCGAAAGTTCAGAAGAAAAGCCAAAAAAAAAAAGAGAAAGTTTATAAGAAAGGCAAAAGACAAAGAAGTACATCCCAAACAGTAGCTCAGACAACGAGATTTCTAAAAAGAAAGTAGGAGATCAAGGGCAAGAAGAAAAAGACAAAGCCAGAATTAGTCAAATAAAGTGATGAAAAAAGTCTGACTGAGCGCAAGTTTTATGAAATGGAGAAAAGAATGAGCAACCTCGAACTTAGGGGGAAAGGAAAACGCTCATACTCATGCGAGGATTACTAGCTTGGTATTGAAGAAGACGAAGATGTGAACCGTTTGCCCAAGGAATTTGTCAAATCTGATGGAACCACCAACCCACACGTTCATCTTTCAACCTTTATCAATGATTGCTACAAAATTTGGGTGAATAATAGAGCTTTGTTTTGCTGATTTTCAAGAAGTCTTGAAGGTATCGCCGTGCAGTGGTACAAAGAAAATGTCAATCCAATTGAACTGAAAGAATTTGATAGATTGGTTAACATGTTTGTTGAGAGATTTGGGCAAAATGTTTCCATGGCTCTAACCCTCAATATCATTTGTAGTCTCCGTCAGAAACAAGGAGGAAAAGCTCAAGAATTCATCCAAAAATAGAGAATTCAATGCAACAAGATGAATGAGTCATTACACAATCTTTGTCACTCATTAGGAAAAATCTCATCCAACTTTTGAAAAGAATCATCCACAATGCTCCAATCAAGACCTTTGCTGAGTTGATTGAACAAGCAGATTCAATAGAAAAAGGAATTGAGGAAGGCGATTTTGATGGAATCATTGTTCCTAAGTATAAAGAAGAGAGATATTACCATGTAGCTAATGCTAACATTCAAAAGGACAATGACAGTAGTTATAAGCATGACAAAGAAGCCAACCACAAAAAGAACATAGTTGTCCAAATGAAATGAAGAAGGGGGGAACAAACACCCAAGCTGGAGTTATGACCGGAAGTTCACTCATCTCAATCAGTCTCGTGAGAAGATCCTAGAGTACCTCCTCGCCAAAGGAACTATCATCTTGCCAAAAATGACAGAGCCTCTAAAAATAATGGGAGTTAATAAAGAAAAACTATGTAAGTTGCATTATGTCCCTAGTCATGACACCGATGATTGTTTTGTCCTCAAAAACATTATTCAAAATTTCATCAACAAGGATCTCAAGGTTGATGATGATAGCATCCATGAGATATTAAGGAATCCATTTTCTGATCATGGGAATGTGGCAGTAGCCATGATCACCATAGGCGCTCCACTCTCATATCAACTATAGTAGTACATCTAACCTTGTGATGGATGTAGTTCACACAAAGTCATGATGACGAATCAAGGTAAGAAACCTCTGGATTTTATTGCTACGATGAACAACAAAGCAGAAAGTTTATCTAAAAAACCTGTCATAATTCCAAAAACTTTTATTTTACGAGGCGGCGATGATTGATCCTCAGATGACTCATCGAACAAGCATCTATGCTACTTGGATGATGTCTCCCCCTTGGAAGAACATATGATTGAGGAAGACTGGATTTGAGCTCCTACAGACCAATCAAATACCTTTTTAGAAAAGGACCTCTCAAAGTAGGGATATTACCACGTAGATGCTCTTTACATCATCATCCAGGTCAACAAGATGACTGTGCCACATGTATTGATCGATGGAGGAAGTGGCTTAAATATTTGTCTAGATCTCACAGCCAACACTTTGGGATTTCGTGAAGACAAATATCGCTCTGATGATACCAAGATCTACGGATACGATGGCTGAAGCATGAATAGCAAAGGTACCCTCAACATGGACGTAATTATCAAATGCACCAACTATTGCATTACATTCCATGTGGTGGATGTACCACCATCATATAACTTACTCTTGGAACGACCTCGGATCCACCAAATACGAGAAATCCCGTCTACTCTTCATCAATGCCTCCAATGGAATTTTGGTCCATCGATCATCACCGTACATGCTGAGGATCCAGTCGAGAGGTTGCCACAACCAATGCTCCGTAAGCTAATTGATTCGGTGGATGCACCCAGCATAAGAATAGTGAAGGAAGAATCTTTGGAAGAATGGATGCAGAACATGAAGATAGACAAATTATCTAGGAGTGCCTATACTGTTTCAAGCATTCATTTGAGTTATCAAAAACATCCCTTGTATGCTCATTTCATGAAAAACCCTAAGAGGTCATTTGATGGTCACAGGACACGTAGACAGACCACACGTGTCTTGTTTAATTGATTTTCTTATCAAATGCTTCCACGATACAGGGCAGACAGGACAGACGATTGAACAAGGGGTATAAATTACGCCCTGTCCTACACTGTTCCGAGCTAACCCTTGAAACAGCGTGGAACAGGATGCCTGCCCCGCTCCTGAGCGCATTCCTCGAGTGCTCCCGAGCGTCCCTCACATGCTCCCCATTTCTCCTTCTCCTCCGTCTCTCCCCCTTCTCTTATGAGTCTCCCTTTTTCCACTACTCTACGCCTCCCCCTTTCCATTGCTCTATGCCTTCCTCCCTTGCTTACTTCTTCCTCCATTTCATCAATCGACGAGTCTTGCTTCCTCCATTCCATCAACAACAGGTCGTGTGATCACCTCATTGCTTTAAGTCCATCGTTGGGTGAATAGCTTTTTCCAAGTGAGGTCTGGTTCTCTTTTTTCTCCCATTCTCTTCTCTCGCTCCCTCCTTCTTGTCTTTGATTTTCAGTTGATTTGAAGTAACTACGGTTTTTGCCCTCACCCCATAGCCCCCCCCCCTGTCTTCCTTGCCCCTCATGCTTCTTCACCCTCCCTCAACCTCTTGCCTCAGTTGATTGAAGCTGCCCCTCGCCCTGCCAATCAAGCAATCTGCCCGTTCCACAGGTTAGTCCATGTCTAACAGTTGCTTCTCCAATGTAGAATTTTGCCTTGACATCTACATTAGAACAATTTTTAGGGGCTTTTGAATGAACATCATGTTGTATTACTATCTGCTATGTGTTTGTATCTCTCGCCTCTGGCATTAGTTTACACTTGTTGTTTTAGTCTTTGAGTTTTTCTTGAGGAAAGCCACAAGTTCCTCTAGCAGTAGTAGGAAAATTTGTTCTTCAGTTTTTTGAGTTGCTTTATTCTTTGAATGTAAGGCGTTAGCAACTGGTTAGGCCACTCTGTGTCATCCAGGGTGCAGGGCTATTGTGTCTTGGATGCTTACTCTGCTTCACCGAAGTTCCAGCACTCCCGTGGCTATGATGGAGAGGAAAAGCCCAATGAACCACAAGCTAGCAAAGCTAGTAAGCTGTTGTATGAAATGATTTGGAACATGTTAGTCATAGTAATAGGCTTGTATGGTTTTTGAGATACGAGCTCTATAAAAGATGAGCATCATGAGCACCCTCATGGATCTATCCAATAAATATGATCGAACATAACTTACAAACACAAATTATATATAATAACTTATCATTACTGCAATATTTTTATCAATCTTCGTTCTCAGGAAGCAAAAAGTAGTCAGTCTTGATCTTTTCATGCTGGTGGCACAAATCTCTGCTGCTAGAGGAAAAATTGCCGTTGGGATGATGAATTTTCCTATGAGAACTGCTGGAATGGTGCAGTAGGCGAGCAGGGGAATGGATGTGAAGGGGTAGACGATGGTGTTGATGTAGACCAAGCACTCCAGCCATTTGAGGTTGCCACCATAACCATACAACAATGGGCAATGCCTACTGAGGAAGATCTCAACCAAGCCTAGTGCCCACCTAAGGACTTGGTGCAGCCTATCTAACAGGTTCATGGGTGCAGAACCCTTAAATGCAGCCCTTGGAGGCATGCAATAAACTGACTTCCATCCCCTACAATGCATCTTGAATCCAGTCAATATATCCTCTGTTACTGATCCATATATCCAGCCAATCTACACACATAACAAAACCTTTTTATATTTTCCTTGCATAGCATGCATGCATTCCTCATTCTATATACCCACATATTATGCATGCATGTAGTTCTGTTTGTGTGTGTGTGTGTGTGTGAGAGAGAGAGAGAGAGAGAGCACTATATTGATATGGTTGCCACCGCCAGCTATTATCTCTCTCCGTAGAGTTCATGAAGATCTGAACTGGACCAACTGGAGTTCTTTAACAAAAGATTGAGGTTTGCTTTTCAGCTTGAATAATTTCGGAAAATTTTTTTAGTTGAATTGTGATTGGCAGACGCCCAAAAAATCGTTTCAACAAAAGCTATGATGGAAATTTCATCTTGAACAAGTCTCTCTTTCTCAACAAGCAGAACAATGTTGGAACTTTGGTTTTATTATCAACCTTTTAGTTGCTTTAATGATATGGGCACATGTTTAGAAACATTATATTTGAAGGGGCACTTATATATGTATAAAAATAAATATTAAATTTTTTAATGTAAAAGTAAACAAATTTTATCAAACTATAGTGGGCAACTGCCCACCCTGGCCCACATGTGGCTATGCCACTGGCTTACACCTATATGTGTATGCAGGTGTCAAGCATAGCTGACCCATGCAGTGAACATGACCATCAAAGGTCACTGAATAAGTAAGTTGTTTTATTACCTTAGTCTCATCATCAGTAAGTTGGTGGTCCTTGAATTTTAGGAAATATACTTTTGGAAAACATTATGTTCTTCCATGGTAACAACTCACAACTCCACATGCCTTGCCTTTTGCTGACCCCCATTTACTAGTTCTTTTGTTTTTCATTTCACTTGTTCCCTTTTCAAAAGATAACTTTTAGCATCGGCCCACTTTTTTTCAGCTAACAACAAAAGAATCCCTCGTTGTTATTTATGCAAGGACTTTCTTGTCAGCTGTGATTTGTATTGTCAGATTCTATTCTTTGTCCTATAATTTGTCTTTTAAGAGGAGCACATGAAGTTAGTTTTGGTCTCTTCCTATTTGTATATATTTTGAGGAAAAATTCAGTATTCTAGGGGGCATAACCACAGTTTGATCAGCACCACGATAAATTTCCACTGACGTTCTTCCTGCGTCTGGCTTTTCTGTTGTTATTTATGTAATAATCTTTTTCCATTTCTTTTTCTTTATCCATCTCGAAAAGAATGTATCTGTGGTTAACTAAAATATATACAAGGTTGAATAACCAGGATTGGTTATGAACTTGAGACATTGATTACTTAAATTACTGAATTACTATCAAGTGCAGAAATGCCCATGAAAATTAATCTTTTTTTTAGTTGATTTCTAGAATATCCATGACTTATTTAAAACACCCTTTGAAAAGATCCGACAGGACAGATCCTTGCAGATGCTCTCATATTCAAATTCAATGCACAATGAGAGGCATGCTTGCCTCTATGCATTCATAAGATTGGATCTCTCACTATCTCCATGTCGGTAGAGGGAAAGGGGACCCGAGATGAGTGTGTCTCTTGTTCAATTCTCATGGGCACTGCCCTTCTCCCTCTCTCTTTGGCTCAAAAATGTCTGTAAAGTATTTGCAATACGCATAATAGCATCAGAACCATTTCATGCGTAACCATTTCTTATATTTCATACATTTTTGCTTGGTTATGACCCACGGTTTTTTTTTTTTCATACTCTTTAACAGAAATGCCTTGCTTTCCTGCAGTCCTCTTCTTGGGCTTATTCTTTTCAATGTAATGCTTCCACAATTCTTTATGAGAAGACATACGTGCAAAATGCACCACTGCATTAGTTCCTTATATTCATTTTCTTAATCTGCCTCACATGTGATTCAGTTGTAGTATAGGTAATAAAAAGATTGTCTCCCAAAAATCTGTCTTCAAATCACATTGAAGTCACGCTCATAGTTTTGTACAAATATTATATTGTAGTTTGTATTGCTTGCAAATATTTCATTATTCGGTCTTCCTCCATGTTATTTATCATCTATTTCAATACACGAAGAGTTATGTTAAGCTTTCACTTTTTATATTATTGTTGTATATTTGTTTATTCGCACAACAAGTCAATTGTTTAAATTTATTTTATGTAGCTTGAACTTCTTGTACTTCTATTTGTTAAACTTGGATGAGTAGCCACCATAACAAACTACAGTGGGATGAAGAGCAAGTGCATTTTTTATTTGACATGATGTTAGAGCAAGCTAATATTCCTGGAATACGGATATTAGGTGGACTAAAAGAAACAACTATGAAGGTGATTGAACAAAAAATGATGGAAGCAATGTTTACATTAGAGAAAATTTGAAATAAGCTAAAAAGAGCAAAACCTAACTTACAAGTGATGAAAAAGATGCTTACTGCTCCAGGATTTGGGTGGGACCCAAATAAAAAAAATTACACAAGCAGATGATAACGTGTGAAAAGAGTATATACAAAAGTACCCAAATAAAAAAAAATATATTCCCAGCAACATGAAAGTATTATGATCATGCAATGGAAATTTGGGGATCTTCCACTGCATTGGGTGACAATAGGAGTGGCATAGATAGTAGAGCACTAGATGATGTACAAATAAATGTGGATGAACAAGATGAGAATGATTTTCAGTTACCTACTTCACCAATAGATAAAAATGCTCATACTCAGGGAGAAACCTCTAATAGCGCAAGGGAAAACAAAAGAGCGAGAACCTCCACAACTATGAACGATGATACTTTTGAAACCATTGGTGAGTACATACGGCCACTTGTGGAAACCCAACATGTAGCTATTTTGCAAAAGAGTAGAGCAATTTTAAGAGATATGCATGCAAAAGGAGAAATAGATAATCATTTGTTTTTCAGATCAGTCGATTTACTTTTTAATTTTGATAAAGCAAATGTTTTTCTTACGATGCTACATGAGTTGCAGGTTACTTGGTTGCACATGCAGGTTGGCTAAACGACAGGTAATGTTTGTAACTGAGTATCGTTATGGAGGTTTGTAATTATACATTACTTTTGTTGTATGTAACTATTTGTAATTTGTGATATATAATAATTGTTTGTAATAGTGTATTTTTGATGTTTTTAATTGTTTATAATTTGCGAGATATAGTAAATTGCTATGAATTCATGCTTGCAATTGTTTTTTATTTTACAATTCTTTGTAATTAAATATTGTTTATTCTCATGAATTTGTGTATTTATTATCAAGATGGACGAAATATCCACAGTTATCTTTATTCTTATTATGTGGTTAATGATGGAACACTTGAAAGCTTAAGGTAGACCTACTAAAAATTTAGTACATAATAATCGACTAGTAGGGGCCCTATTTGGGGATGACTGTGTGCATGGACACCTAAGAAATTGTTTAGATCTATTGAGGGTGGATCAACGAACATATGCATTATTATGCAATTTGTTAAAAAGTAGGGAGTTATTGTGTGATACAAGAGAAATCACAATTGAAGAACAAGTAGCAATGTTTCTCGTTACTTTGGGACATGATCAACGAAATCGATGAACCTAATATGATTTTCAGCACTTAGGACAAACAATTAGTAAGTACTTCAACTTAGTTTTGAAAGCAATTCTCTGTGTTGCACATAAATACGTGGGACGTAGAGATGATACTACACCAGCTCAAGTTAGAGGAGATCAACGTTTCTTTCCATACCTTAAGGTAAACAACTATAATTCACAATAGATATAGTCAACCATTTTATTTGTGGTAAAATATTTAGAATATTAACACATATTACGTATCAATAGGATTGTTTAGGAGCAATGGATGGTACACACATTCCAGTATATGTCTGAAGAGATGGCCAAAATCATAGGTGAAATAGAAAAGAGTTCTTATCTCAAAATGTTTTAGCAATGGTGGGATTCGATATGCGATTTCACTACATACTATCAGGTTGGGAAGGAAGTGCAACTGATGCAAGAGTATTATACAATGCACTATAAGATAATCTTTATCCATTAGAAATTCTACATGGTAAGAAAATAAACATCAATGGTTTAAATTTACTATCATCAATTTAATTGTTTGACTGACAAAACACATACTGTTGATTATGAAATAGGTAAATATTATCTTGCCGATGCTGGATACCCAAATATTGTGAAATTATTAACTCCATATAGAAGATGTCAGTATCATCTATCAGAGTTTAATGTGTCTGGATCTAGGCAAATTGAGACAAAAAAAGAATTGTACAACTATAGACACTTTTGCACACTACTCTGGAGAGAGTGTTTGGTTTGCGCAAGGCAAAGTTTTCAATTTTGAAAAATCATGTGTCATATCCAATATGCACTCAAGTTAAAATTGTACAAGTAACATGTGTTCTTCATAATTTTATAATCAACCACAATCCAAATGCTGAACAATTTCCTTCTGATGATATAAATGATAGTGAAGTAAGTGAAATTATAAATGATAATGAAAATATTGAACAAATGCAAATACGTGGTAGCAATAATGAACTTCGTGAGCAAATTACTTCAACAATGTGGAATGATTATGTTTCAAGTAAGATACTCATTATCTAACATTCTCATTATATTATATGTCATTGTTTTAATTATACTTGGTTGTTTTACTATTTTATGATGATAATCTAATTATTTGTTTGTCTTTTTAATTTCTGAAATGCAGGAACTAGATGGTGATGCCTCTTCTAAAGTATTACATGGTTTTGATGAGAAGAATAGCATGCAGAACAGAAGACTAGTTATCTAGCAAGTTGTCATAATTATTTTTGTTTTGTGGCTTACAAAAGTTGAATATTTTAGACAATTTGTATTTTATAGTTTTACTTGATACTGGTGACTACATAGATGTTTAAACACTTTACAGTAATGATGTTTTTGTTATATATATGAATGTATTGAAACAGTTGATTTTGCTATAATATTATGGATCGTGTTATCGAATCTATTGATTTGCATGTAACATGTTGTTATGAATTTTATACTTGTTTTGATATAACATGTTCAAAAAATAAGATATCATATAGCGGACAGAACAAATATAATAGATAAAATTGATACATGTTGTTATGAATTTTATACTTGTTTTGATATAACATGTTCAAAAAATAAGATATCATATAACGGACAGAACAAATATAATAGATAAAATTGATTAGAGAAGATACAAACACCGGATAGAACAGACAGTTCGAACAGAACATAAACAAACACCAGACAAGACAAACAGAACAACAAAACTAACCATGAGAGACACAAACATCGGACAGAACAGATTGATCAGACATGACAAAAACAAAGGTCAGACAAGACAGACATAATAGACATAATAGATATACACAAAACAAACGTCGACATGAAGAACATAGTGTTTTGTTCATGAAATCATCAAACGATGGACAAGGAAAATCATTGTCCATGAGGAAAGGACAACAAAGGACAACAATGTAATGGACAGGACGTCATGTCTGTTCTGTCCCAATGGATAGCAATCAAACAACCTCTAAGCGTTTTCAGTTATTCCTGAAAAGTGGCTACTGTCCATTCACTGGCCTCGAAAAGAATCAAGATGACATCTTTCAGCTAGTCAGTATCCCTTTTTAGATGAACACTAGAGGACTGGGGTATCATAAGGAAATTTGAAGAAGATCTTGTAGGCTGATATTATTCGCCTTTGTTCTTAAATCCTCCTATGAATTTTGTAATCTTAACTTGTACTTGTCTGGTCTCATGAGAGGACCCCCATCTATGAACTAACAATTTGCAGTATGCAATGCAAGTAATCTTTTGTTATCAATTTTAATTTTGTTCAATTTTCCTTTACCTTTCTCTTCACAGGATGTCGCAACTCAACATATCCCAGTTTCTTCTTTTTCCTCGGGAGCCCCCCTCAGAAAGCATTTATCAAACAAGCAGTTAGTGACAACGCATCGTGCGACTAGACCACATCTTACAGTTGTAAGACTTAATCTTGTGCTACTGCCTAAGACCAAATCCGATAACATGATGACCAGGACAAATAGGTATGAGAAGTTTTGAAATATGAAAAAACATGTAAAATCAGTTATCTCTAATGAAATGTTTCCTAAGATGGTGATTAAAATAAGTAGAAGAGCAAATATTGTTTTCAATCAAGCCTTAAATTGAGGAGGTTTGTATTTGATCATAAATCTAGGTGAACATGATTGATCCTCCTCAAGTAGTCTTATATGCAAGAAAACAAACATAATCACCAAACAATATAATGAAATGTCGATGAAGTCAAAGCCAAAGAATGAGACATGTTTTATCATCGGTAATATATGAGATGTTTAAGTTAGTGGAAATGCATCAATGATAATTATAGTCAAACGGTGACGAATCCCATCACAAACGCCATCTGCTCTCATCCCCAAAAATATTTTGATTTTTGGAGTGCTCAAGAAAAATGAGGTTTTATTTTGAAATGAGAAAGAAAAGGACTCGCCCGTCGGTACGAGGATCGACCATTCCTGCCTTTACCGGAGGTAACCAATCCAAGGGCTATGCTTATTCTTGATGCATTTCGTCTTTGCTTAAACATCTTTTTCATTTTATAGGTGGTGTGGTATTATAGAAAATGTTGAAGAATTGATGTTTCAAAATTTTGAGAAAGTTTTGAAGAATCATTTGAGAGTGTAAAACATTTTGGTTTAGAAAATTTTAAGTGGAAAAATCTTTACAAACTTTATTTGGAAACCTTCAAAGATCACTCTTAATAATCACTTTGGTGTTCTCTTAAGATTTTAAGTATGTTTGAGGTTTTGCGTTAGTTCGGTTACTACTTATTTAGAACTTCATCTCATCATGTTTAAATTCTTTTAGAAAGGTGTTTGTGATCATTCATGGTGTTAAGTGAATGTGGATGTATGAACGCATTGATCCTACATGATTCATTCATACCATAACATTCATTTAAAAGCATTCATACTAGTACATACATCTAAGTTTCTCATTCTTATAATTGTCATAAGTGTTTTTATGGAAAGAGAAAAGTTTTTGAAAATAGAATGAGGTTGTAGACCATTAAGCATGGTTCCAATATTGGGTCGTTACTTGATTTTTGGTCTTGGTGAAGTTGACGAATAGAGAGTTAAAACAGATTTTTGAAGAAAAATATCTAAAAGATAGAAAAGAATGAAATATTTATAGAGAGAAAGGGGGAGAGAAAGAGATTTAAAAGATCAACAAATAGAAGATTAAAAAAAGATGAAGATACGTTATATATATATATATATATATATATATATATATATATATATATATATATATATATATATATATATATATACATGTATGTATGTATATATATATACACATATGTATATGAAAACTTATCAAAAGGAAGTATTGACTCAAATGGAGAGAGAAAAGAAGATCTTAAAGAGAGAGAGAGAGAGAGATTTTAGATGAAAGGATATATATATATATATATATATATATATATATATATATATATATATATATATATATATATATATATGGAAAATGACATTAAGATGGAAGTGTTGTTTCAATAAGAAATTTGAATCACGTGATGTTATGTTTATATAAAGTGCATCAGCTTGCTTTTGCATCGCTTTATGTGATCAACCATTTCTATAATTTTGTCTTTTACTTTCTCACAGTTCATCTCAATACTCACTTATTAAGATAGGGGGAACACAATATAATTGTATTGAATATGGATGTGGGAGTAAAATGAACATGCAGTTGCTGTAAAAACGTGCAATTGCTGTAAAACATATTCACGCTAAAAATTTTAACCTCAAATGAAATTACTAATGTAGAGATCTCAGTTCTCTTCGTCACATGTTGGAGTAGGAGGCTGAGCTTCTTACCACATTTTTTTTTTTATTTATTTTTGTGTTTTGGTGGGGTTGGGGGGGTGGGGGGGTGGTGGTGTTGGGCACAGACATCAAACATTCCTTTTGTTTCTTAGGCATAAACTTCTTGCTTTTGCATAAAGAAACTTGTCCTGCATAAAGAAACTTGTCCTGCCCAGCTTCAGAAATCCCCACACTAACCTGAAGTTGGCAAAAAGTGCCGGGACAACCAAGTCTAATACGTGGAGGCCAGTCATCTTAGCAACCTCCTTTTGTTTTATTCCTAGAAACAACAGTAAAGGTGTTCCCCAAGGTCCGCCCCAGCCCAAGATACAGTGATTTGATATATAATTCAACACTATGGTAGCACCATGCGTTTGTAACAAAAAAAAAAAACGCTTTGGGTAACACATAAATTTTTTAACTGACAAGTTTTTAATGCATTGGGACCGATGGCTGTGGACCTTTGATTTCCTATAGTATTGATTTTTTCTTTTTAAATAGCTGTCTTACATTATCATTTTCAAAGACCAGGGCATATAAAACTTGACATACAACATCCCATCTGTGTCAGATCTGTCTCAGTGACACAGTTGTTGTATCTGGCAACTATTCTGATCATTTGGCAACAACAGAGCTGCGTGGATGGAAGTCCCATGACCGTCTGAGAAAAGGGTGACTTTTCCAACCCCTGTTCTGAGCAAGAACACGAGTTTTCTGTGCCCGATTTGCCTAACTCAACGAACGGTCGAAGCGCACCACCCACGAGAATAAAATGTTTCACAAGAAAGTCAGGTATCTTCTGCATCCGCTTTGTCCCCTGAAGGGCAGATGTGGGTCTGAGCTTAAGCTCGTTGCATGCTCTGTCTCCTCCATCTCTCCCTCTTCTTGCTTACACTCTCCCATCCACGGCTGAAGCATGAACAGACATGTTTGCGATTGTGATGAGTGTGAGCATACTTTTTCTTTCTGAACTGTAATCATATACTTGCCCTATAAGATCAGATGATAGATATTTAAAAACATGTATGATTAGAAAACTTACATGAATGGATAATCAAATATGGAGGATAAGCGCTTGGTGAAAGGTATACAATAAAGGACAATGATGAGTAGCTCCATAGAGCAGCGATCCTCAAGGTTAATAAAACTAAGATGGGGCAAACCCTCTCTTTGTCAATCTATTTGGAGTTCTCTTTCACTCGATTAACAATGACAACAGACTTTGATTGGATCTGTCCACTGAACTTATTGACAAAGGCACTCTCTCCTTATTAGTCAAATCTCCACTAGACTCTATTGAACTTGTTCAAAGTGAACATACTCCTTATTGGCCAGATCTCCACCGGCTTCTCCACTCAAATGAAGTAACGTTCTTTGTTGTAGAGAGTCTTTTTGAAGCTTCCCATCATTTGCTGCATGAGAGATGGGTCGAGCAGTTCATGGGGAAAGAGGAAATGATCAAGCAGTTCACAGGAAAAAATAACAAATGGGTCAAACAAACAAGGTGGATAAGATAAGGGCATTATCTGCTACGATTCCTACACTGAGCAGCAGCCGTAGTGAAAAAATACATTTGTTGTAGAGCTGATAAAAAGCACTAGATATCTGTATTAGAATATTTCTAGTGTCTTGACATTATAATTATTGAGGTGTACTGTATTTCAATGGCATGACTTTTTCTAATGTTTAATTAGTTTGAATGCCATTATTTAGACCCAATGTGACATTGTTATGAATTCTCTTTCGATACTAATTGTAGGTTTGATATTTCACATAGTAAAAGAGAATGCTAATGGTTCATAATATGCCAAATTAGACACAGTTAGCTCCCTATAGGTGGGTTATATTGAAAAAGAGAGACTTTTACATCCCTATGAGTTTGACTTATTTTTTACAATGCAACGTTGAATGTTGTGCACTTAAAACTTGTCTTCAAGGTTTATTTTCATAGGATTCACTATCTTGCCTTTTGTTTTGTTGATTTGCTATTGCTGCTCTTGGAGATTGCACTAGGCATCACAAGTTAGCAGCTATGGCAAAAGCCAAAAGCCAAAACCCATGCTTGTGAAGAAGTTAATAAGATTTATATTGTCTTGAATTTGTTAAAAGTACGGTGATCTAGTTCTTGTTATTTGGTCCCTTTATTTCAATCATATTCTTTTATCTTCTCCCTTGCTTGTCAAATTTTGTGCTTATACATCTATGTGGATCTAGTTCTTGCCATTCATTCTCTTTATTTCAATCATATTTTTTGCCTTCTCCTTTCCTTGACAAACATCTACCTTTAGCTTTTGCAACTGATAATAATTCTATCCATTAACTTCTATTTTGTATCTATCATTGTGATTTACTTTGTTTTTATGCATCTCTATTCTTCGAAGCTAATCATACATGCTGTATTGTTATATTATGTGAAGGCCGTGAGCTGTTAGATAAGACACTGTCTAGGTTTGGATTTTTATCTTGTTTCATTTTTCATTGTTGCATAGCATCATTTGTTGTTACTTAGATTTCTTGCTCTCCATGAATTTGTGGCTAGATAGTTTACATTTTTGTTGCAGAATAGCTTAAGAAAGTGAATTTTTTTATCACTTCATCAACATCTAGGAGTTCATTAGCTTAAGAAAGTGAATTTTTTTATCACTTCATCAACATCTAGGAGTTCATTTCTTGTCCTATTCCAGGAGCCTGCCACTTTCATTTCTTGGTGGACTTTAGACCCCAGTCACCCTTATATTGATAGGTTTATATTATCATCACTCAACTTGTATTTTCCAACACTTTGGCATTTACATATTTCTGTTCTTCCATCACAAATTCTCAATGATAGTGTTTTTGGAGCATTTTTTTGAACTAGGACCTAATTTTTAAAGATAGATATCTAGGATTTACTTCTGCTATTTTTGAGATTTCATACTTAAAATTTTAGAAAAATCAATTATACAATTTTTTCCAAAATTTGGCCATTGATAAAACTACCATAAAAAGTAGTCCCAATTAGTACCTTCAAACTGATAAAACTTTTTTTTTGTCTTTGAGGTTTTTAGTCTAAGCTTATCTCTAAACTCAAGGCTGCATTTCATAACAGCCTTTGATAGAATCGTTTTGTTTTAACCCCAAATTGATTTGACCACCACATTTCAAGAATCATATTCTTAACATTGCAGCCTTATTTTCAAATTTCAGCATGATTTGATAAATCCAACGTGCATTGGCCCAAAACAAAGCAGGCATTCTTCAATCTCTATATATATGAACTGTTTCCAAATTAAAGTAATCCAACCTGATCTTCAGCCGATTTTGGCGAACAAAGCATGTCTTATACTTATGGATTTCTAAATTGTTTTCATGCAATAGGAAGTTGCAAGCAAGTTATGTTACTTTTCATGCATAGCAGTATCTGAAATTTTTTTTCTCATGTCCCTTACATTAACATTTAAATAGAAGTCAAAAGTGAAAACGTCCCCGAGATGTTCGTACATACGTGTATGCTGAAAGTAGACCGCTACATGCATATGGGTCTTTGGATAGCAAAATAATCAATAATATAAACAATGAACTTAGCTGCAATCCCTAACTTCAACCTTTAAACATGGAATTATATATGTATGATGCAGCTATCTAAATTTTCCACCAGGGTCGAGGGTATTTCTAATAAAAATGTTGTTTCGAATATCTCCCCAAACACAACATGTTTCACATGAAAATAGGGTTGTAGGGGCCTATGACCACTTAATTCTAGTTGTAGGATAAATAATAATTAAATTTACAAACTCTTTTTGCAAATTTAAGTAAAGCTCAATTTTTTTTTAAGTGATAAATTTTTTGTTTTTCTAAGTTGTAGAATTTTGGATTCACTATTCAGGTTAACTCTAAATGTGTGGTCCACCAATATGGAGCTACCAGGAGATGAGGGCATTGCATATAATTTTCTATAGTGTGGGTTGACAATGGCCCACCCCTGCTGTCTACAATTTTCTCTGTATATACATAACACTCATCATGAGAGAAGCCATCAATAGAAATGAGTGGGAGACTATGAGAGGTGCAATTCTGTAAAAGAAGGTTGTGTAACCCTAGACTCAAATCTTTTGGACAAGGTCAATTCATTTTCTTAAAACTTTTACATAGGTCAAGTTGAAAATTTTCAAAATAATTTTATGTATTTTTTTTCATTTTGCTTTGGCAAGGGCTTCATCTTTAAAATCATTCACAAAAGGATAAATAACAATTAAGAAGGTTAGAGAACCTATTAGAAGTTGTGTGGACGCTGAGAATTAAGGGAAAAACACTAGAGGCACAGCAGTGAGAAGAAAGAGGGAGAAGAAAGGAAGAAAAGGAGGAAGAAGAAAGAGGAACAAGGGTTAGAAAGGAGTTAGGAACAAGGGTTAGAAAGGAGTTACAAAGTCAGGAAAGTTTTTACCGACACGTGGAGGACGTTAGTAAAAATACAACTTAAAAACGTTGGTGAAAATTGTGTGTAACTTTCACCAACGTGTACAGAACATTAGCGAAAACCTACTTGCACCGATGTCTAGACATAAAGCGCCGAAAGAGGTAAGTTATACCAACACACTTGCTGAACGTTGATAAATTTTTCACCGGAAAACACTTTTACGAACGCGAGCAGTCATGGGCGTCAGTCAAATCATTATTTTTACTCATGGCCGGAAAGATTAACTTTCACCGACTGGACATGTCGGTGAAGGCTAATGTTCATAAACGCCTATATTTTTAGAAATATATTTTCAGGCCGTTAAACGGCTCCTGAAAGTCCATCTTCACCAACACTTGGCTTCAAAGACGGGTAAAAATGGATTTTCACTAACAGCCACCAAGCCAAGTGTCGGTGATTCCATGTTCCTACTTCTAATGGCAGGCATCCTCTTTTTCCTACTCCAATAACCTAACACATGTACTCCTATACAAAGTAAGTTCCTTTCTTAGCAGCGACAGAGCCACATATAGGCAAGTGCGGGCAGCTGTCCACACTAGTGCTATAAAGATCCTTTATTTTCATATTAGAACTTTAGATGATTTGCGCATTTGTATATAGAGGCACCCTTAACATTGTCAGAACTTTTGAATTAGAGCCCCTCAACCCAAAATTTCTGGTTATGCAACCGCATTTTAGTCCTACAATCTACGTTGTAGACATTGGCAAATGGTAGACTAGCTAGGCAGGTTGAGGACCAACAGTGCTCATCCCAAAATTTGGGAAAGGTTCAATTGATGGGCAGTGCTGTTATCATTGCCAAACAACAGATTGTAGACAAAACAACAAACTGATTATCATTGCAATGTATTGGAATGATCATAAATAAATCTTATCTTGATGTGAGATGTAGTGGAATGGTTAAAATTTAAAAACTTGGCTCATTATATTGTGATTAGTAATGGTTTATGGTGTGACGACGGTTTATAGTGGCTTTAGCAATAATATGTAGTCCTATTAATAATGAATTTCTAAATTTTATACACGACAGCATTGGCTCTTCTATATTAGAAATCCCTCGGTATTTTGTAGTTTTAGTTATAGCATTTCAACACATATAGCTTTGATATAATACTGGTCGATACAGAACGTACGTAAAATTTGGAAGTATATTTTGACTTTATTCAATATTTTAAAATAGCTATTAATAATTTTTTAAAATAAAAAACAACCCTAGTAATTATTTTTAAATAATTACTGACAACGCTGCTTGTGAATTTGCTCACTGCACTCCTCTTGGCAGTTCGTCTTGATCTGGGTACTATACGAATGAGAGTACCGTGTTCTACGCGGTGGTGGGGCCCAGTTTTTTAATGGGCTCAGCTGCATGAAGCCCCGATCACTTGCCACACACATCAGCACCATCTAACATTTCTGCTGCATATAAATATCGTCAGTAGACGGGTTTCAATTTTCAAATGCACGGTAAAAAACCGGTGGCGGAGGTAATAGTACATGTAGACTGACGTGGGCAGTTGCCCACACACCAGCAACGATTTTTTTTTTAGTTTTTATATAAATGTCAAATGGTGTCTATTTTATGGTTAGGTATAAGTCTGCACACGCGCCGAATCAAGTTCGAGTTGGGCCAGCTCCAGCTCGAATTCGAGCCAATCTCGATCGAACATGATCGAACATGCTCGAACTTGACTCGATAATAAAACGTCAAGCTCGAACTCCACTTATTTAACTCGTTTATGTTAAGCATGTCTCGTTTCTTTTAACTCATTTAACTTGTCTATTTGATACTTGTTTAACTACTTTTTCTTGTAGTTTCTTTTAACTCATTTAACTTGTCTATTTGATACTTGTTTAACTACTTTTTCTTGTAGAGTTTTTACAACTTGAGCTCACTCATCTAACAATTCGAGCATACATTAGAACTTGAGTTTGACTTGTTTATAAACGAGTTGGATGTGAATCAAGTTTAAATGAGCAAGTTCCAGTCGAGCTCGAGCTGACTCGATTAGTAGTCGAGTTTTTACAGCTTGAGCTCGACTCATTTAACAATTCGAGCATACATTAGAACTTGAGCTTGACTTGTTTATAAACGAGTTGGGTGCAAATCAAGTTTAAATGAGCAAGTTCCAGTTGAGCTCGAGCTGGCTCGACTAGTAGTCGAGTTTTTACAACTTGAGCTTGACTCATTTAACAATTCGAGCATACATTAGAACTCGACCTTGACTTGTTTAGAAATGAGTTGGGAGCGAATCAAGTTGAAATGAGCAAGATCGAGTTGAGCTCGAGCTGCCTCGACTAGTTGTGCAGCCTTAGTTGGGTATATAGCAAGTGAGCAGCTCGTCTTGAGTTCGATTCCTTGCAACAAGCATTGTCTTTGTTAAGCTGTGGGTGGTATTAAGTGGCTCAAATGACACGGGCTGTAATTGCTCCTTTTCCCCTTGGTTTCCCATCGACTTGGAAACTTTGAATATTTAAAAGTTTCACATATATTGAGAAATTATAAAGCGCATAAAACACCAAAAATATCCGAATAGATAGAATGAAAAATACAGAAACTGATTTTCGATGCTTTAGAAAAAAACGTGCTGGAGGATCAACTTTTTGGCTTTTACATCGGAAAAAATAAAATCTTGGAAAATATAGTCATGTTCTAACAAGATTGGGCCTAGACAATTATCCTAAATACTTTCTTTTATTAATCCACTGATGCAGTGTAGTGTTGTTAGATGCGTGCGCATCAATAGTTTAGTGAAGTTTCTAAAATTTCAAATGTAACAGGGTTAATAATATCAGTTACGCATTCTATAAAAAACCAATAAGACTTTTTATTTTTCTATTTAAAATCAAATAACAATATTCAGAATTATATTTTTAATCATAGTCATAAATATTGTTTTAAACACCACGAACTTGAAAAAATCAGAAATAGATGCAATAAATTTTTAAAAAATTTAGAAATTAGAAATAAATAAAATAAATGAGAAACTAATAAATCAACATCAAAACATAAATAGATAAGTAATAAATAAAATTAGAAAATAGAAACAAATGGTCTGACATTAAAAAATATAAAAAAGCTGTTTTTACTATTTTTCAGCTGACTTGTTCTTCACATTTTTAACATGATTTTGAGAAAAAAAACCATTTTTTGTGGTTATGCTTTTAATTAAATGAAAAATGAAAGGCGATAGAGGAAAGATGTTTATCGGTATGCTGTGTCCTGCACAAGTGCTCACACAACTGACAGGAGTTTTCCCATACCCTCATGACCTGCATAAACTAAAGTGGTCGTGCTTCAAAATCAAGTGCCTTTCATTTGTTTTATTTTAAATATCTTAGCAACTTATGATACTTTCTGATTTTATGCAATTCAAAACATCACGAAACTTGTTTCAAATTTTTATACTTATGGTTGAACTTCAATGTAGAAGAACACATGTTTTTGAGTTGTTCGGACTCTCAGGCGACTAGTTGGGACTGTTTGTCGAAACACTATATTATAGTTTTTCATTTATTTTTAAAGCAGATTCATAAAACAATAACAAACTGGTACCATTATCAAACAGACTTGGCGTATATTTATTTGCATGATAGAAATGTTTTACTACCTTAGAAGTTTGAGGAATCTTTTATTTAAGACTCACATATTTAGGTGACATGTTAAACTCTGTTTTGAAACAAAAAAACATGGTCTTGTCTCTAGACAAATGTTTAAGGCGTGTTTGGTAACATTCGAAACTAGGTTTATGGAAAAACTCAACATTGACTAAAAACATCAAATTTTGATGTATAATCTAAACACTACCTCATACTTTTTTTTTTGTTTTAACTAAAGGACATAACATTCCATATACGGAATTCCAGAGGCGGAGCCACGTATGGGCATATGCCAGCCTTTCAATGTTTCTTTATTTTTATATTAACATTTTCAGATATTTATTTTGTTATGTAAATAGTGCATTTTTACATATAAAAATTTGTGGATGAGTGCCTCTCCAAATTTTATTTTTTATTTTTTTTTTATCCGCAAGTGCCTAACAGTTCCATTTGACAAAGTAAAACCTCTTAAATTGTGGCATTGCTATAAAGGCCTATGGTTGAGACTGAAGCCAAGAAAGCTCAACCCATTTCTGCTACTCAAGTTAAATTGGATGAGGATACAATTTGGTGTACCTCCCCAACTTCAAGTCCATATTTGATCATCTCAAATTTATTAATTGCCATGAGCTAAGGCACTTTCCATGTTATCTTGTTAACATAGGAAGGCATGTTCCTACTTTTTAATAGAAGGTCATTTTGATAATTTTATAAGGTAAAAAAATTTTGAGTTGTTTTCAGTCATAATGCGATGTTCCTTTTTTTTTTTTTTTTAATCTGCATGAAAAACCCCAAAGATATACCTTTACATATAGTTTTGTGTTGCTTTTAGATTTAGGTAGACCTACGATATCTCTTTCTAACTCAAGTCGCACTTGTCATCATTTGTAATCCATTTTAGAATGTGATAATAACTTTAGAATTCAAACCTTAGATCCCTTAAATGTGAGCTGTCTTAGGGTTTGATTGGGACATGTAGGATTTTGGCATCATGAATGGATCAGGCCTGAGCATCGGCTTAGCCGGGTAGGGCCCGACAACTTGAACCTAAGCCTTAGCCCGATCCAGTTAAATAAAAAAAAAATATTTTTAATGAATCTTAATAAATAATATAAAATTATATTCATATTAATGAAAATAATATTAAAAATGAGTTATTGGGCCAAACTGGACCTAGTCCAGCCATCCCAAGTCCGCCTAGTGCATATTTTTTGAGCTTGAGTCGAAGGTCAAAATGGATCAGGAGCATCAACTTAGCCAGGCCGGGCCTGATAACTTGAACGCAAGCCTTAGCCCGACCCAGTTAAATTAAAAAAAAAAATTTTTAGTATAAAATAATACATATACATATAATTAATCATAATAAAAAGTATATAATTATATATGTATTAATAAAAATAATATTAAAAAAGAGATATCCGGCCGAACTGAACCTAATCTGATTATCCCAAGTTGGCCCAATGCATATTTTTTAAGCCTGAGTTCAGTGTAGCCAAGTACCACGTACCATGGGGTTACCACCCGATGCAAGCCGTGAAATTCAAGACAAATATCTAAAGGGGTGGTACTTATTTTACATTAAATGGCAGCCAAAGTGTAAATAAGGATATAAAGTGTAAATAAACCGATTTACGCGGGAGTGGCGTCGGCAGTTGACTGTCGCTAAAAGGTGGCTGAGCAACCTAAAGGCGTGATCCTGAATTTTGCTCAAAACTAACGGCATTTACGTTTATCTCCATGAATAGGACACAGATTTCTGTTTTCCAAATTTTTAAAGTTAATTTAATTTTTTTAGATTTATTTAAATTCATAAACTCAGCAAATAGACGAAAATTACAAGACTGGTTTATCTTATCTTCTATTTATCTTCAAGCAAGGCAGGGAGACAAATAATCTCCAACAAATTCTGAGCACATTAAATTCTTAATCATCTTCATCCTCCGTTATTCTGTGCTGTTTCCCGTCTCTCTCTCTGTGTGTGTGTGTGCTTATCCCCCACCACAAGTGGATGTGATCTTGGCGGTCGGCCAGATGCACGGTGGTCGGTCTACTCCTCGCTCTGCTCCCCACGCAACCGGTGGGGACGAAGCCGTGAGAGACCACCATCCTTCTTCGTCGCTCTTAACCCCCTTCTGCTCTGTCAAGATGCCCAATTCTTTCCCCCCGTTTTCCTCCTTTCTCCGGCCATCATCCCCATGGTGGCCTCCTCCTCCTCTTCTCCCCCACCGCCTCCTCCTCCCCGGCCGGTACGCCCCTCCCCTACCGGCCGAGAGGATTGCTGGAGCGAAGGCGCCACCTTAGCGCTCATCGAGGCCTGGGGCGATCGACACATTAACCTCAGCCGCGGCAATCTCAAGCAGCAGAACTGGTTGGACGTTGCCGACCGCGTCAACGCCCGTTTCGGCGGTCTCCGCCACCGTAAAACGGACTCTCAGTGCAAGAACCGCATCGACACCCTCAAGAAGAAGTACAAGCTCGAGCGTGCCAAAGTCGTTGCATCCGGCGGCGTCTTCGTCTCTAGGTGGCCCTACTTCTCCCAGATCGACGACCTCGTCGGCCCCGGGAAGGGCCAAACTCCGGCCGGAGCCGGCGTTCGGACACTCCACGTTCCTGTCTTGCGATCGCCCCGCTCCGTCCCCTCTCCGAGGCCTGCGAACGGGGAAGAGCAAGACCTTGCGCGTAACCAGGTCGTCAATTCTGCGGCCAATTCCGGAGCATCTTCGAGGTCGAGGGATTCGACAAAGAGTTCCCCGGTTGCTGGTGGGGGTGGTGATGAAGACGATGGATCGGAGGGTGGATTGGGGAAGATGGGAGAGGTGGGTGCGGGGTTTAGGGACTTGGCAAGGGCAATTATGGGGTTAAGTGAGGTATACGAGAAGATCGAGAGCTCCAAGCAGCAACAAATGGTGGATCTGGAAAAGCAGAGGATGGTGTTCGCTAAAGAATTGGAGTTCCAGAGGATGCAGATGCTCATGGAGGCCTATGTCGAGCTGGAGAAGATGAAACGACGATTTTGAGCTTCTTGCTTGCCCTTCTTGATGTCCACCTTTTAGGCTTAGTTCAGGTGATTCTCCGAGGATCAAGATTACTCAAAACCCTTTTTTACCTTGTGCAGTAAGAATCTGTGGAATTTAAGCAATTGTAGTGCCAATTCAAACCCTTTTCGTGCCTACCCACTTGCCACTGTATCGTCTTGTCAAGGAATTTTTTTTCCCTATTATATGTTTAGTGTACCGAACCCTTTCTGTTTTTAGTGTTCTTCTAACACAATGCATGATACAGTTTGGATGAGTTATTGCAGAATGTATGAGCTTTTTGTTATTCATAAATCGGCATGAGTGCCTTTCAGGATTAATTTAGTTGGAAATGAAAAGTAAAATGAACATGTGTGCAGAAGCTATAATATCTGCATAACATCATTACACTGGCCACTATGGTAAAAAAGTGTCACTGCGGTTGCAAATGCATCAGATCTGGCAAAAGGATTTTGCCATTTCAGGTATACGTGATCTCCAATTCCGACCTAACGTAAGGACCCTGAAGAGGCAAAAGCTCCTCCCCCTTTCTCTGTGCCTCTGGGTTCCAGGGCTGCTTCGGGACATGGTTGGAGAGGAGGACACCCGTACATACCAGTTTTAAGGTCTGGTAAGTGGTAATAACGTAAACTGTAGGACATTTTGTAGAGGACACCCGTACATACCTGTTTTAAGGTCTGGTAATAACGTAAACTATAAGACATTTTGTAGGTGGTGATGCTTGTCAAAAAAATGATTAGAATCATTAGATGCAGCTGTAGCATGTTCTATACCTTGTGATTCAGTTTCATCATTTTTGTCTTTTTTGGCTTGAATTGCCTAAAGTTTTTGTATAAAATTCTTCTATTTGTTAACTAAGACTTTTAAATGAACTAGTATCTCTACTAAGTTATCATCATAAGCTAGAAAATGACTTCAGGAGCTAGTGAATTTCATCATTGGTCTTCATGCTAGATAGAAACTCTGTTTTTTTTGCTTGTGTCCTTTTTCTAAAATGTGTGGCAAGTCTTCTTGACCAGCTTAAGTATGCATAATGATCTCGTACTCCTATAGATGGTCAACATTCTTCTCGCCCAAGTTTTGCATGTTAAGCCACTGTTTCACTTACGTCTCTATGCTATTGAAGTTAAGCATGCCTGAGCAATATTTTGTCCCACATTTAGTTATAACATGATTCTGCGGTTTGTTCTTTTGGTTTTTCAAGCAAATATCCCTTAATTCAGTCATGTCAGGAAGATCAACATTGTGTAGAAAGAGGTTCCTACCTTTCTTGTTGGGACTAGCAAACTGATATTCCGCCACAGACACCTGAGTCATGTGTTTCATCAAGAAGCGCTTAGACTCAACGACACTGACATGATCGGAGACTAAAGGAGCTGAACACGTAACCTGAATGATTCAATATTTCAGCAGAGTGGATCGTGCTATGCTAAAGGGCCTTTGGTGCACTAAGAGCTTGTATATTTCAGTAATGCCTACTGCAAGTGATGGGGCCCACACTTGATTGCAGAAAATGCATGGACGCTTAAGAACTGCATTCACTATGTTGTCTTGAGTCCATTAAAACCTTCTTTTCCATGCAAGTAGGTGGAACATGAAGCAATGAACGGGTTTAGAGCTCAACCCGTCAACTGCAAGGTGTTCCCAGAGAACGGTCTGTTCTCACGCAAAACCTTTTTCCTTTTTCCCTTTGTCTCCCTTTTCCTTCTGTCCTCTCAAGTCTCACCCCTGCAGCTTACCGTCAGCTTTTGCCTGTGTCTGCTTGTTCTTCCTTTGCTTCAACCTCCTCTCATTTCTTCCTGCTTCCACTGCCACTGCCCCCATTCATCATCTTATGCTCCTCATTCATTTTTCCTTCTTCCACCTCTGTGACTTCCCACAACCTCCTGACTGCATCTGGTTTTGTTTGCACTGCCGCAACTTCTTCCCTATTCTTCCTCTGTTCACCGTTGCAGCTCTCTTTCCCGCAGCCTGCTGCATGTGCTGTCTTGTTCTGCTGCACGATCCCTCTTGTAGGCAAAGTGTTTGGTATGATTTAGATCTTATAAGTCGTATATAAACATCTTGATTGTTAGGGCTGTCTTTTGGTTGTGCAGATCACATTCGTGCAGATGTTATCTTTTCAGCATATAACCCTTGTGTATTTTAAGCTTGCTTGAAATATTTTTTTCTTTGCAAAGCACATATTTTGTAATATGACTCTTCTATGAAAGAGGACATATTTTGGTGGAATCCTTTTGCTTCAATAGTAATTGCAAATCAGAGCGCAGAAACAAAAATATCCTCTGAAATGTGTCTAAAATGCTCACCAGCTTGGTTCAATTTTAACATGCTTGCTGTTCTAGCTTGCTTCTCAAATTGAAAGGCAGGTACAATCTGTTTGGCTTTGTCAGTTTGGCTTAGATGTACCAATCTAATCTATTGGCCTATTGTTCATGCCCTTAATAACCATCCTAACTTGGCCAAGGATATTGCAGATTCAAGAAGGTTGCAGAAACTCTGTCATAGCAGAAGATTTAGTATCAAGAAACACAAATAAATCGATGGTCAATAGCTTAAACCATGCTGGCCATGTTCTTTTCTTGTTTGATCTCATTCTGAGGCATGCTAGACCAAGTTAGGCAAATTTGACCGGGTTTGATGCCTTATGGACAATATGGCATTGATATACAACTATGTTGTTATGAACTAGTCTAGCAAGGTTAAGTACATATTCCCAACATTTTAGACTAGTTTGGAGTATTGTGAATAGGTTGATATAAGCATTCTAGCCGAGCTGGGCATGTGTGCACTTGGGTCGACC
This sequence comes from Nymphaea colorata, assembly GCF_008831285.2. NCBI lineage: Eukaryota > Viridiplantae > Streptophyta > Magnoliopsida > Nymphaeales > Nymphaeaceae > Nymphaea > Nymphaea colorata. The sequence continues at coordinate 11,988,118 of NC_045142.1, forward strand.
CTTGAAGTACTGGCTCAACCTCAGCTCGAACTCAGGCCAACTAGCTCAAGTTGTTAAGAATCCTACTTGTAAGTGCCAGAACAATGCCAAACCAAGTGCAAGGCTTCTTTTGTTTGGTGAAACAAGTGAATAAGTGATAACATTGTTGTACATTTCAACTATTCATCTTTCAACTAATTTATGACACGTTGATGTTTCACATGTGATTCATTTGTAATACTGACATGCTTCTAAACTTAAGTCTAGTATCAAGATCTTAACATCTTCTGTCTTGATAGCTTTAGCTTTCTTGACATGCAGCTTGTGATTGTGATGAAAGAATTAGCTTGGCGACTAGTAGTATGTGCTTACTGTTGCTATTCCTAGAGGCTCCTGGACATCATGAAGCCATGTTGGAACAGCATATATGCATGTGAAGGTGATGGAGACATTAGAACTTTGTTCTCCTTCTTGGACGTTGCAGGGTGCATTTCAGATGGAAATGCTGATGTAGTTAAATTCTGTCCATATGATTTATCGTCTCATGCAGAATAAACGTCGCAAGAGGTGATGAACCATCTCGACTCGCAAGAGGTGATGAAGGATGATTTGATGTCTAAGGATGAGAGGTAGATAGCGCTCTCAATTTGATGTGTGCATTAATAGGGTAAACTTATTCTACTCTCCGAACCTCGTGAAGGGGTCCTTCTCTCCTTTTCTCTATGAAATAGTTCCATGTATCTGGATTATCAAACGTCACTGAAAATAAATGATGCAATTTGTAGTGCGTGTTTGTTTGGTATTAGGAATGATGGAATGGTTCAAGCTTATGAAAAGTTCAATGTCTTCCCACCATCTCATGAGACAAACGTGAAAATGCTGAGTAATACTATACAATGTGAATATATTATCTGAAACCGGTGTACTCAAACTCGAGGCCCCACATCTAAATCAGAATGAATGAAATAGGATGCAGTCTGGACCTGTAACATATGAGACTAATACGTCCTGTCCAGAAAAAAGAAAGACTCAACAAGCCTTTGCCTGAAAATGAATCAGAGCTGGTCCATACTGATATTACATCTATTCAAGATACTGTTCTTGATATATTTTCAGACGGCAAACACTGTTTTAGTAGAGTAGAACTCAAATAAGAAGGTGTCATATCAGAAAAAAGATTAAAAACATACCTGACTAACCCATTCTCCATCAAGCTTAGAGCTGGTCCATACTGATATTACATCTATGCAAGATACTGTTCTTGATATATTTTCAGACGGCAAACACTGTTTTAGTAGAGTAGAACTCAAATAAGAAGGTGTCATATCAGAAAAAAGATTAAAAACATACCTGACTAACCCATTCTCCATCAAGCTTACAAATAAGTATGGTTGCATTATCCCTCTAATGAATTCAGATCGAGATTAGGAACTCATTTGATGGCTACAGGAAACTTTTCAAGAATATTTTACCGGGGAAATATATTCTTAGAATGAGGTGGAAGTGGTTTTCTTTTTTGTTCATTCCAAATCCAGCTTGTCTTTAATGGGATGGATAAACTTCGCCAGACAAAATCTCCTTGTGTAAAATCCTGCAAAAAGTTTACATGACCGTTGCCTCTCAAAAGGCATTTGCCACGACGGCTAAGCTTATGCCTGAACCCGTTTGCCATCCAGCTTCAATTAATTGAGTGTAGCTTGACTTGGCAGGATTAAAATTTCTGAAAATGTTTTATGTTTTAAGTTAATTCCTATAGATGAACCTGCCAATCGACTGATTTACCAAGTGCAGCAAAGTTTGCTTTGTAAGTAGGGCTGTACACGAGCCAAGTCCAGCTCGAGCTTGGCCAGCTTGACTCGACTCGGCTCATATATTGCTTGGCTCAAGATCCAGTTGTGCTATACAAATTCCAGCTTGAGCTCGACTCAATAGATTATTAGGTCCTGACTTAAGGTCGACTAGTTTAAGATCATTTACCAGTTCGTCATTTGACTTGATTTCTTTCATTGGTTTTAAGCTTGAAAATTAAAGAAAAAAAGATAACCTAGATCAGACGAGCTTACTCGAGTCTAATCGAACTTCACTCATTTACAAGCTGGAGCTTTTAATTAAGCTCAAGCTCTAACTCCTTTACAAACGAGTCTGAGCATGAGGAGCTTACTCGAGTCAAATCGAACTTGACTTGTTTATAACCTCGAGTTCAACTCCTTTACAAACGAGTCGAGCATGAGGAGCATACTCGAGTCTAATCGAACTTGACTTGTTTATAAGCTCGAGCTTTTAATTAAGCTTGAGCTCAACTCCTTTACAAACGAGTCGAGTATGAGTTGAGATTAATTGAACTCGAGTCAAGCTTGAATTGGCTCAAGTCGCTCAACCCATCGTACAACCCTACCTGCTAGAAAGTAGAACTTCAAGATTGAGAGAAACTCAAAACTTGTATCAGCAAAAATATTTTCTAGTAGTTTCTCAGTATATGCAAGATAAGATGCATACATCCTCTAAAACAACTGCAAATAGATACCCTATTGCAACAAAAAAAAAAGGATTCCTGTTATCCAAATGTGACAACTCTACATCTACAACTTACTATCTACTAGTACCATTGGAACACGCAAGGAGGTTGCATATAATCAGCTTCAGTCAACGAAGGTGATCTATAAGTCTGGGCATTGGGCCAGGCCGCCGCCGGGTACCCGATACCCGGCCCGACTCGGGCCTAGGAAAAAGGGACCCGGCCCGATAATTTATCGGGCTGGTCTGGGTGGACCCGATAAGCCGGATTCGGGCCCGATAATTGGTTTTTAATTTTTTTATTAGTTTATATATATTTATAATATTTAATTAAAATTAATTATATGGATATATATTATTTTATATTAAAAATACGTTTTTAAATTTAATTGGGCCGGGCTCAAACTCGGGTTTTTCGAGTTAGGCCGGGCCCGGTTTTTGGATGTTGGGCCGACCCGATGCCCAGGCTTAGTGATCTACACTTGTTCGACTTCTTAGACACAACATCATCAATATTTAATGCCTTTGAGGCGACAAGCTTATGCTGCTTTCTTAGGATATCCAACTGACTTGTAGCAGTTCCTGTTAGACCAGGGTATCGGGCCAACCCGGCTCAATAAGAGTCGGGCTCGAGTCTGCCCGATGCCGAAACCCAAGTCAGGGCTTGGGCGTGGCCAAATTAAAATAAAAAATATTTTTAAATATAAAATAATTTTTTGAGTATAAATATATTTTTAATAATAAAACATATATTATTATTAAATAAAAATAATAATAAAATTTACAAAAAAAAATAATCAGGGCAAATCGGGCTGACCTGATATATTATCGGGCCATCCCGGGCCAGCTTTTTTAGGCCCAAGCCCCGATCGGGCCGGGTACTAGGTACCCGTCGGGTACTCAGGCCATTGCCCAGGCTTAGTTCCTGTTATATTCTTAAAACCTAGAAGGAAGTAAAATGGTTATGGCTAAATCAACAATTAAAGAGTACAGTAACATGCAAAACAACAACCTCCTCTCTCTCTCCCTCTTTCCAATGAGTTATAACATAGAGAAAAGAGGGAGGGTTTTGAAAGCAATTCAAGAAACTAATTTGCCAAACTGTGTCTCAATACGGTGTTCCATAAATATTCTTTCAAAATCTTTGATAGAGACAAAATGTAGTGAAGATGCAGGATCTATTGTAGACCCTCCTATGTCATCTACAATTCAAAGTAAAATTCAAGGCCTACAGAATAATAAGGAGAAAATGTAGAAATTGGGGACACATAATATTGGCAGGTGTCACTTGGACCTTGCCATACATGTATTGGCAGGTTTGAATTTCCATAAACTTCTCTATCCAAACTCATGCTCTCAGTACTGCTAACTCTGTACCCTGCTTTGTCCAAGAAAAGGTTAAAGGCAAATAGTAGAATACCAAGCAGTATAACTATCAACCTCTTCTCCAAAACTTGTCTGTAAATAGAGTTACCAACAACGAATTACTCGCTTGATACTTGGAAGTTTTATAAAACTCATGATCACTACAAATTCACCATACAAGCATTCAACAAGGGTTTAAGTTGCTCACCTTTGGATAATCCTTTCATTACCATCTGAATTGAAAAATACACTCCATAAGCATGAAAGGTTCTTGGATTTCCCGTAACATTGAAAAAAAAAAGATCTAGACATGTTTAATGCACAATTTACTAACAAATAATAACATAATTGTTACGACCACAAAGAGAGAAGCCAAAAAGATTATCATTAGCGTAACCTTAATCTCAAGTTATTCTCAAGTTAAAGAGATTAGGGCTGGTGATACAGAAATTACAGATTCAGTCCAATAAACATAAAAAATATTTAAAGACATACTCTCCAACTTTATAATATTGCAGAAACACTCTTTAACACTCACCCTCAAGCTGGAGCATAGATATCAATCATGCTCAGCTTGTTACAACCTCTCAGGAAATCACCTATGGGAAGAGTCTTGGTAAAAATATCAGTTGTCTGATCTTCTGAGGAGCATGAATAGTGCTAATAACTCCTTCTTGAACTAAGTCTCGAACATAGTAGCAATCCACTTCAATAGGTTTCATCCTCTCATGAAAGACAGGATTGTTTGCAATATAAGTTCTTGCCTTGTTGTCACTACATCTTCATTGGGACATTCATTGAAACACCCTTCATTGGGACATTCATTGAAACACCCAACTCTAGAAGCACTGATCTGACCCATGACATTTCCACCGCACTTTGAGCCATGGCCCTATATTCCAACTCAGCATTAGATCAAGCCACTACATTCTGCTTCTTGCTCTTCTAAGAAATAAAGTTACCTCCCACAAAGACACAAAAAACTGTAGTAAACTTCTTGTCATCTATAGATACTGCATAATCAACATCTCTATACGCTTCTATGTCAACACCTTTGCCATTTCTGAACCACAACCCCTTTTCCGGGGCTAATTTCAAGTATCTGACAATCATTAGAGCAGTGTCCCAATGCAGGGGTTTCTCCATGAATTGACTTAGCATATTCACAGTGAAGCTAATGTTAGGGTGGGTGATCGTCAAATATAGCAGTTTTTTTATTAGAGATCTGTAAGATCTAGAATCAAAAGGCTCTAATTCATCATTATGTATATGAATGTGGGGATTCATGGGAAGTGTGATAGGTTTAGCCCCCAATAAACATGTTTCGTGCAGAAGATCAAGAACATATTTTCTTTGAGACACTACAACTTCTTTACTACTACGGGCCACCTCAATACCAAGAAAATAACGGAGTTATCCAAGGTCTTTTGTGACAAAGTGTTTATGTCGAAACTCCTTTGTTTGAGCTTGAACTATATCTTGATTACTTTTCCCAGTGAGAACAATATCATCAACGTATACAATCAATAACACTATACCAGATGTACCTTGCTTGATAAATAACGAGTGATCAAGTTGAGATCGTCGAAATCCACACTTAAATAAAATCTCAGTTAGCTTATGGAACCATGCACGGTAACTCTGTTTAAGTCCATAAATAACCTTCTTTAATTTGCATACCTTGGAACATTCCCCCTATTGCTCAAATCCAGATGGTTGCTACATATAGACGGTTTCAAAAAGATTTCCATACAAGAAAACATTTTTCACATCCAACTGAAATAGATGTCACTCTCACTAGACAACAAGGGATATAATCAGTCGAATAGTGCCCAACCGAGCACGGGCGAAAAGGTCTCAAAGAAGTGGACGCCATAAGTCTATGTATATCTTTTAGCGACAAGATGTGCCTTGAACCGTTCAACTGAACCATCAGAATGATACTTGATGGTGAACACTCATTTGGAGCCAACCACATGACAGTGCATCGGTGAATCCACCAAGTCCCAAGTCTCCCAAGAGATAAGAACATCCATTTTCTCCTACATGGCTTGCCGCCACCGTGAATCTAATAAGGCTTGATGGTAAGAAGACAAGATAATGTGGCTAGACAGAGCTCAACCAAACTGCACCAAATTGTACTCAGTCAGTAGAGATAAAATTAGAAATTGGATGTAGTATGCACTGTCACTTGCCCTTGCAAATAGCAATGGGGAAATCATCTGCAGTATGGTCATCATTTAAACATGAGTCAGTCTTATCAATGGAGCTTACCTCTTGAGAAGACGTTGGTGGGCGGTTGGGAGAGGGACCGAGATGACGAGTGTAAACTAATGGAGGATCAAGGAAACGTTCACATGACATAGATTGAGATGGAGGGATCGACTCAAGTGACACTGGTGGAATAGGAAGAAGAACAGGCACAGGTATCTCAGACGGAAAAGGACTCAAAGAGGAAAAATAAGGACGAGACTCAAAGAATCTAACATCCGTACTGATAATCTTTTTCTTGGTCTGGGGATCAAAGCACTTATATCCCTTTTAATTGGCAGAGTATCCAATGAATACACATTTGATGGCTTGGACAATAAGTTTGTTTTTGTCTGGACCTAGGATATGGACAAATCAAGTGCATTCAAATACTTTGTGAGGTATATGAAATAATGGTCAATCTGAATATAAAAGTTGAATAGAAATACGTTCTTGGATGGCTGACAAGGGTAATCTGTTAATGAGATAGCATGCAGTAAGAATAACATCACCCCAAAAGTAGGTAGTCATGTGCGAATGCAATATGAGGGTACAAACCACATTTAGAAATTACCGATGTTTGCATTCGGTAATACCATTTTGTTGGGACGTGTGAGGACAAGTATATTGAGGTCGAATTCCATGATTGACGTAAAATTAAAATAGAACAGAGGATTTGAATTCAAGAACATTATCAGTACGAATATTTTTGACAATGAAACCAAATTGAGTTTTTATTTCTTTGACAAATTTCGGAAGAATACATATGACTTCTGATTTTTTCTGTAACAAGAATATCCAATTGACTCTAATAAAATAATCAACTAAAACAAAATAATACCGAAAACGCGAGTGAAAAGGAACCCGACTAGGACCCCACACATCCACATGAATGAGATCAAATGGACTTTTGACCAAATGGACTCCGACTCGAAGGAAAGCTGTTCCATGTAAGTTTGCCTAACTGGCAAGCATCACATAAGAAGGACTCTGATGCAGTAATACCTGAAAACATGGGACGAAGTTGGACATTGATGGATGACCCAATCTGAGATGCCACTGGAAAGGAGAAATCCTTGAGGAAAATGATGATGCAACAACATTTACTGGGACAGACAGGAAATAGAGACCCTCATGTTCACGACCACCACCAATCACCTTCTCAGTTAGTAAATCATGAAAAGAACATGAACCATGGTAAATAATGACTACACTTTAAATCAATATTCAGCTGCTTAATAGATAACAAATTAACAGGAAACTGAGAAGCATAGAGCACATGGGTAATAGTGCCTAAATGTGGAAGATAGATATCACTGATGCCCAATACAGGAGATAGCTTGCCATCAACCAGTCTGACATGTTGTGGTGTAGAGTATCTGACTAAGAATGAAAAAATCTATGGTTGATTACAACAGTGCTTGGAGGCACTAGAATCTATCATCCACATCATATCTGGGCCATTGGTAGGAGCACCAACATAGAAGACTGAGTCTATTACAGTAGTATTGGTATATGAGGAGAAATTTCCAGCCATCTTGTAGTCATTGGAACCCTCGAACACATTACCATAAGCCATAGTAAAATTCCAATCAGAATTTTACAGACAATATGTATGTATAAGGTGCAACAGTCAACTTCAATCAAGAAATGTATCTCTATGGATCACAAAAATCCAAAAAATGTAATAAGCAACCCCAATTCTAGTTGACCCACATGTGACGCACACACATCCAGCAGTCCACAATTCTGCTCCACCTAAATACTAGATGGTTGCTGCAACACCAGACTTAGTAACCTTGTACACGACTGCACATATGACTAGCAGTCTACCATTTTGCTCCACATGAACTACGTGATAGTCTGACCATGTCTTAATACCACCCATGTATGACACACAATATATAAGATGCAGCAGTCAGACACCACAGAGAAAAATATCTCTACTGTCCTTAAAGATCATACGAATATGACATGCTATCCAATAAGGGAGAATCTGTAATCACAGAAACTAACCAAATCTGAACAGTATAAAAAGGAGTAGATAACTAATTACAAAGATTTGAGTCGACTGTTGCGGATGATAATAGGCTCGCATACAAAACTCCAGAAGACTACTACTGATTTCTGCTACTTATGGTTGACTGTTGTTGTTGCCCCGCACATATGATCAACGTAGCACCATCCTTCTCAAGAACAGAGCTAAAATAGTCTCCATGATCAGCAGATCATTTCTTCTCCACGTGCCAAACTGCCCCCACAAACAGCAGATCCATTTTGCTCCATACAATCTACTATTCCACATGCCAAACAGCAGCCTCATGATTGTCTAATTACTTCTTAACCAATGTCCACATATGGGTACCCTGTTACAATACTCTAATCATTACCCACAACCAGCAACCCAACTACAATACTCTAATCATCATCACGACCAGCAACCCCGCCACAATACTTTACAATACTCTAACCCACATATGGCAGATCAACCCCTTTTGCTTTCAAATGACTTTTTTTAAATTTACATATAAATTAAAAAAATTCATTTTTCTATATAAAATTTTAAAAAATGACATTTCAGCCTCTGTCAAAATTTTGAAACCATAATTTGGTGCCTTTGATGAAAATTTCCTGACTCCACCTCTATCTATGTATAGCCTTATTGACTTTACATTCTGATGTAATTGTTGCGAAAGTTTCTGTAACTTTATTGATCAAAGAATAAAAATGATGTCTAACTGTTATTGATGTCACAGTGGCAAGCTTATTTCTAGAAGTTCAAAGCTCCTCTCGGGTTCATCTACTGCTAGGGCTGTTCATGAGCGAGTTCGAGTTGAGCCAGCTCGAACTCAGCTCGTTTGTCTTCAATGGAACTTGAACTCGGCTCAAGCTCGACTCGAGTTCTATTTCATTAGCTCAAGCTCAACTCAGCTTGAGTTCTTAAAACTCAAACTCGGCTCATTTTTCTTAAGACTCGAGCTCGGCTTCATTCAGCTCGAGCCAAAGAGTGGCTTGAGCGAGCCAAGCATTTCATTAAAAAATTTATTTTTTAAAGGAAGAGGTTCGGGTTCTGTATTTCTGAGTAAAGAATCCTCAACAAGGCCATTCTAATGCATTGTAGATTCTTATCCAAGACTTGTACCATTTGATGATGATGTCAAGTAAATGGTGTATATATATATATGTGTGTGTGTGTGTGCACGCGCCCCCTAGCGCTTCTCTTTCCCTCTCAATCTGAATCCGTCTCCATTGTTCTGGCATGCAAAAAAGGCCTGATTCGTTGCTGTTTCTTTTTCTCCAGCAAAAGTTCCATGTATATCCGCCCACTTCTTTCTATGACCGTTCCCTTTGGGTTCTCTTCTCCAAGGTTCTAATATCTCACAATTGCACATCGGTGCACTCCGATGGGTTTCTAGTGTCCGGACTTGCAAGAATCCACTTCAGGTTTCCATCAAACCATCAGAGAGTGATGAAGCATCGAGGGAAAAGAGAGATGTCCGAAAAATAAAACAAAAATTCTTTTGTGTCCAACAAGGTTTTCTAACCATTTTTAAAAAAGATTCAAAATGGGCCATCATTTCCTTGATATTTCTGCAAAAGCAGTTATTGTTTTCTAAATTTTTTCCAACCTCATTTATTTTGAGGTTTTTTTGAAAGAGGGCTGAAATTCATTGCATTGTGAAAAACTTTAGAAGAAAACGGGCTCGTTTTTCTATTTTTCTAGTATCCACCTTGCATTTTTTCTGTTTTTCTATACAGAGCTAGATTTTTACAGAAAGCAGGTTGGACCAATATTCTTGTGCATTCAACCTGGTCTTTAGAGAATTTTACATCTGCTACCCCATGGGTTTATAAAATTAACACAATATGGCCTGTTATGTAGAACTTTATAAATCATTTAACACCAAATAAAATGAGAAAAATACAGAAAAATCACTAAAAACCGTGAAAATTATGAAGAACTGAACACCAAACTTAGAATATGCAAGTAGCAGACACATGAATTACTTTCTTGACTGCTTATTTGGTTTATGTTATGTATCTCCTTTTCAATTATTACACTTGCCATCAAATGAAAATTTAAAAGTAATAACAATAATAAGAATATGTCAACTAAAATTTGTGACCCTGAATTGGCCAAGACTGAAAGTTTAAATGGAACGAGCTTTAATGTTTGGAAAAGGTGAATACCTCTGGCCTTAACCTTAGAAAGCATTGGGTGTGTACTTGGAAAACCAATTCCTTGCAACAAAATAGTACAGAAAATGACAAGAATTTAAGAGATGGTTTAGTAGCTAGACCTATATGGATGATGATCTGATTAGAGTAGTTGAAGATTCTGCAACTGCCAAAGAAATTGTTTGAAACAATAGCCTTTAGATTAAGACAACTCGAGCACATAGCTATTAAACCATCTTGAAAAATCATGGTCTACGAAGGGACACTTAGAGACACAACATACTATTTCCTTCCATTTGTTCCTGATATTATTGTTGAAGTGATCTTCTCCAAAATTATGGCATCTCGGTGCACTCTGGTGGTGTGTTGACTTTGGATCATGATATCTATTGATCCAAGGAAATAGTATAAGTGTCTCTTCATAGACCATGATTTTTCAAGATGGTGGGTTGACTTTGGTTCCACTAATCACATAGCAAAAAGCAAGGAAGGAGCGATAAAAATGAAGGAGTACAAACCTAGAGAGCATAAAGTCTACGTGGGTAATAATTCCTACGCTGATGTATTGAGAGCTAGGACTTACAAAATCAAGGTATCGCAAACTTCATCTGACTCACTGATGTACTCATTGTTCCTTCCATGTGAAGAAATTTGAATTTTGTACCTGCATTAACTCAGAAAAGATTTGTAGTTTGTTTTGTACCTAGGAATACCACTATGGGAAAGAATGTCGGATCACCATGGAATGTTTAAATAATGTCAGAAAATAAAGAAACCTTAAGATATTTCAGCTTATATTGGTTGGGCCTTCAATGTGTATGTTAGTTTTTGGCACCAAAGGCTTGGGCATATCAGTTGAAAGAAGATGAAATCTTTGACAAATCAGGGTATCACCCTTAATTTTAATGAAGTGGACTTTCAAAAGTGTGAATCATATACATATGAAAAGATGACGAGAAAAGTCTTCCCAAAACAAGCTGTCAGAGATAAAAAATTGCTTGAGTTAATTCATACAAATATATGTTGACCTTTTTGGGTGGCCACCAATAGTGGGGTGTTGTTTTATATAACATTCATTGATGATTATTCAAAATATGGATATGTCTATTTGATTCATAACAAATCTGAAGTATTTGAGCAATTCGAAGAGTACAAAAGTGAAGTTTAGAATAAGCTAGGCAAGAATATTAAAAAACTAATGTCAGACAGAGGCAGAGAATGCACCTCAAATGATTTCTTCAAGTACTGTTGCGAACTAGGTACAAACAAAAAAAAAACACTATGCCTAGCACACTACAACATAATTGAATTGCAGAAAGATGTAACAAAACTCTTTTAAATATGACAACTTTCATGTTAGCAGATGTACTTTTATCTAAAATTTATTGGGAAGAAGCTACATGTACAACAATGTATAATTTAAATAGAGTGTCATTTAAAGCAGTCCACTACACCTTATAAAGGATGGACAAACATGAGATTGAATCTTGAAAATCTAAAAAAGGGGGATCAGTGATGCATGTAAGGTGCTAAATCCTTCAATAGATAAGTTGGATTATAGATCCATTCGATGTGTTTTTATTAGATATCCAAAAGGATCCAAGAGATATATGCATATATCCCTTGGATATGAACGTAATTGAAAGTTGTGATGTTGAATTTCTCGAAGAACTCATCTATGAAATTATTACTGAAATAGAAAATCATCATGATCTTCTTGATGATGATTATGCTGAATATGATGAGTAGTTACACAATGAACCAACTGCGCAACAAGGCAATGAACAATGGCTGATGAACCTTCTACATCATCTGGGCACTCTTTGATCCGTAAAAAAAGAACAAGACCACCTCTGTCCTATTTGAAAGATTATTATGTCTATTTAATAGAGTCTCCGATAAAAAGCATAGGTAAGTTGAAAGAAGAGAAACATTTGGAAATCAATTTTTTAAAATCAACCTAAGATTTTCCTACTATCTAAAACATTTGATCTTGAATTATTAAGATATTTTACTATTTCAAGAACAATAGGCCAAAAACACATAAATAGAAAGTAGACTAGTTGGCTATATGATCGCCCGTTACTATTGATCTAGCTACCTCTAACATTAGTGAATAGATAACCTAAGTTTTAAACTAGACTTATCCTCGAACAGTACTCACATCACGTACCTGTGTGACTTAATTAGGCTAACACATTTGTCCTTTTCCAAGCCACTTATGAAAATTATAAGAAAGAAGTTGCCACTTAAACTTTTAGATAATTCAAGATGTAGATTATGCGATATGCAAGAGATGAAAACACACCGTGACTGAACAACAAACAAAAAAACATTGAGAAAACTCAAAAGCATTATCCAATCTGAGCCTCAAAAAGAAATTGCGTCCACACATGGAAATGTTGTGAGTGTCAATGGAGAATTGAGTGTAACAGATAAAGGAGATCGTTGACAAAAATTTAAAGAAACAGTTAATCCAATGTGTTACTGAATCTACCCTTTTCATTCTTTCCGTTCTTTATTTCATCATATTCTTCTCCTACTTAGATCTTTTCATTCTTTCTCCTAGTTCTTCTTTTATTTTGCTTCCAGAAGAATGAGACCTAGACCTAATCAGGTCTACTCTTATTCATTAGGGCCATTATTTACAAACAATGTTAGTTCCTTTACTTAAAATATTCCACTTCCTTCCAAGGCCTGAACCCCAAGGGATGTAGCATGGCCTAAGAGGCGCACAGATGATGTGTCCTCAGTTGGACTCCCATGAGTACTACTCCTCTTTTGAACTGCAGACAGTGGCATGCATAACACTTTAATTGAAGGGTATACCATAAGACCACCTAGGTAGGGCTGCACATGAGCCAAGTTGAGCTCGAACAAAAACAACTCGAGCTCAACTCTACTATACATTCTAGATCTTAAACTCGACTCAAACTCATTTACGTTAACCTGTCCCGCTTCTTTTAACTCGTTTAACTTGTCAACTCTTTTGATTTGTTTACTTGTTTAACTAATTCAACTATGATGCATTGGTTCTACGTAGTCGAGCCAAGGTGAGTTTAAACAAGTCGAGTTCTTACAACTCGAACATGACTTGTTAAACATTTCAAGTATAAATTTAAATGCGAGCTTGACTTATTTATAAAGGAGTCCAGTCCAATCAAGTTTGAGTTGGCTCAATTCTTTGTACAGCCCTACACCTAGGTCTTGAAACAGTCCTAGACCCTAAGAACGGGAAGAAGAGGGGGTGACCGAACGGAAGAGGAGGTGGCTTCACTTTCACGTACCACTCCTTCCAAGGTCAGGATCCTATTTAAATTTCATACTGGATTCAACAAGTCTTGCCTCATTCAATAGCATGTGTTCTTTTTTCCTGATCAGCATGTTTTTAGCTCGTTCTTTCGGCTGTTTGGCATTATAAACAAAGTGTAATTATTTTATGAATCTACCATGAAATTGGAATAAATTCATGAAACACTAAAACAAGTGTCTCATGGATCTACCATAAATTTTGAAGTAGATTCATAGAGTAATCACATGAAGTCCCTACTGCCAAACATCGGCCAAGGGTACAAATGGATCAGATCAACTAAAGACGTACAAAAACATACGTGATCAAATTTTGAAGCAGTCAAAAGAAGGAAATCCCATATCTAAAATAGAACCATTTGTCATGGAGCTTTTTCGGCAAATCTCACTAGGGGACGGTGGGACAACATATTTCTTCCTATAGTAAATTCTACTGCTATTGTTGTCGCGACAAGAAAAGTTCCTTATGATTCCAAGGCAAAATTTTCGTTTGTTTTTACGTGAAGTAGTGAACCAAAAATCACAAGTACACGGCTTAGTTACTAGCCACTTGCATGGACTACTTGAGCCCATTTAGCTTCGGAGACCACACAACGCGTGCTTTTTACTGCTTAGAAACATGTAATATGTATTCCATGCGTAATTGTACTGTACATGAAACGCGTTGTGATTAGTAGTCCTAAAATTTTGCCACTTCTACAGTTTTCCACTGAAATTTGATGCATGCAGTAAATGCACAAAAAAGTCACAATGAAAGGTTAAGGAAACATAGCCTATGAGTTTTAACCATTGTTATATCGTGTATAGGTATTATACAGCGAGGAATTTCTCGAGTATAATACTGCAAAGTTATATATCTCGAGAATATCTCGAAAAGGTCTCAATTTTTTTAAAAAAAAATTAAAACATTTAATAAATCCTGAAATTGTAAAAAATACAAAAACGTAAAAAAATGTGTCTAATTGCCGTTTATACAGCCGACTTATTTTTCGGATACTATATGCGGTTTTTTTTTAATAATGTGCATTTTATGTGACAATGCGATTGTCAAAGACATCTTTGAGAGGCACCCACCCATATGGTTTCTCTCAGGCATTTATTAGCAAAGCTATTTTTGTTATGAAAATATCAAGAATTCAAAACATTAAATGATATAATGTACGATAAAAAATATGAAACTATGGATCGATTTTGATTTTCTTACAAAGATCGTCTAGAAAAATCCATAATAGTTTTTAAGTTTTCAAAGTGAGAAATTGTAATTTGTACATCCAAAATACATATAAAAAGGAATTTCTTAAAGGGAAAAACACCGTGGCTGCAATATTCTTGTCACAGTATCTTCCCGATATAAATGCAACCCTGTTTTGTCGATGATATCAAAATGATTTCAAAACATCGCCAATGATTTAGCAGTGCTCCCAAGAGTATGCAGCCCTGGGTTCCTCAGAACTCATTCATTAAACTCATCTAACTGCAAGTTATATTTGGCGTGATGCATACTCAAGGACAAGTCATATATTAATGGTTGAAATCCAAATGATGCTCCAAACCAACTAGTAGAATGCCACGGAGGCATGCAGTAAGTGAAATGGAAAAGCAAGGAGCTAATGAGGTTGCTAGAATGTAGACTTCTGGCGCACATGCACATACACTGCACAATGCCTGGTTTTATTTTTACCTGAAATTTTATGCAAGGCCATGCTTCCCCTGCTGGAAGAACATGGCAAATCCCCTGTATTCCCTTTCATGTTGTGAAGCTATGTCACATGGGTGGAGGTGCTGGTGCAGATGCAGGTGTGGATTCAGTAATTTTTCAAAAAAAAAAAAAAATCGGTGCCAGTGTAGTGAGGATGTATATATATGTAACGCGCGACTTCTGCAGGTGGACCGGATTGGGTCCAAACCCGGACCCGAACCCACCCACGTGTGAGCCCAACGCCCTCTTCTCCCTCCTCTTCCTCTCAGCCCCCTTTGTTGCCTCTCGTGCCAACGCAAAGAAGAAAAAGAAGACGGAGGTTGATGCAGGGCGATGACAAGAACGGTGGTGGTGGCGCTCAGGTGAGGCTTTCGACTTGTCTACGCCTCCTTCTTCTCCTCCTCCCTCCTGCACAGCCTTCTCTCCGTTCCGTTAGCGCCCACCTTCTGTCCGCACGATTTCTCTCTCTCTCTCTCCCTCTTTGCTCGAGCTCTCTCCTCGTCCCTTTTGTCTCCTCCTCACCATCTCCCCCATTTCCCCCGCTCAATTTCCCCTCTCTGTTTGTCTCTCCCCTCTGCCCGAACCCTCTCTCTCACTCGTCTTCAGCTACCGTGGGGTTCTTCTAACGACAAACCCCTTTTTTGACCTCTCTTTCGCTAAATCTTACCCTATTTATTGTTGTTGGATTGGATTGTAGTTTGGGGACGCAATTTTTCCTTATAACAACGACTAGAATGCATTGGTGTGGCGGCATTGAAAGATTTTAGCCGCTTGAGGATCACTCGAACTCGTGAGGTGACTGTCGGGAGAACTGCAGCAGCTAAGACTTTGAAATTGGGCTGAGCAAGGCCTAATCGAGCCTACATTGTTGTATATTTTATGTTGGAGCACGTATAATTATTATTTGAGCATTCTATAATTAAGAATTGATGATTTAGAATGCATATTAGCGATGCTGCTATTTAGGGAAGAGTTTATGACTATGTTGTGTAAGACAAGGGCCCACATGTATGTTTATCTTTGTAGCATTATAAGTTGATTTTTGAAGCAATTGAGAAACATGGTAGAAATTATTGTGCTGTGGAGAAGATTTAGAACCGTGTTAGCGAACTCATGAAGTATGTTTTTGTTAAGGGCAAGCATGTTGTTTGTTGGGGAATAGTAGGTATGTTAGGATGACGCCTCAAGGAAGGAAGCAAGAGAGAAACAGATTAGTGACTGGTTCAAATCAATAATGCGGAGCTTGAGTCTTTTGATGTCAACCTCAATGTTTTGGGTAGAGGCCCATTAGAGGGTTTTGTGAGTCGGTACTACTCGTCGACACCTTCTTGAAGTGATGACATGCCTTAATGATTATATTTTACACTTGTATAGATTGTAAAGCGAAACTAATATAAATCTTATCACTTGCTTATGTTTGCAGGCACATCGGGCACGTCCCGTAGACCTTGAGCGACCAGATTTGAAGCTCGAGGCATTTTGAGTGTTTTGTGGACGCGCGATAGGTATGGCGGCATTCCAGACAAATCTCTGCCTGGGGCCAACTTGTGAATGTGTGTTTTCAAGATCATGGGATCCTACGATTGTGATGTGATTGAACGATTGTGTTGTGAGTGAATGTATGTATGCATGCAAATGATTTGCTATGTGATAAGTTTTGTTTTGAAAAGTTATTAGAAGCTTGTTTTGAAAACTGTTACGCATTTACATGTGCATGCTAGAATTGATAACTGCTTAGGACAAATGAAGTGGGGTATCGAGTTGAGTATCTCCTCGACCCCGCTTGTGCATTAGAAAACATCCTATAATGATAATTATATAGGACAACTACGAGTCAATCGCGGATCGAGACTACTCTCCGGGATTTGGCTAAGTTTTGAAAGATGTGATCGATGTATTAGATAAATGTGAATTTTGATGAATGTGAATGTTATGAATTATTAGATATGCATTGCCGTAGGCAATAATGCAATTGAATGAGCTTGAAGGGTAGTTGTACATGTATTGTTATGACGGCTAGCTAAGAATGTTAATGATATGTGTAGCCCTCGTGTGGAGGCAATTGGAGATGTGAGTGTACTCGTGAAGTGAACCAATCTCATGAGCTAGTCAGTCATTTTGTTAATATGCAATTATAATTATAAGAATGAAACAATAAGTTATGAAAGGCTAGTGGGTTGTGGCATTGTGTTTGGGAGTTGTCCCGCCTTCGCGGCTGGTCTCGCCTGTTCTGAGTGCAGGCGATGCAAAGCCCCAAGGTATTGTTGTGTGATGTACTTGGAGCGTTGGGCTCCCGCCTTTCCAAACTGGGTGTCTTAGGGAAGGCTGAGTATCTGTCTTTCGAATTCACACATCCATAAACGAGTGTTCTACTGCTGCAACGAGAATGAATCCATATTGTTTCGGACCACCACGGGAATTCTCCCGGATGTAGGCCGCCCGCGGTGTGCACGTGCTTGTGTTTGCACTCATAGAAACTATCAATTCACTGAAGCTAATGAAAATGAAAAGAATATGAATAAAATGTATGTGAATAATGTGCATGTGAATGAAATGAATGGGAATGATATGTTTATGCATACCATGCATGTGAATTGAAATTGTGTTATCGTGACCATTGAGTGGCCTTTACGTGTCGTGGTATATGTGAGAGGCCTTCTTGTCAAGTTATGTCACTATGCCCTCACGACATGATGATGATTTGTTTTTATAATTGTGATTATCTCATATTTGAGCTCATACCTAAAGGGTTTGGAGATTTACCTGTCATACTGTGAAGGTTAAGCCTTCAATTCTTTCTCTTTTTCAAGTTTTGGTAGACCCAGGGCAACAGGTTGATCTGATGACTCTACTCACATTCTACTGAGAAGGTTTTGGGTCTTTTATAGTGTCGACGCGTCGTGCTTTGGTTATATTGATGTCTTGTTTTTGTTAGGCATCAATTATATAGTTTGAAGCATTTTTGTCTTGAAATTGTTATATAAATGAAAATTTGCCTCATTGTTTCAAATGTCATAGCTCCCTCTTTTTTAAATTATTATGTAGTCACACCTCAATGCATTATGTTAGAAAAAAAAAAATTTCTGAACATCAAAATGTTGAAGTGTGACAATATATATGTATATATGTATACAAATTATTTGTTACATAGTTATTTAACTGTTTAGTGGTCTTATTTATCTATATTTACATATAAAATTTGTGTATTAAAGATAGTTTAGTTATGTGCACATTTAAAATGGTCAGTTTTGACCTGGTTTTATTGACCGAACCAGATGTGTAGTGTCGAAAAAACACTAGGACCAACACCAACACCGAGACAAGTGCAGCAACCATTTAGAAGCACCCATGTGACATAACTGTGAAACTTCACCTAATTCATAGACTAGACATGCAACGCGATGGAGTTCTGTCCACAACGGTGACTTCTGCTAAGAAAATGGGGATTCTTGACTAACCTTCAGAGATGGTCATCTACTTTGTGAGATGGATTCCATGTCTAGTGCAAGTCATGCAGAAAAAGAAACATTACGTGCAACATGGAAACTTGCTAACTTTTTTGTCTATGTAGTGGCCTTCTAAACTTGATAGGTTCAGACAAATATTAGCAAAAGCAATACCACAGGATGGTACTGTCTAATCCATCGTCCATGCACCACTATATGGAAAAACTCTATCTGCACACATTATATTCAGATCTCTCCGTGTGAAACAAAATTCATAAATCCAGGCACTTCACATTTCCAACCAGGAAAAAAAATACTCAAGGTTTTGAGATTAGATAGATGATCATGTGC
Source organism: Nymphaea colorata (assembly GCF_008831285.2). NCBI lineage: Eukaryota > Viridiplantae > Streptophyta > Magnoliopsida > Nymphaeales > Nymphaeaceae > Nymphaea > Nymphaea colorata. Next base: position 12,007,210 of record NC_045142.1, read on the forward strand.
CATGATTACAAAGAAGAAAAAAACCTGCTACTTTCTGACCATGTGGTAATGAAACAGCAAACCAGCTAAATGTACAATCAAGAGAAAAAGTAGGAAAACCAAAGAAACCCGAGGGAAAAGAAAAAGAAACTCTACTATAATATTTCGCATTTGTGGAGGCAACTCTACAAACAAAATCAGCAGCCTCCTCCAACTCCAATGCCACAAAATTGCCTCAATGCATTTAGGAAAGGCTAATATAGTGCTACAACAAGCCGACTCATTACATCAAGATAAAAACTTGCTTCGTGGTGATATAATATCTAGATTATCTCATAAAATGACAAAAAGTAAGATAAGCTGCATGCAGTCAAGAAGCTCAACCATATATCTTTCACCCCTTTCAAGGTTTCAGCAATAGACTCAGTTAGACCCACTGTAAACCTGCAATCATTAAGTGAAGGATTGACGACAGTGATCATACCAGAGCCCCCAAAGTAACAGCTCTCTGCCACCTGATTGTGCATCTGATAGTAGCTGTTGAAGGCGTATGAAGCATTATAAGGCCAACCAATCTCAGAACAAGAGCCTCCAGGGAACAAGGCAGTGCAATCAGCAACAGAGCAAGCAAACTGAACATTGGTTGATACATTAGATAGTTCCTTGTTATCATTTACAACACACCATCTTGCAGGAAGATACTGGACATTCTGAGCATTCACAAGTTCGTTTGAACCATGTCCTATGTTGGCCTGATATTTTGCCTGACCATCAAATGTGAATATTCCCCAATGTCTCTCAAAGTTGCCAGTAGCAATGCGTCTTTGATCTTCATCCAACAAGCTAAAGATATAAACCTCCAGAGGAGATTTATGTGGACGAAGCGGAGTGCCACTCATACTTGACAAGTGATCAATCAATCCATTTATAAAGGTACTTGCATTTGAAGGAGAAGCATTGTGAATAGCTCCTTCAGTCGGCCAGCCTACCTGTCCAACTATAATGTCCATATTATCAAATCCTAGCCCAGACAAGGCTGCTATCAGAGTATCCAAGCTAGCATCAAATGCGTTTTTGTACGCATTATGACCATCCTTGAGAGAATGTGCTGTTGGCTGAAAGAGCGCAAAATCAGAAGAATAGCTTTTGTTCTTGTAAAGGTTCATGAAAGGGTTGACATTCAGAACAAAGGGGAAGTTATTCTTTGCAAGGAACGTGAGAACCTGAAGCATGGTCCGGTTCAGATCATGTCGGAACTGACCTTTTGATGGAAGACCTGATGAAGATACTAAGACATCAAAACTGGAGGGGACCACAACCTTCACATTGCTACCTAGATTTGCTTTAACCAATGCTCCATGGATATTGATCAATGCGCCAAACACAAAGGGCTGAAATTGATCTCCATAGCTCTGGAGAAATGGCTCGTTTCCAACTGCAATATACCTGCATCATCAACAAATGCCAACTTCTTCACTTTAACATAATTTTTCTGATGAATGGCTCCTCAGCATTTATTACTCTATATTAGTATCAGAAGGAACCTTTTGCTCCATCATGCAGTATAAAAAAGGATTATCAGAAATTTTGCACCACAAGTTTGAGAATTTCTTCAATCTAATTCTTAGTCCTCTAAACTTTATGCTGTTTAGAATTATGAAGTGGCGAAAGGTCACTATTCTTGGAGCATCAGGGATTCAGAAAGCAGCAGCACATGTCCTGTTGAATCTTAATGAATTCAACATGATCATCCGTCCAACAAGGCCAATCAAAGGACACAACATAACGTTTGCAATATGAACAAAAGCAAGACAATCATGTGCTTATGCTTTACCATCATTAGCAACAACCACAATTGTTGTTTAAGTCACTCTCTAAACTTGGTATTTTTTTCTCTTTATCAAGAGAAGATGACCAAGGTTGAATGCTATCAATAATGAGATAAGGTTCACTGAAACTGCTAAATTTGACAGCCCTGATGATTTAAGGCTAATTATCAAGATTATGAATATTTAAGTAAAAGATTATCAATCCTTGATGTAAAGTGATTGAAACAATTCATTTTTTTGTTAGAAGGGCTGTGAAAGGTGAATGAAAATAAAGGCCTGAATCACTTAAAATCAAATTGTTGATATGTTGATGAACTATCATGAAAGCAAGGAATCAGGTGAATCAGGCTGCCCATGATAATCAATAATATATAGGCTAAGGAATAGCTGGAAATTTTACAGTAAACTTTATACTATTCTTGGGGAAAACGACAACCATATCTTTTCACAGAATGCCTGCATTGTGACAAGCAATGCCAAGCTTATTTGCAATTGTTTAAATTACACAAGATTGAAAGCAAGGTTATCTTTTATGGGAGCACTTTTGGTCAAACATTTGACACTCCTCTCGACTATCGTAACTAATTTGGCTGGTTTATGCTAGCTTACTTAAGTTAGCATAGCTCTTTGTCTGTACTACACATGGTTATCTTTCATGGAAGAACTTTTGGTCAAACCCTTGATAGTCCTCGGTAACTAATGTGGATGCTTTACACTAACATACTAAAATTAGCTTAACTTAGCATGGCTCTTTTCCAACACTAAAGTGTTTTATTCAAGTTCTAAATAATGTATTCGACTTCATGGTGGTACAGATTGAAATCTTATTCAAGCAAGTTAATTTTCATTAAAAAAAAGTGAAGCCCACAAAACTTCAATTGTTATTCCTTTTCCTACATGTCTCCAGCACCATAATTTTTCTTACTTTAAAACAAGGACATTTCTTGCAACTTCTTGAATAGGTAACACAATTCTGTGAAGCTAGAATAAAAAAAACCTCCTCCAAGTAGAGTATTTGAGGTTGGCTGATACTCAGAGCCGATAAAAGAATACTCAATCATATGGCAGTCCAGAATCATCAAAGGTAGGAGATTGAGAAAAACAGAGTAAGGTTATATACGATGGATCATGGGCCAAGAAATGCAGCTACTGGGCCTAAAAATCAACCAAAAAGATAAATTAAAGGATGAACAAAGTCATAAAGACCTTGACAAAAAAATGTAAGGTCATGATGGAAAAGGCATGAATTAATAAAGTCAGATGTTCTATTTCATGGTAAATGTGTTGTAATGGACAAAGGAAGCAATCACTAAAAGGTAAATTAGTTCCCTTTAAAACGTTAGAAAACCATCTAAGTCTTTTCCTGAGTTTCGGAAAAGTTCCTAGGCACCATCTCTAAACCTCATCGGGGGGTGCTAGGTTCCTAGACAGGCTCCTAGGTTTGGGGCACCTTCCTTTTGCTGACCTTCTATTTATCAATTTTTTTTTTAAAAAAAAATAGGTGATACCTCCCAGATTATACGATGAGATTTACCACTGAATTCTTGATCACCTTCAACTTCAATAAGGTCTTTCAGTTGTTTTCAGTTTAGAGCATTTTCAATTTCTTTTAGTGCATAGGGCACTCTTGTAGTTTCTGAATCCATAAAGTTCTAGTACCCTTTTTGGGCCTGACTAGCACTTTTAGGGGTCTGATTCCTGGGCATCAGATTAGCACTTCTTGCTGAGAACAAAAATTAGGACTTCTCCAACTTAGCTGAGGATTTTCTAACCAAGTAAAGATGATACAATCAGTTGTCTTTGGATGGCTACATTTAGTCATTTGACAAGCACCAACATGAGACAGTAGGCTATTCAAAACAACCTCCACATCACCAAAGACACAGAAGCAAGACATTCAACTATCAAATGGAAACTTTTCCTGCAAAGGTGGATCACATGCTCAAACAAAAGAAACAATGCCTGAATTTCCTCATTTTGAAATGTCATATGGAACATATGCAAGGTGGTAAACTAAAAATTAGAAAAAATTGGAAGATCTGGTCATTAACTGAGCACAACAACACAATATACCCATAGAAGTAGGCCGAACAATGGCCATCTGTCAGCAGACACATTATATTGAAAATGGCTGCAAATAGGTAGCCAAAAGCACTCCTAGAACCTCTATAGGTGGTCATTTGACTAGGCTGTAGTATCTAGGTACTAAGATAAAAAAAGGTCACAAAAAGTTTTTCCCTCTATTTTTCTTCTTCTTCTTTATCTTAGCCCTTTTCCTTCTTTTTCTTTGTTTCTCCTTCTTTGTCAACATTTATTTCTTCGTTTCTTCTTCTTTGTCTTCATTTACTTCTGCTTTCTCCCCTTTCCTTCTTTCATTTACCATTCATGGCCTGCCTAGGCCACACAAGAATTTTTCACAGGAAATGGAATGGTAAATTAACCTAATGGTAGAGGACAGGTCGCCTCTTGACAATATCTCCTTGATACAAATAAATACATAGACCGAAAAACAAGATCAACCAAATAGTGCTAAGAGCTCCAAATCGCCTTACTTTAGCCTACGTATGTTTCTAACAAGATGCTGACACTCATACAGGTAGGCATATTAATTGTCAACAATCACTTGACCATGAAATTTTGTATCAGCTTTCTCGTATGATCATGTTCCAAAACAACAACGTCCACACAAAGACATTCTCTATTCCAAATATGACTGACATAACATGCAGCCATGATAACTTAATCCTCTTCCAAACAGGTTTAAGGATAGTTGGAAAAATAACTAATGATCCTGCAGGAGCTTCCTTTTAACATCCCTTTCCTTGAGCGAAGGCATTAAAAATAAAAACAGAATAGAAAGGATTCACCATTTTGACAACCCAGAATTTCTAGCCGACTGATAATTAAGGATCACAGACAGTGGCAGCTTAGGCATGCCCATAATATAAGGTAAATTCTTCATTTTACATTATTAGACAAGTAATCATTCAGGGGAATAACTCTTCGCATGTCTTAAAAAACCTACTAAAACACATGCCGTCTCAATAAGAAAACTTCCTCTTCCTAGTCAACCTCCACAAATGCTGGAATAGGTCCCAAATGCAGAGATTTGAGAACTTTGTCAAAATCTCTACGGGCACAAAGGAATGTAGTATCTCATGAAGAAAGCTAGCATGTTCGATGCAGATAAGCAGAATACTAAAAAAATGAATCAAGTAATATGAAAATGGAAATATCAAAAAAGAATTTATTGCAATTACTCAAAAGTTGCAAATGCATAAGCAAGAGTAGACTTCAGGCTTTTGAATCATGCATGCAACATTTTGCTATCAAACCACATGACAAATATACAGAAGCGTGCCTTTCTCCTAATATCCCTTTGCATTCATAAATCCGTCGGGGTAGGACACAAGCTATTTATATTTTACCTTTCAAAAGATCATAATAGATACAGCATCTATAATGCAACGACAAATAAAAAATAAACAAGCATGAGATGCACCGCCAAAAGGAGGGAAAAGAAGAAATATGATGTTAGAACGTATGCCAAGCCTGAGAGGGAAAGAGAGAGAAACAAGGCCTGGATACAACCCATAATGATGCACGCAAAAACAGTACGAGATATTATGCAATACCAATGCCAAACTCCCTAAACCAGCAGAGTGAAAGAGAGCGAAACTCACTCAATGAAGACTCCTCCTGGCTTGGAGGAGTATCTGGTGACATTATCATGGACCCAACTCTCAGCAGCAGACTTTGAGAAGCTCAAGGGCTTCAGCATGGAGTTCGGAATCCCCACCATCACCTTCAGCCCGTTGCCACTAAGGGCCTCCATCACCTCCGCCTCCGCCTCAAACACCCTTACCCTGCTGATGTTGTTCGCCTTCAGCATGCCCACCACCAGGGACGACGGCAAAGGGTCAGAGGATTCCCTCCCCCAGTTAACGCCTATGCCACCAACTCTGCAGACCCACCAACATGAGGGTGGTGCCCATGACAATGCTACCACCAACAGAAACTGCAGCAGAACCATCATCCCCATATGTGTATTAATGTATAATCAGATCCTCCTCCAGAAGCAGAGAGGAAACAGTAGCGCCAGCAACCAGGAACAATGGTTTTCTTTTCCAGTGTAGAAGATGCTGGTCATAATTTGTCAAACATGGCATGCCAACTTTCCCTCACGGGAGAGAAAGAGCACGAGCGCGAGAGGGAGGGAGTTTTAAGAAGGGTTTTACCATGTACCCTCGTGCTTATGGTATTTTCAGAAGCTAATTAGTAACGTAGCACAGGTTGATGTCCTCGTTAAGTGACGACATACTGTGCCAGGCAATAAAGATTGCTTTGAGAAACCGTATTTCGTAGATGGTTTTAAGTTTGGTTTATAAGTTCGTCGAAAAAAACAATTAGATTTACGCAAAGTGCTAGGGTCCATTCACCATACTACGAGAGAAATGGTACTTCGTGCACTGTGTGACTATACAGGGAACCATACAATAGTGGTGGCGCAAGCGTGAGTTAAGAATTAGCACTGAAAATCTACTTACTCTCTCTCTCTCTCTTTCTCTCTCTCTCTCTCTCTCTCTCTCTCTCTCTCTCTCTCTATATATATATATATATATATATATTCAATTTTCTGAAAGGTAATAATTATCTTATATAGTAATGACTAACTTAGTTATCTTTACTTTCTTGGAAAATGGATATTTTGAGTTCTTGATGAAATGATCTCTCTCTCTCACTTATTACCCTTGCTATTGCTAAGCATTGTATTGTGTCTATCTTCCTTCATGCTATTGCAGTTTTTCGGATTCCTGCAGTTATTTTGAGAATGTTTGATAATTCATCCATAGTTTTCTTTAGAATGGTGATCAGCCCTCGGATTGCTTTGCACACTATGACATGGTTATACCGGATTCTCTTGAGGGTGATGAGGTTACAAACCTTAGTTGAGCGTGTGAGTTTTTGTTGTGTTCTTAATGGTGGCGTTCGGCAATTGAGCATTTCTCCCTCTTCATTTTCATATGTTTCGAATATGACATGTCATCCCCTAGTGACTGACATTTTTCTCTCTCTCGCACCTCTCCCTCCCACTTTTGGTGTGGCCTTCTTGCTGTCATTCTCTTTTTCCTCTGCCTTGCTAACCTCCCGTCACTCGCCCCCCATCTTGGCCTCTTTTGTCTTTCCATAATTTCACTTTTTTTTCTTCCTACCTAGTCTCCTTTGGTTCTTTCAGTGCGTAGCTCCCACTTCAGTCCCTTTGGTCTCTTGGTCTCTCTCCTCATGCCATTACTTTTGTCTGTCTTTTTCTTGCTTTCGGGTTTACATTTTTACTTCGTGCCCTTTTTTTTATAGTGTTCTTGGCTCTGCATGACCTTCCATTGCTCGTAACCTTTCGGACCCGCCCTCTATTTGCCTTTTTTTCTTTTACTGTCCTTCCCCCTACCTATCTTTTTTTGGGGGTTCAAATACGAAGACTATGACTTATATCCTCTTGGTGATGCATTTGGGATAAAAGCAACAATAGGGTCTTCAGGGACACCTCTTCCTTGTCAAATTGTGTGACACGCGTTGTGTAGGGTGATATCCTCTTTGTTATTTGGCTAAGGCACCATCTTTTTGTTTGTTATTGTGTGACTCTGATACTCCATCTATTCACTCCCTTTTACTCTGCTTTATTGTATTATTGTCTTGTATATATATTTTTTTTTTTTTGCTTTTTGCTGCTTGTTTTTGTATCTAAAGGATTTGTTGTCCCAAATTTTATTATGCATTCTTATTTTATCAGCTCTCTTTTTTTTTCTCTCTCTCTCTCTCTTTCTCTCTTGCCAAGCTGATGAGTTCTCTTAGCTGCCGAAGGGTTGTTGGCCAAGGCTGCCCCTCTTCTCACTTCTGTTCAACCTCCTCATGAAAGATTTCTCGACCTTCTTTCACCATGTCGTCCAGTCCAACTTCCTTGATGACTTGCCTTTGTCTTGGCTACCCTTATGTGTCAGTGCTTTATTTGCAGGCATTTCCTGGTCTTTGCCCATGACTCGTGCCAACATATCACTAGGATTTGGCTTTTACATAGACTTTTCGAGTGTTGTTGTTGTTTTCTTCGGGCAACTGCTCTACCTTTTGAATATCTTGGTCTCACAATCTATCCTAGCCCACCCTTCACCTCCTTGTGGTTTCACCTTATCCAACGGCTACTCTCACGAGTATATGGGTTGCAGCGTAAACTGCATTCTGTAGTCCATTGGTAGGATCACATTTCTTGTGCCTTGTTGACATCCATTCCTCTTCATAACCTCTCGTTCTTCCGGCCTCCAGCTTCCTCAATTGACTGGATCCGTTTAGTAGTCCTTTGGAGTGTGCACAAACCATCCAATCAATTAGCATGTGGGGACATTCCATGCTTTAGATATTGGGGATACTGGGGTTATGACCTTTGGTGCTTAAGCAATGCCTTGCTTTATTTTTATGGTGGTGGCTCATCACAACTGACCAACCCAATTTTTGCCTCCCTACGCTTGCAATATAGCATTGACCAACTCCATACATTGACCCAGCTTCACCCAGGCCCTTCAAACTCGCACCTTTGTAAGACTATCACCTCTGATCTCCCACATTTCCTTCACTTCACCACTTCCCAGCTATTGGTCCCTCACCGAATATGTTGACTACTGATACGTTTACCTGCACCTCCTTCTACAATGTGTCATAGCTAAGTTGTTGTTGCAAGAGTTTGAAATGCTCATCAAAGAAGATAAAAGAGTTTCTTTTAAGGAAACTCATTCATTTCCCTCTTTTTTGTTTTCTTTTTCTCTCTCTCTCTCACTTTTCTTCTTTAAAGGGTATTTCATACTCTTGAAAAAACAACCTGGTTTTTAAATTTGTATTTGCATTTTTACTATTTGTTCTCTTTGAAATTGACAACATAAATGATTCCCATCAAAATTTAGTACATGACGGTCAAGTACTTAAGTATATGAGGTTCGGGAGCTACTTGTTCTTATGTGTGTGTGCATGTATCTATGCATAAGACTGCATATGTGTGTGTATATATTAATATATATATATATATATAGCCCTAAAATAAAACTTTGAGACTCTTCACATCAGCTACATGCTACATTTTTTCCAAGTGCCAATCAACCCATCTGTAATTGTATTTCCATTTGTACCACTGGAAAATGTTTTTAATATCTCAATGTCTCCTGTTGTTTAAGTCGATTTCCCTAGCAGGAATAAGAAACTAAGCAAGCTTTAGTTACTTCACATAGTTCATAACATGGCAGTTTTTAGAGAGAACCAGAAAAAATACATATATAATTAAGGTGGTAGAAAATGGCCTCAGAGTCATCTATTTAAGAGCCTTATTTGGGCAAAAGAAAATTTTTCTTTCCCCCTTTGGATCCACATGGGACTAGCATTAGATGCTTGCAGGCGATCATACCCAGGTACAAGTGGATCTAGTATACTACCAACAGTTCCTGGATCCAGAGATGGGTCACTTGAGCAAAAACTTGTCCATATTCCTAACATCTCTTTTTTCTCAATGAATTAAGTTCAAGGATCTTTTAACTGCAACTTTGCTCCACGTGAAAATTTGGTACACCAAACTCTGTGCATCAATTGGACCTCACCAGGCCACACCTTAATTACTTTGAACTAGGGTTGGTTCCTTGTCAAATCCAACTTTCTCACACACCTAATGGGGGCACCAATGACTTTTTTGTTTTAAGATCTTGGGGAAATTGCACCTGGGTTAAGAGATCTTGTCGCTAGAAAGTCCATGACTGATTTGGCTTTTGCAAAGGCTTGATACCCATGGAGTTTGAACAAATGATCACTTGATGTTGGCAAAAGATTTGATGGGGGCATCAAAGGGTTCAATCCATGCTAAATTACATGGCCAACAAATTCAAGCTTGACTCATATAAAATCAGTTTGAAATCGATTCATTTGATAAACAAGCGGAGTTTAAGCCAAAAGTCTAATTTGAACAGAAAACCAAGCCAAGCTCAAGTTGATTGTGGTGCCAAAAAAAATTTTGAAAAGCCAAGACTAAGGTTTTGCAGTTTGTCTTATTTTAAGGTGCGCTCAAGATATTTTTATAAAAGTTCCCAAACTATTAGTTATTCCCGTGGTTCATGCCTTTCCATTTTGAACTTTTTATAAAATGGCCCAGGCCATGCTGGACGATATATATACTTGTATATTGTTATTTGGAAAATATGTTGGATAAGACATATGGTCCTACATGGGAATGTTGGTAGGAAGCGGCTGGGTAGCTAATCTGAAAGGACTGGAGCGTCAGTGCTGTATTCTGAGTTTTCAAGCTCAGAAATGGAAGGAAGAAGTCAAGGTACTGGACATTTGGCCGAAAACAGTGTTGGTGAGTGGCAGGGAGGAGATTGGAGAAGTTGCAGGTGAGAAGATTTTCATTCTATCAGTTCGAAGAGAGGATAGGAAATGAGCAGCGTCTAAAGAGGGCAGATAATGGTAAAGAAGGCTGGATGGAAGAGAAAGAGATGAAATGAGGTAGAAATGGGGTGGAAATGGAGCTGCTGAAAACAAGCGCATGTAGGCTTGGTGAGGTTGCAGAGAGCGTTCGCATTATTTCAAATGACAGAATGGGGGAGTCAATGGAGGAGTTTACTAGAAGGAAGGAGGCCTTGGGGCAGCAGCTGGCTGGTGTTTAGAGAAATGGCAGGAAGGATTGTGATTTCTAATGAAAAAAGGGAGGTGGGCTGAATGGTGATGACAGACATAGTTATGAATGGAAGGTATGACTTTGGTTAACTGTAAATATGGGCAGCAGTAGATTGAACTGCCATGATGTATACTGTTAGTTGAGGGATCTTGATTTGGGGTTGGCTCCGGGAGTGAGCCGGTGTCGGATTGGGCTTTTTCCATTCATTATTCTTCTGTAACTACATGTTTTTTCTGATTGATAAAGATGAGCCTATGTCCCAGCAAAAGTTTTCATTGGATTAAGATTTGATGCACCTGCATTGAAGCGAGGACCTGAAAATCCTTTTTTCAAGTTTCTTTTGCCCCGTCCATGTCTATCTTTCAAAAAGTTACTATTTAAAAGGACATACGACCGTTGCTGGGAGTTCAACCGGTCTACCGTCTACTACCGAGAGAGTTTTCTTGGGCTTACTGATTAAACTTGTTGCAGAAAAAGCCGGCATCTGGCACATGGGGAGGCCAGGAGTCACGGAGAAGCATCGTACGGGGACCGCTGATGGACGGTCGCGCGTTTCACTCGAGGCTCTCCAGGCAGCACAAGTGTCCATCTCCATCTTAAATTACGAAGTCGGTTGTGGAAGGAGGCAGGCCTCTACGCTTCTTCAGTTTATAAATAAGAAAGATAAGCAGGCACGTCAACGGCACAACCCTCTCTCTCCTCTTCTCTCGCTCTTTTGAAAGCATGGAAGACAGTCTAGTGGACGGTGAGAGTGTCATTCCTGCGCTGAATCTGGAGGAGGAAAGTACCTCACCATCTTCGAAGTCCCCACCAGGTGAAGCACCACCTCAAGGATCTTCGTCGTCCCCACCACCTGAAGGAAAGGGAGAAATGAAAGGCGGAGAAAGTGCTGAGAATGAAGACCTGGAGTGCGAAGGCATTCCTAACAACATGCTTTCTCTTTTCCACGTACTTCCTTATGTCCCAGGTTCTCTCTCTCTCTCTCTCAATGTTAGGAAAAACCAATCTTAGCACTGATGCTCATCAGAAACTTTTTGTCATTTTTAAGCAGAAGAGGCGACGCCAGCGTCTGATGAAGCTTGCATCCTAATCTCCACCATCGTCCATGACTAGCGACTCTCTCTCTCTCGCGCGCTCTCTCTCGGTGTTGCATTTTATGTAAATTGTGTAAAAAGACGATGGTAGGAATGTTTGAACACCCAGCCGACTAGGTTGGTTAAACATAGAAAATCCAGGAATTATCGTGACCGAATCATGGGAGTTTTAACGAGTTAAAAGTGGGCTTAAGCAAGTAATGTATAGGTCTGATCTAAGTGTGCATATTACACATGTAAAAAAAAATGTAGTTATAAAAGATACCAAAATCACTTATCATATCCAACTTTAGTGCAATATATGTATATAATGTATACTAAATACGACAGTAAACCTTGTATATTTTATGTGCGCAAATACATTAGTATACATAAGTGTAATATATCAATCATAATGAATCAAACTTACCAAAAATATATTTTATGTCAAAAATGAAGTTGTCAAAACTAAGTCGAGTACCTAAGTTGACCCGTCGAATCACATGTCAATTTACAAGAATCGAGTCCCCGAACCACTGGGTTTTACATGCTTGGATGGTAGAAGTAGAATGTGATATGTAATATAATGCTTCGCTGGTGACAACTGGAACTCAACTTTTTAAGCAAGTTCAATTTTTTCAGTTTTGTGGACTCTCACTAGAGCTGCACGCAAACCGAGCCAAGCTCTTGGCCAGCTTGAGCACGGCTACGCTCAAAAAACTCGAAGTCGATCTCGATTTGAGTTCAACAGCTCTTGGGCCAGCTAGAGCACTACTCGACTCAAAAAACTCTAAGTCGAACTCGATTTGAGCTCAACAAAAACAAGCTCAAACTCAATTTGACGCTGGACTTGACGATACAATGTCGAGCTCAAACTCCATTCTTTTAACTCGTTTAGCTCGTTATCATAAAGGTAAAGCAAATGTCAGATTAGATTTGAACAAAACGGGAAAAGCACAAATAATAACTTTTTGAATGATGAAAGTGCCCCTGAGGGGCAGCGGTTCAAACAAGTTGTTGAAAGATTTTTATTTATTGTGGGCAAGATACACCAACATGGTGGTGAGTGGCATGATTTAACCTTGAAAACCGTGGACGTTGGACCTTTTATTGGAAAACACCAAGAGTATTTAGACTTGCCAATTGCCATTCATTGTTTTCAGGATTTTCCCATAATCATTACTTAGGAAACTCAAAATCAAGAAGGAAAGGGGAACTTCGTGGTAATTTAGCTGTTGTATTCTTGTGTTGTGTTATGGAGAGTATAAAAATCATGTAGTACATTTTCAAATTAATTAAATGAAAAGAAGAAGATTTCCTTCTTGCCAGAAATTCATTGTACAGTCTCTGACATGGTATCAGAGCCATAAGGGTGATGGCCAACACCGAAGCAAGGGAGAAAGACATACAAGACAACTCAAATGAATCATATGTTTGTTTCTCAGGTGATGTACAATCCTTTTTACATTAGTCACTCTGACAACCCTAAGAACGTTCTTGTTTCTCAATCTCTTAATAGGAAAATTATGCCACTTGGAGTAGGGTTATGATGATGGCCCTTTTGGCAAAACATTGAACTGGTTGTATTGATGACACCATTATTGAATCAAAGAATGTTTATTGGATGTGTTTCAATGACATATCTGAAGCATCTCCTTGGGGTGTGTTTCAATGACATGATTGTTTCTTGGATTATGAATTCAATGAGTAAAGAAATAGCTGGCACTATTGTTTATACCACTATTAGATAGGTTTGGCGAGACTTTAGAGAGAAATTCACTCAAAGTCAAGCCCCTCACATTTATCAAATTCAAAGTGTCATTTTTTTACTTCAACAAGACACCATGTTGGTTGCATCATATTTTACTAAGGTAATGTTTTTCCACAAGTAGACATGAGATAGTAGATCAAGTGTTTTGCTAATATTTCAAATAACTGTCTCGAATTCAAATTGATTATGTTTCGCTTCTTCCTTGAAGAAACATGATCAAACAATTCCCAATCATGGTCCTTGCGAATCGGATCATCCATATAGGATACAAAAAGAAACTCTAGATATTTGATGTTTTTCTCTTTGAATAAGATCTCAATTCCATCTATTGTTTCATTAGATATCTTACAACTAGAATCTCTCTCTTTTTGGTCCAGATACTCTACCACTGCGAACCCCAGTTAGATTAAGGCATGATACTCATTGAAATGCTCTATGAATCTGCTGTTTCTCATCTCATTTATTTAGACAAAGATTCTGTTTTTTACGAATGGCAAATCTTTTTCAAAACATGGAGTGTGAATCAAACCCATCTTTGAATTGAAACTAAGATACTGATGCAAGTTCTTCCCTTCTGAATCAGATAGTGTTAAAAGTTTTAGGGGATGAACTTAGCTATACTCCACTATTCCTGAGTGTTCTTATCGAGCCATGAAAACCTATTCTGAGCAGCTTGAAAGAGAAAAGGTCATTCAGTTCTTGATGGGATTGAATGACTCTTACAATGAGATTAGAGGTCAAATTCTACTTCTTGATCCTCTACGAAAATCTATGCATTGATTCTTCAAGAAGAAAAATTGTATTAGGCAAGGTGGTTTGGTGCATCTAATGATGAGACTACTACACTTGTTGTTCTACAAAATGATCATGACAAGCAAATGGTGCATAACATGGTAAGTCAAGCCTATTTGCAGAAGGCATTTGGACATATAAAAGAGAAATCTTTGAAGTAACTGGATATCCTCCAAGACACCATTTATATGATCCGAACTTCAAACCCTCTGGCAGCAAATGAAGCATCAAATCAAGCCACAACTGGTTCTCATATGACTCTACTGGCTGGTAGTGGTAGCTCAATTGGTGAGGGACAAAGCACTAAAGGTGCTGCACTATACCAGCATTCACTTTGGAGGAATACGACTAACTTTTATCCCTTGTTAAGCATCAACCAACCAACTTTAACGATCAACATATCATTTACCACAAGCTAATGATTAGCGTTAAGTTCGTGGAAGAGAGAGAGGCTTTGAGTGGCAGGTCGTTCCATGAAGGTTTTTCCATCATCTCCTCCTAGGTATGGGGAGCTTGCGAGGATGTAAGATTTCATGGACTTCAAGTTCACAACACTCGAACGAGAGGCTTTTCTTGTTCATTTTGCCCAAGCTGAAGCATGAATCTAGCTCTGAGACAGCGCTCTTGGTGCCTTGCTGGTCAGGTCTTTATTGGGAATTGGTGGCTTCCATCGCTTGATTTGGATGTAGAAACTTCATTCAAGGTACCTATATAGATTCACTCCCCAAGTTAGCATTTCTCTTATGGAACGACATCATCTTTAATGCCATTACAGACGCCTTGAAGGATCATTTGGTTTCAATTGACCCTTTCACGGTTGACATAGCCCACACTGACTATGAGAGGATTTGTGTGGAAAGTCCCTCTTAACTACCAACCAGTTAATGAAGTGGAAATTCAAGTGGACGAATGCGTGAACCAGGTGTATCCCATCAACTATGATGATCACATCAGATCTTGCCCCAAATGTAAGTCTAATTCCATCTCCCTGAAAGCAGTCCTGTGGTCAGGGATGGAATGACAACATACTCCCAAGATGTTGATCCTCAGCAACTGTGGACAAAGGTTCAGACAAGATGCTGCAGGCATAAGGAGATCAGTCGCCCAGCTAGAAATCACTCCCCTGTTCAAGGCAACTGGTTCAAATGGCTGGATAAAGAAGATGATGCTCAACCCACCCCTATTGTCACATCTTCGCTTGACCATAGACCCATGGCCGTTACTTCTAAGCACGTGAAATGAAACTTGGTTCCTTCTTTGGATGTGCAAGTGGAGCAGGAGGCAAAACCTAAGAAACGCCTAAGAGTTTCAACGCAGTTGTTGGATATTTCTCCTGAGCCAAAGATCCCTGCCTCCTGCTAGAGCTCTTCTCCTTGCCCGCCTTCCATCTCAAAGACTTCGTTGAACCCTCTTAACAGCTTCAACCAGAGATCATCGCCTAATCCTTTGGAGGAACCTGAATGTCCCCTAGGCTTCACATTTGAGACCATGAATTCCACTCCCCCAAATCAAGTGGAGGAAAGAAAAGGTCGCGTGCAGATCCCCTTAAGAAAGATTGTCATGGCCATTCCAAAATGTCAAAGGACCTCTATAAGCTTCCATCACTAACAGAGTGTGTGACCTTGGCTGGCATACACAATTTTGTGGCAAATTCCCGATGGGATTTCCATGTGACGAGTTGCAGAAGTAGTACCCGTTCAGATCTCATCTTCCCTAGTAGTCAGACTTCATCCAAAGAAAATCTAACCCACAACAATCCAGACCTATCATGTGGCTGCATAGGAGCCTGCCTGCAGCAGGAATGTTCCCTCTAATTTCTTCTTGATGAAGATTCAGGCCTAAAATTTCAGGGCGTAAGTCCATGCAGCAGCAAGGTGTGCTCTTCGACACATTTGTTTCCTTTTTATACTATGCTTCATAACTTGGATATGCAGCAGCATCAATACTCTCATTTTGCATGGTTTCACAATTTGGAAGAAAATTCCATGTTCGGTCGTATTATTGGGCCTTGGAACCCAAAGGAGTTCCCATGCTGGAATATAATTCACTTCTCCTTTGAAACTGCTTGGGGTCTTACTAGAAAATTGGATAGTTCGCAACCTGAGGATTTACATAAGCCCCATTTCTGTGAAAAGAGCTGTCGAATTCATTTAAGGAATGTTGTTTGGTCTGTTTCTTGCCTTTGTGTGATAACTGGAAACTTTAATGCTATGAGAGACTATAATGATAAGACTAGGGGCCCTCCCAGCCTTCCCTCTTGTGAGATTTTTAATTCCTTCATTATTGGTTGTAACCTTACAGTTGTGGAAGATCTTAGACATCATTTTACCTAGGCTAACAATAAAACGGGCCCTTATTGATTATAACATGTACTTGACCGCTAAAGAGGATACATTCATCGATATTGCAGTGGACCTGCTAAGAAAACTTCATCAACCATATGACAAGGAACTACATTTCAATATTAAAAACATGCAATGAAACATTTTTCTCCAACTTAAAGAGTGATCGCAATTCCTTCTTTTAAAGTTTTCAGCTGAACCACTTTTGCAGCTTTGGAACGTAATTTATAGAAGAAATTGAAAAGGCTAACTTACATTATTTGGTAATGACCTGCAGATGGCTAGTGTAGTGAATTGTTAAATTATTATGTAACTAGAGGTAAGTGTGCTTTATTGGAACCTTCAACACCCATTGGATGGACTGGGTGCCATATTCATAGCTTGAAAGTCTAACTGTGCCTTGCTTGAATCCTTCATCTTTCCTACTAAATACAACAATGTACAAGAACACAGTCACATATATTTTTGTCAATATGCATGACATCCATGTTATGTCATATTAAATTGTATTGCCAATATGGTAAATCAAATGATATATTTCTTTTTTCCAGTTATACGGGAGCAAATCAATAGATGATCATTTGATCTTTTCCCTGAAGCAATTTTTTATGTTTTGTACTACTTCGAAAGCTTTAATGCTTGTCAACATAATAGGAGGAGGCCTCAATTCAACATTACCATCAAATGAGCATCTATTAGATTGAAAATGATGACTCGATAGCAGATACCAAGGATGGAACATGTAACAAAATTTCTAACTAGGGATGAGCCAATGAAAAACAATATCCTTTTGATATGGACAAGAAATTTGACTTTTGGTACTCTATTTTGTTAAAATTTCACATGTAGGAAAATCATTAACTCGTCCATAACAGCATTGCTTGCATTTGAAATGTACCATTTTTTATGTGTCATATGTCACCCTCCATGACCCCGTGCTCTCTCAGTCCATCAATAAGAAGTTGTCAATAAATGTCAATATTCTTTGGATAAATACTCTTCCTAGGACCAGATGCACGCTCAATTAATAATAATAGAATCATGTTTGACTACTTCATCTACATCCATTTTGTAAATTATATAAAATAAGAAAAATCAATCATGCACTATGACTTATACTCATTGTTCTAAATGGATTGAAACCATCAGTTGCTAATCCAAGCCTAACATTATGAGCTCTAAGGTGAATGAAGACTTACCTTCAACAAATGACTTCTGTACTTGAGAATTTGTAGCATGCCTTAAAATGTTGTCCTTGATGTGATGGCAAGCTATCTTTGATGGCATAATAAACTTTTGAAGTCTTGAGATCAAAGGACAATTCCACAGTACTTTTAGTGGAGTTTTAAGAACATTTTGTTCATTATTCATCACATCTAAATGAGGCACGTGTTCAAACTCTTCCATTTAGTTGTACCAAAAATATCAAGAATATTTTTGTAAATAGAATCTTTATAATGTAAAGTGCAATCATTTGGATGTTTTGTTAGAGCTCCCGCTACATGCAGTCGCGCGACCGCTTGTCATGCGACGCTTGCCTGCGTGCACTCGAGCGATCGCGTGACACGCGCCTGCACGCATGCAAGCGATCGCTTAAAGCAATCGATACTGCGCGTGGCAGCGCATCGAGAAGATGAGTCCTCCAAGAGATCTTTGGTGCTCCCTTGAATAGTTGTAACTTGCTTCAAGTTGGAGAGAAATAGAAAGAGAAAGAGGGAGAGAGAGAGAAAAAAAAAAAAACTCTAAGTCTTCAAGTGAGAATACACTAGAGTTTCTTCCAAGGACCAACTCAGTCTTGCCCAAGAAGGGGAATTGTGGGGGTATTTATAGAGACTTTTGGAGCCAAAATTTAAAATTTGAATTTTCCAACATTTTCATTCGAATTTCAAAGAATTTTGAATTATTTATAAAAAATTTTAAAAAATTAGGTTTTAATTAAGTGGGATTGGCCACTGGCCTTGCAAATATCTTTTTGGGGTATGGGCAGGGCTATGCCCACCCAAAATTTTCAAAAACAGATCCCTCAGGGTCTTTTTTGCAAAGAAAAGGAGAGGGGAGGGGGTAGGGGGCTGCATTGCTGCAGGCCCCTACCCGGGCGTTGTTGCTTGCCATGCGCAATAGCTCCCACCTATACCAAGGGCAAACCTATTATTCTTTTTGAGCCAAAATCTTTTTTTACAAGGTTAGGTTATATTTTACATACATTCAAATTTATCATTTTCAGATCTTTGGAGCTTCAATTCAAAATCTTTTTTTTTTAACTCAAATGCATGATTTGTGATCCAAACCTATACTAGGATACTTGTATGAATCTAAAACCATACCCAAGGGCAAAATAGTCATTTTATTTTGAATAATATTCTTCAATATTTAGGTTACGAGTCATATATACCTAACTTCATCATACTTTAAATCTTTAGAGCTTCAATTCAAATCACTTTATCTGCACCTTAGATCCATGATCCACCTTCATCTTTATCCAAATAATCTATGATCCATTTCTAGGGCTTTATTCAGGTCTGGATCTTATTCCAGATCTTTGATCATGATCCTACCCAGTGGTCCAAATACATTGGATCTAAATGCTCTCACCTTTGGTATCAATTATATATGTTTCATGAACTATATAATATAATGTATATACCACATATTTTCATTATCGCTAGTCTGAGGACCAGCAAAGGTTGAGCAACTCTATAAAATTCTTCTCGACAATGAACAGCCCAATCTCCAATTGACTGAATTGATTTCCATTGACAAGGGCAAGGAATGTCAAAAATATTATTGCAATATAATTTGGAGACAAGACATTTTACTAACTTTCATTGTTATGATATGGTTTCATAACGTGTCTCATATCTAAAGTTGGAGAGAAGTCACACCCTCCCACTAACCACTATAAATACCCTTTAGTGGTGGGGGTTTTCTAAAGCAGAAATTCCAACGCAATTTTGCATAGAAGTTGGGGAATCGCCAGCAAGTGCTACAAAAATTAAACCTTAGTGGAAACGACCTTTGACCAAAAATTTTTTGCAGACTCATAGAGTTTGTGTTAGAACTTGACCTCAAGCAACAATGGTGATCAATCAAGATAACTAACAAAGGCTCAAGTGAGTCGAGTTGGGGTCATGATCTGGGTCAGCTCTGTAAGAGTCTGCGTCTCAGGTATATCTTTTTTCCTTTCTTGTCTTTTTAGTTTTTTGCTTTATTTTTTGTTTTCTTTTAGTAGCATATTTAGGTAAATTTATGCTTTCTTAGTAGCATGTTTTAGGCAATTTTCTATTTTCTTGACATTCTTAGAATACTGTCCTTGTTTCTTTCTTAAGCATATCTTAGTATAGTTTATTTCTAGCTTTCCTAATTAGAATTTAATTTCTTGTAATTTATATAGTTTTCTTTCTTATAATGTTTATATTTATGCAGGCATCTGCATTTGATTTTACATGAGCATTATAATATCACAAGTTCATGTAGATACTAAGACTTGATATGATCAATATTACGCCGAGTGACAATAGTCGTAGCATGTGAAACTCCAAGCTCATTTTGTGCTCAGTTTGAGCTAACCCACTCGAATCAAAGAGAAATGGTGACTAGACATTCCAAAATGGAGGAAATAATCTGTCATTTTCTAGAAATGACTGCTCTAACACTGGAATTTGGACTTGAAAACTAGAAACAAAGCTACCTCACGTTTCTCATTTGATCAACAAGTCTTGGAGGTCCATCGTTGCCGAGCAAAATTTAATTGACAAGCAGGGAAGTGAGATTTATTATCTATTTTTGTGCTACACTTTAATTCTTAATGAGGGAAGATGTCATCTTATATGTTGTAACATTTAGAGGTGTTCGGCGTAAGAGATACTCTATGATTGTCGCATGAATCTGCCCCAAAGATTGAACCAGACTCATCGAACGTTAGTTCTAGTGTTTCATGAATATATAATCTTTGTCCACATTCATAAAACACTTACTTAGTGTCCTTGCTGCCAAGCAACCCCTTAAGAAGTCGACTGGATTCTCACAAAAATTTGTAGGAGGTCCTTGGGATTCTCATATCCATTAGAGGGAAGCTTTTAGGTGTCGAAGTCCAGGTGGGCAAACTTGTACACTGTCCAGTTTTTACCTTCTATCAGTGAATTAGTCCATAAGACATGGGGATTTGGGCTCATACTACTAACTTCTACAAGTATGACATGCCAAAATTGAGAGCTTAGAATGACTTCACATTATGAGCAAGTTTAGGCAAAAAATATAAATAGATTTCACCTAAGTTGAGAATAAGAAATGTTCTTGTGCAAGTCTCTCTGTGCAGAAAGTAACTGAGGATACCCTAGATTTTACCTAATTAAGCAGGCTTAGAGTCATCAAATATGTCAATAATTCCATGGACAGAAATTCGTCGGGTTTCGTACATGTATATGTTTGCTACGCAGGTGGGATAGACATCAGAGCTAAGTTAAGTAGGAAACTTTGCACTTGAAATGTTCATAGATGTGGCACAAAGATGAGACAAAATGGGCTCAGAGACAACAATTCCTTGATCAAACATGCATATATATGCACAT
Source organism: Nymphaea colorata (assembly GCF_008831285.2). Taxonomy (NCBI): domain Eukaryota; kingdom Viridiplantae; phylum Streptophyta; class Magnoliopsida; order Nymphaeales; family Nymphaeaceae; genus Nymphaea; species Nymphaea colorata. Next base: position 12,028,265 of record NC_045142.1, read on the forward strand.
GGTGACTTAGGGACAAGTTAAAATGAAAGTTCAAGATCCTGCTTCAACTAGAGGCTTCTTCCAAAGGAAGTTTTCTCTAAATTCGTTTGGATAGTTATGGGGACATAAGGAATATTGGCGTATTAGAACGGAGTCCTAGCTGTGGCATATTATAATAGGTAACACTTTCCAGTATGATCAGATTAGCAACTATGCAAACAATATCGCAAATATAAGATATTGGCTCATGATGCCAAAGACGGGATCTGATTCGAGAAAACCCATTTTATGGAGACTGTGTTGCCATTTGGGTAATAAGGTATGGACCATTTCGAAAGAACCTTAGACAAAGGGAAATATAAAATTAAAGACGTGCAATTTTATATCTAATTCGGATTTTATAAGCTGATTCTGAACATGTTCTTACATGAATGAAGCATGCATGTGGCTCCTTGACCTTCGCATATGACTTCTCCATAACAAGGGGTACAAATGGATATATATATTTTTTAGAGGTTTTTCTTTATGTTGATTAGTAATAAATGCCTGAACAGATGCTGCCTTCCCTAAGATGGAGCATTTTTTTTAGAGACAGGATTTTCTGTACGTTGATTAGTAATAAATACCTGGGCAGATGCCGTCTTACCTCAATAAAAGCGTTCCCCTTGTTTAATCCTAGCAGCAGTTGTTCAATAAATCTCTCTCTCTCTCTCTCTCTCTCTCTCTCTCTCTCTCTCTCTCTCTCTCTCTCTCTCTCTCTCTGTGTGTGTGTGTGTGTGTTTTTGTATATATATATGTGTGTGTGTGTATGTGTGTGTGTAGCTCTCTCTCTCCCTCTGTGTTTTTGTATATATATATGTGTGTGTGTGTGTATGTGTGTGTGTAGCTTAATGGCATACTGCAAGCGGAATAAGGTTCAATTTTTTCACGTCATTTCTCGTGCAAGACGAAAGTAAACATGCATCTACCAATGAACAGAAGAACAGGTAACAATAAAGAGTCAAGATGTGATTGTGTGGGCTTATAATTGGGGCTAGTCCAATTATATGGACTACATTTCGTTCAAGCAGCAACTATTATAAACTGAGAATAGAATTGCTTTTACTGCTGCTTCCAAGCAGAAGTTACAAATACATAAACTTCTAAAATGAGAGATATGTTGAAGGAGCTTTTGGTGGTGAATTGGAGAAGGTTCTGCTCTGTGCGTCAAGCAATTCATGAGAAGTGGACGATGTATGATGTTCGAGGCAATACTTTGAATCAAAGCCCTTAGACCTGCCCGGAAATTGATATCCAGATCCAATCCAGTCAATGGGCATTGCTCTTCTACAATTTTTTCCTGGATCCAAAATCTTGATTGAACCCGTAATCTGACAACTTGTAGTGCAGAGAAATTTCCATGTGGAGTGTATTTTCGGGTCTGGATTGGATGGGTTGTCCTTTATTCATGTCTGGAGTCGTGGCTGCCATGTATCTCAATTGCATTTGCAGGGACACCCGCATTCGATGAACTGAAAATAATATATTTTTTATGCAGAAGTGAAAAGGTTTTTGAATTTGAAATGACATTACCAACAATCATAGTACGCCACTTCATGCAATTAATAATTGGCAAACACCAGTTTACAGGGAAAGGAAGAAGAAAGATTAACCTGGTACTTTAATTTTGGAGTAGTTATCTCTGAAACGAATATTAAGAAAGAAAATGAAATAATGAGGATCATTAATGCGGAAATTGTGACGGAAAGATCATGCACCAAACAAAGAATTTACTCGTCAGCGAGGGAATTCGAAACAGGACCTTTGGATTCCGGTGCGTTTAGTTTCGGAAAAGGAAAAAAAAAAAGTGAGTGGCTGCCCACGAACTCAGCTGGTCAACAAACGCTTCCCAGTTAACAAACCAACACCCAAATGTGTGTAGCGCACCACTCTCTCTCTCTCTCTCTCTCTCTACGCCGGTGGTAGGTGCCCCTTCCTTTAGACCGTTTCAATTCCCTTCCTTCTCCCTCCTTAAATCTCTCTCCACCAATTTCTGATCACTATTCGTTCTCCCCATCACCACCATTTTGCCATTTCTTCCTCTCTCTCTCTCTCTCTCTCTCTCTCTCTCCTTCTCTGTCTCTCTCTCACATGGCCGTCGTTCTTCCTTTGTCTTGTTTGCTCACGTAGCCATAGGGACTGAGAGAAGAAGGAATCATCGACGTTGTGGAGAGAACCGACACCATAGCTGCGCTGCATGGACGCGTCGGAGAAATCCCACCTGATGGCTCCCGGCGACGAGCATGACCACCACGATGACAAAACTCAATCCCCTTCGACTCCATCCTCGAGAATCCGCTCTCTCTCCCTCAAAGGCGATGCCGTGGAGCCCCAAGTCGATAACAGCCACGACCATAATGACGAAGAGCCTGCAGGCGGCGATGGCGAAACCGACGGCGACGGAAATGATCATTCAAATGAAGATGAGCCTCTCGAACTCACTTCTGAGAAGCTCGACGCTTTCTTGTCCGGCCTTCCCTCCGCAGAGAACCCCGAGATCCCACCGTGCGTCGAGCGGTTCCTCGATGGCCTCGCCGAAAAGATAAGGAGGCACGAGTCCGGCGCGGAGAAGGTCGATTGGCGCCATGATCCCGGCCACTTCCCCGCGTTCATTGCACGACTAAACCGCCTGGTTCAGGCCCTCTCCTCCCTCGAGGAAAGCCCTCCTCCAATAGCGAATAAAGCCGGCGTCCTTCTCCATCAAGCCATGTCATGTCTAGAAGATGAGTTCCGACTGTTCCTTGAAGAACCGCTCCGTTCCGGCCACGGGGAGCACGAATCCGCCGCCTTGGGGAGGACGAAATCGTTGGCCGCCACCCCTGACGATCGCTGCTCCATCGCCGGACCGCCACAGTCGCCCAACGCCCCCGACTCGGCTCCCGCCGAGCCGTATACGCCAGAGAAGGTGGCGATACTCGCCGAGATATCGAAGGTCATGATCGTCTCGGGGTACGATACGGAGTGTTGTCTCGCCTACAGCACCGCCCGCAAGACTTCTCTGGACGCATCCTTCTCGGAATTGTTGGGCTCCGAGCGTCTCACTATCGAGGACGTGCACAAGATGCACTGGGACGCCCTCGAATCGGAGATCGCCAAATGGATGAAGGGCTTCCGCCATTGCCTCAGCTTCCACCTCGCCGGAGAGCGCCGGCTCTGCTGCTCGATCTTTCTCGAGTCGTCGCAGCTCTCCGGCCCCGTCTTCGCCGACCTTGCCCGCGGCCCGGTGATCCGCCTCCTCAACTTCGCCGAGGCCGTCGCCATGACCCGCCGGTCCACCGAGCGCCTCTTCAAGTTCCTGGACATGTACGAGGCCTTCCGCGACTCCAGGCAGCTTACCGACGAGCTCTTTGCCGGCGAGGCCTGCGCGGAGATCCGATTCGAGATAGACTCGGCAAGAACGCAGCTCGGCGAGGCAGCCATCGGCGCCTTCTCCGACTTGGAGAATTCCATCAAGGGAGACTCGGCTAAAACGCCGGTACCAGGCGGAGCGGTTCACCCGCTGACCCGGTATGTCATGAATTACCTGAAGCTGGCCTGCGAGTATAAGGAGACATTGCGGCAGGTGTTCGAAACGTACCGGCCGAAGCGGGACGGAGGGGCCGGAGGAGATGACTCGAGATCGTCCCTGTCAGTGCAGGTGGTCGGAATCATGGACCTATTAGACCACAACCTAGAGACAAAATCCAAGCTCTACAAGGATCCATCTCTGAGCTACATATTCTTGATGAACAATGGAAGGTACATAGTGCAGAAGGTGAAGGGTTCGGAGATCTACAGCCTGCTGGGAGATGACTGGTACAGGAAGAGATCCTCCGATCTCCGGCAGTACCACAAGAACTACCAGAGGGAGACGTGGGGCAAGGTGTTGGCGTGCTTTAGGGATGAAGGGTTGCACAGCGGTGGCGGCGGTAGAAGTGGCGGTGGAAGTGTTTCGAAGCCGGTGCTCAAGGAGAGGTTCAAAATGTTCAACGCCATGTTTGAGGAGATACACAAGAATCAGTCGTCGTGGATCGTCAGCGACGAGCAGCTGCAGTCGGAGCTTAGAGTGTCCATATCGGCGGTGATAATTCCGGCGTACAGGTCGTTCCTGGGGAGGTTCAGTCAGTACTTCGACCCCGGGAGGCAGACTGACAAGTACATCAAGTATGGGCCAGAGGATATGGAAACATTCATTGATGAGCTCTTTGAAGGGACGCCGGCGTCCATGATCAAGAGGAAGGCTTGACGGTGATGATGACGATGATGATGTTCTCAAGGTTCAGCCATGGGGTTGGTGCTGAAGAGAGAAAGAGTTTTTTTCTTCAAGAAACTTTTTTCCAGGGATATAATTTTTGTTTCTGTGATATGTAAGTAAAATATTTTGTATTTGTAGTTTTGTATGATTTAATTCATTCTTTGTTTACTTCCAAATCTCCTTCGTCGTTACTGCAACTTCTGCATCACCATTATTTCGCTGTCGACTGGCCGATCTTGTCGCCGGCAGCCTCTAAAAAAATCACAAAAAGAAAAACAATGGAAGACGGGAGAATGAAAGGGCACTCTGCATGGTTTTGGACTTTTCTTTCTTTTTCCTTTCAGCGCCGCAGCAGAATTTCAAGGATGGAAACCCATCGTCGTTGCCGATGAGAGAACAAAGTTTCGAAGAAGAGGACAATGCTTGTCCGGTATGGTTTTGAGGGTTTTGCTGGAGGGTTACAAGGGCGACAAATAACGGAAGGGCAAACTTCTGGTTTCCTCCGGAGGGGGATGATCGATAAAAACTATGAGATGTAATATGAAGGAACGAGACTCACCGGAATGAGGCAGATGGAACGTCGCAATTGAAAGATCAATCGGCAACTCACCGAAGGACTCTCCACCATACCGGAATACGGCAGACGGACGCTGGGATTTCGCCTGAAGAATCAAACGGAAGAGTTGAAGTGGGAAAAATGGTGAGCGCGAAACACAGTATCGCTTGTCGCCGGAAAGCGAAACACTCCATCGCCGGTCGCCGGAGCACGAAACACGTGACTAAGCTTTACATGTAACTATGTAGGTTAGTGCACAATGCCTTCTTGACAAGATCAAAGAGCTCAGTGCACTTTACTCTGGGGTTGTCCACACTTAAGATAGCATGTAATAACTGAAACACATGTTGCCAAAATGCATGTATTATGGAACATCATGTTCTTCTAGAAAACAAGTTGTTTTGTAAATCAGATCTTCGGAGGCAACCAACGTGGGTTAGGGCCTCGGGGGAAAGCTAGGGTTTTTGCGTTTCCACCGTTTCACCCCATGGCCGCCAGCCGTCTGGCGGCTGTCCCTCCTCCTCCGGGTTGCCCGGAAGATGGGGGACGAGATTCAATTCCCCTGCTACCTGAAGAGAATGTACTTGGGCCTCCACCCCTTCTCATGAGCCTTGGACAGGCAAGCAGAGTCCTGCTCCATTAAGAGAGGTGACCATGGAAGACGGCGAGTTGGATGATCCAATGGCTTTGAAGTCTAAGACTTATTATGGCCTTTGCATTGGGATGAAGAGAAACTGGCGCTCATCCTAAATGGCTTGGTCATCTCCCCCACCTTGGGGAGTTCTTGTTAAACGCTGTTACCAACCATCGGGGCCCAACTCTTGAGAGGAGATTGACGAGGTGTCTCTGGATGATCCGCTGATCCGCTTTACCTAGGCCCTCAATTGAAGGGAGACGCTGCTTTCTACCAATTTAGGTTTGCTGTCATCAGCATTTTTTATGGAGGAGGTTCCAAAGTGAATATGAAATATAGTTTCGTCTTCAAGAGCTTGAGACAACAGGAGAGAGAAGTTTGCAACCCGTGCTTCTATGTTCTATGCAAAGGGTCAGCATTGACCCATTCACTCGCTCATTGGATTGCATGGGCTACTTCTATGTTATTTGCAAAGGGTCAGCATTGACCCATTCACTCACTCACTGGATTGCATGGGCTACGCTCGGATGTGCATTGAGGTTCCTCTCTACTTCTCCCCCACCAGAAATTTCCTTGCACATAATTAATGGGATTTCATCTGGGTTGAGATTGGTTATGAAAATATGATTAGGTGCTACCGCAATTTTGGATCACTTTCACACTTGGATGCTCAACACAAGATGTTGAGAAGAAAGTTGAGAATTGCATTCTGAATGGTTGGACTCAAGTAAGAATAGAAAAGAAATTTGCTAAACTGAAATGCCTTGGTGCTATGCAGGAGGCCCCTAAGCAAGCTTAGGAAAGTAATAGGTTCAATGTGCTCCAAAGAAACATGCAGAGGGGGAAAGCCCCCCTTCCTCTTAAGCTGCTCCATAGGAACAAGTGGTTACCAAATTGGAGAAAACCAATCTCATGGCAGCTTGGATTGCAAGAGAGGGATAGGGTACATGAGCTAGCTCCAATAAAAGGCGCCACCCGCTTCACCTTCCCCAGCCAGCCTTGACTGAGATAAACCACCCTACACCCTCTAACGACCTGCACACTCCTAAGATTACTGCTCACAAATCCCATTCAAGATTTTTAGCTAAAATCACAGGGAGCTCAAAGCGTGCTGGCTCAGGGAACACTCTCTCATCTCCCTCCCTCAAGAAGCATGTGAAAAAGTCCTCCTCCTCCTATGGGGAGAACCTTGACTCCTAGATGACCCTCGCCTTTCAGGCACCCCCCTCATGGCCAATTGACCGAGGCGACACCCGGATCCCTCTTCCATATATATCTTTTCCCCCCCTTGCCTTTGGTGAAAAGCAAATAGGTGCATAGCAAGATTTTGTCTACTCTCCCCAGCCAAGACCTCATTATGGAGATCGATCCTGGTGATTCAAGTGCGAGTAGGAGGTCTGTCCTTCCTCTTGAGAAGGTGGAAACCGAAACTCCCCTGGCTGATTTCTATCTGCCTTGCTTATTGAAGGTACTGCCCTACCACCCCCTCCCTCCCTTCTTATGAAGACCTTGAATTGGAATATCAGAGGGCTGGTCCGAAAGGAAGCCCAATGTGTGGTTTATAACTCCTTACAAGGAGCAAAATCCTGATGTAGTGTTCTTATTAGATTCCATGTTTTCTAGTCATCACATTGCTACTTTTTTTAATATGCATAGCAAGTATAATTTTGTATCCAACTACGACTAGATGGATGGTCAGGCTCGTGTAATTGTGAGATAGAATCCCATAACCATCCAAGTTGTAGACATTATTCTTTGCAGGGATTGGATCAGTTTAATTGTCATGGAGCGTAATGTTTCCCCAACTTTTGCTAGCTTCGGGGTTTACCTCCAACCCAACCGACTCTCCCATCATGCTGCTCTCCATACCCTCAACAACTCTATGAGAACTTTGGTCCTCCCTACTGCCGTGCTTGGAGACTTTAATGTAGTTAGGAATAGCAATGACAAAAATGGTCAAGCCTCTAATTCCTCCTCTCAACAACCTCAGCATTGTTGAGAACCCCCAAAGGCATTTCACTAGAGCAATAATAGAAAAGATTTGGTTATGATCTTGTGCAAATTGGACTGAGCCAAGGTTAATGGTGCTTCAGGTTGGTGAGCAAAATAGTCTTAAAATCTTACCACAGTGTGCTTTAGACCGCAATGCTCTGGTTATCTGATCTGTTAAAGCCTCTTGCAAGAAACCTATAAGAGGCCAATTTAAGTTCCTTAAGAATTGAAATTTGAGAGGAGAATGTGAGGAAGACACTAGAAAAGGTTGGAGCTATCAAAGATTTGGGTGCACTTTGATCTGTGTTCTGGGCAAGCTTGATGTTACTAGCAGTAAACTATTGGTTTGGAATCGTTTGCATTATGGCAATATCTCCCCAAGAAGGATTCTCTTCAAAAAGAGCTAGTCATTGTTCAAGCCAAAATGAATAGTAGGGGCTTATCCCTCTCTGACCTCGAGTATTGCATCAGATTGGAGTTGCAAGCTACATTAAAGGAAGAAGAGCTACTCTGGGTCCAAAAAGCTAGAACTGATTGGTTGAGGAATGACGACAGAAACACTAAATTCTATCAACAGGCTGCCTCCGAGAGGAAATCTAGGCAATCATTATTTGTTATATCATTGAAGAACCTTACTATTGAGGCTCAGGACCATATTAAGGAAGAATGTAACAAATTCTTTAAAGCGCTATTTTGTGAGGATGCTGCCACCAGCTTTATGTTTACTCATTTAAGCCCTAGTCCCATTATATTTAGGGAGGAAAATCTAGAGCTCTTAGCTCCTATCTCAGATTTGGAAATCAAGCACTAGGACATGACGGCTTCTCGCCTTTTTTTCCAATGCTATTGGCACATTGTTGGTGACGATATCACCAGAGCTGTTAAGGGCTTCTTTGAAATAGGACGCCTCATCAAGAAGATAAATAGGTCCATTCTAGTGCTTATCCCAAAGCATCAAGGTACTTGCTCACCACAAGACTCAGACCGATTGCACTATGTATCACCAAAGTCATGTGCTTCCATATGGGACCTATTCTAGCTACAATTATCACATATTCTTAGGGAGCCTTCACCAAAGGCTGGAAATTGCATGATTAGGTTGCTATGGTTCACGAGGTTGTAAATTCCTTGTTTGACCACTATGCCCTGTCAGCGTGTTGTCAATTGGATTTATCGAAGGCCTATGATCGAGTGAACTAGAATTTTCTTAGAAATTCCCTACTTTCGCTAGGCTTTCTTGATACATGGATCGTACGCATTATAGCCTGCCTCTCCACAGCCTCGATTGCAATCTCAATCAATGGTGTTGTGGATCAATACTTTGATGGCTCTCGTAGAAATCAAAAGTATTATGGGAGATTTCAAGATCAAACCTGATATGAGAATTAATGATTTTAAATCGAGAATGGTAATTTTCAACTCCCATGAAAACTTGAGCAACTTGGTTGTGGCCTCCACGGGTTGGCCCCTTTCCTCCCTCTCCTTAATACATGGGACCCCTCATCTTTGTGGGAGAACTTAGTCTTGACCTCTGCCAACCCCTTGTCCTTAAAGTTCAAAGAAAACTGGCGGCGTAGAAGGCCTCGCTACTCTTCTATGCAGGCAAATTATGTCTACATCAATCTTCCTTTATACCTCTAATATTTTTCTAGTGTTCTCCTTCAAATTTTCGAAAAAAATTATTCAGGTACTCGAGTCTCTTGCAGCTAATTTTTTATAGGGCTCTAACCTAGGATGCCGCAAACATCACTTAGTTGCATGGAATAAGCTTTGTTGACCTAAAGGGGAGGGGGTGTAGGCTTGAGAAGCATTACAAACCTACACAAAGCCTGCTTAGGGAATCTTGCTTTGCAGATTGGTCATACAACATCTTCTTGGGCATCCCTTGTCTCGAAGAAATATTTCATGAACCACACTCTCGACGCGAAAGGGTAAGGCTAAAGACTCATAGCTTTGAAAAGGAATAGAATGGGGTTGAGACACCATTAAAAAAGAGGTCAGATAGTCTGTGGGTATTGACATGATTATACCAGAATGATGTTTGTCTCTAATAGATACACTTGTGTACAATGACATAAACACCATTAGACAAACTAGCTAATTGTATCACTAGTATAAAGTTGTATGTGCATAACCAAATCTATACCAACGATGATCAGGGGTAAAGCCAGCAATTGTTTGTACTATAGTTTTAAAATTTTAACAAGGGCCGAAATAGAAATTCTCAAATTTTTTATGTACATGAAACTAATTTTTGAAATTTACATATAGAATATTTTTAAATCTAAAGTGGGGCCAAGGCCCCTGCACCTTCTCCTCCCTCCCCCCAGTGATGATGATGGCATATATGGGTGATTTCTATTGCTGGTATAGATCCTCTACTTTGAGTGCAAAATTATATGCAAGAGAGTTTTATAATCGATATAGACCTCTTGTCTGAGTAATTAAATATACTATTCTATGATGGATATCATAGATATCAAAGTAGGGGCAGAGCCAAGAATTTTTTTTTTCATGGGGCACCAAGCATATAGTTAACAAATTTTCAATTGGTCATGAGGGAGTGACCCAAGTCTCGGGAGGCTGTCCTATATAACTAGATCCATATGCACCCAAATTCAGCCACCAATTTAATATTTTAGAGAATGGCTTAGTGGGAGCCCCTCCAATCTATGCCCTGATTCAAAGGTGTACTTTTGTTCGCATTGAATATCGATTTCAAGAGTTTCATTATTTTTTTATGTTGATTATGTGAGCTACATTAAGTACCACAGTGCTTGCAGTTTTGGATGGAATATCCAGAAATAGTGTGGGAACTTGCCTACTAGGTACAATCTTATTCTTTTTTTTTAATGTATGTTAGATCCCCCATCTTAATTTGGTGTATGTGAATAACATAGCATATGTATTTGATAAAAATGCAACTTACTGTGGGCCAACTTGGTCATTAATTTGCTTGAATTCATGCCAATAGTTCTTTACTTCAGTGTACAAATTTCAATCAACATTTTTTTCTCTCTTAGGAGTGTGAATTCATAATTTGCACAAAATTCATGTACTTATTATTAGGCCTACAATTGGACAAATGTTATTATGTGTCCATCCATCAACTGTATATAAGTATGGTTTCTTTTTGGTGTTGTTTCTTTGTTATTGATTAATTTAGCCATATTATACTAAATTCATGTCAAATTATTGTTATCCCCATCATCTTTTTATTTTACAATTCTGGCATAAAAAGCTCAATTCTTTCACATGATGCAATGTATTAAATCTCTTATAAAACAATATTTTCAATAGAAAAAAATAGAAAACATATAAATCTGAATTTTTTGGCAAGAATGTACCAAGGTAATCAAGCTAGGTCGAAGTTAGGAAACAATTGTTAAAGTTGAAAAGAACATACTCAAGAATGATTTTTATTGCTTCAACTAATCAAAATTTCTCCACAATTAGTTCTAAGGAGAAATAAACATAGTCTCATATTTAACTACAAAAGAAAAAATACCAAATTCCTAAAATTACAACTCCAAGGACCAATCACATTGCTCTAGCTCTCCCACCTTTATTCGATCATTTAAACTTATCATAATGCAGCTACCTATCTTGAAAATAAGAAAAACAAGACAAAAACAAATTACGCACCCAAACAATAGTAGTTTTCATGATTTATCATTGCAATCTCTTGTTTGACTAAATAGAAAAAATCTTTCATAGACCAGAATTAATTGAAATTAATAGAATCAAGCTAGGCAAAACCACATTGCCAGTAGTTTTACTATCCAATGATTCAACTTGACTCTCAAAAAATGAGAAAATATTTGATCTAACAAAGTGATATAATTAACAAGATTCAATGCCCTTCTTAAATTGATGAAACTAATGGAAAATAGTGAAAAGGTTCTTATTTTGGAGGTTTTCCATCAATGCTCTAGTGATTTCTATTTTCCTCTGATGGTGAGTGCCTGCATAAGACATTGAACCATCTAAGAACAACAAAAGGAATAAAAAAACCAATCATTTAAAAAGATTAAATAGATGCATAGTTGAAACTCTCCAGCACGATCCCGCCCATCATCACCACCACACAGCTCTTCCTGACCTCCTGCCCTGCACCTGTGGCAACACACACCAAGCATGGTTTCAGGTTCCCTGGTTCAGGGCTTTTTTGAAGATCTTCACCACATGAATTCATTGTATTTTTCGGTTTTCGTTTGTTACCCAAAGCTAGGCAGTTGATTACCATCACCTTTCCTTCCTGGCCACCACTGTCCTCAAGCGCCCCAACAGGAAAAAAAAAAACTTTCATGGATTTTGGTTGTAGCTCTACGACCAAAATCCCCGGATCAAAATTCTGCTTTTGGGCTAAATATCAAGAACTAAAATCCTGCATTTAGTGGAGCATTCTTACAAAATTTGAATTTACATCCCACTTAAGCTATGATATCCATGCTGCCAAACACACTCAAAATGTTACAACGGTTGGAGCAACAAGTCATTTGCAACATTGTTTGAACTATTACAAGAAGCATATTCTTATAAGGTGTCAACTTGTCAAGTCCTTTTTTATAAAACAGAGAAGATTGTTACAAATTTAGGTCTCAACTGTGAGAAGATTAATGTCTATTCGACAAACTGTATTATATTCAAAGGACGTTAGGAATACAAATTCATGTGATGTTTCTAAACTATCAAAACTAAAAATATATGAAAGTTGTGTGGGTGACATTGAAAGTTCATCATCTAAAAAAAATAAAGCATATGCAAAGTGTTGTAGACCTTTCCTGTAATATCATGATCTAGGCAATTATTCATATTTTCTAGACAACCTAGTATTGAAATGGCATGACGAACACCATGCAAAAAGATGAAAATTTAAGTCATCATGCAAATCTTGCTTGGAAGTTTTTTGTTGAATTACATTGATAATTTATTTCACCTATTGCAATATTAGGCTTAAATTGGCAAATGGTCATTTTAATCCGTAGACATTGAATATCTATTGGTATATGACCCTCTATATTTGTTTCCTATAATTTGCTATTGTGGATGTGCATAACAAAGTCATATATAAAGCCAATCTTTGTCATATATTGGACATATATTTCATACACACACACACATACATATATGACACACAATACAGCTAATGTGAGAAATTGATGTCTCAGATAAAAGTGATTCAACTATGGACTATAATGATGTTCTATATTATACAAGTTTGTTATGATGAAACATGAAAGGAGAACATATTTTGTCACAAAGGCATACATCCATATTGATTGAAGCACAATGTAAAAGAATGCTATATGGTTTATCGTCGTGATTTGTAATATAATGATATATTTTATATGGATGCATAATTGTTTGATGGAAATGTGGAATAATTGTTTGATGGAAATGTGGAATTAAACTCTACTTTTGTACCACCCACTAATTTAGATGAGTTGCACAATGTAAACTAGGAAAACCTTCTATATAAATTGAAAACGAAAAATAACTTATTGCATCAAGATGACATCTTGAAAAGTATATATAGGACAATATTTTGGGACACATTTGAATGCTAGAGGAAAAATAATGAATCATCTCAATGCTCATTTCATTTTACAGGATATGTGAATGTCGTGCATTCATCTATTGAAGTGGGAGGAATTAGAGGAAGTGTTTTTCCCATTTACTTGTTTTACTATGAACAACCATGAGAAGTGAACGTTCTGGAAGACATTAAGTTCATCAAAATATCACTCATGTATCCTTGTAAAATACCATAAACTTTGAGGACCTGAAAGTTTTTGTTGTCATGTGTGAGTGCATTAAGTTCTTCTACCATTGACATTGAAAAAATGTTTGTCAAAGAGGATTAGTTCAGTCTCAATTAAACTGCGTGGATTTTTCTAAAGAGTTATGTTAAAAAAATGGACATAATATTGGTTTGTCCAACTCCCAGGAGAATATACAACTCTCATTCTATGCCATTAGGAGATCATAGTTTCACCCACTTTCTCCTATATGGTTCACATGACCATTCATTTGCATTGAGGTAAGACGAGGCTGACTAGCATAAAATTGGTGGATGTATCCTAGGGAAAGTTATGCAAACTGTAAATGTGCAATATGATGATATTCATTATAAAATTTATAGTATATCAATATATATATATATATATATATATATATATAACCATCCATCAACAGATGATGCTTCTCATATCGAATAAAAATGCAACTCAATAGCTGCAAAAAATAGGAACAATGACAATTACATCTTGCAGCTGGATGTTTTTTGTGCATTTTGTGTGACTAAAAACTGTTGTAAAAGGTGTATTTGTGATAACCATTACTTTACCACGATTTTTAGCGAAGGAATGCACCTTTTGTAGCAGTTTTTAGTGACACAAAAAACATCCTGCCACAATTGGTAATCGATTGATTTCAAAGATTATATATATATATATATATTTAACTAAAACTCATTTATTCTTGTGATAGATTATTAAAACATTAATAAAGAACTTAGATGGTTGTCTCAAAACTTCTAAAGATTGCATTCGAGTTGGGCTTGACACTTAATACTCAGCTCGAGCTTGAGTCGAACTCTACAAATTGGACTCAAGCTCTGATTTGATAATACATTTTTTCATCTCCACTTGACTCAGGAAGCTCGTTTGTTTGATTTTCAAACAATCAATCAGAACTTGCTACCGACTTCTACTAAAACACAAAAAGGACTGGAACAATGGCATATCGAAGAAAGCATAACTCACATCACATTTAGACAGACTGAACCAAAAAAGATGGGGGGAGAGAGGAGAGAGAAATTAATGTCAGCCATCCTTGTAGTCTCATTTCCTTTCTATTTACATCCCTGACATGTGAAGATATTTAAATGGACCCAGGGACACATGAGCCGAGTCGAGGTTTACTGAGTCGAATTCAGTGAACTCGAGTTCGACTCGGTTAAACACATGAGTTTTTATAAAACTAGAACTCAATTCGTCTGTGAGAAAAGTCGGCTCTAACTCCTGCTTGAAACGAACCTTGTTGTGTCAAATTTGAGCTACTCGACACGCTGTTCAAACCTAGCCAAAAGGTGCAATAGCATCATTAAGAAAGGACTCTACTTCGATTCACAAGATAAGGAGACAAATTTAATTTGAAAATACAAGATATATAATGAAGTATGAACTTGTTACCACGCAATTGCGAAATTTTTGAGCTAATTGTTGATGATGTGACATCACAAAATGATGACGGCATTCTTAGATATATGAGTTTGCTTTAATTTAGTGTCGTTTTGTTCTTGATGCACGCAAGATAAAAAAAGGTGACTTTGGCTGAAGGCCCAACACACTCGCAGGTTCATGGGCGTATGCCGCTCTCATCTTTGAGTACGCGGCCGCAAGAAGTCGTGAAGCCAGGAATTTGGGCTTCGACGTGACGAAATGTGAGCAATCGCAAATAATTCTCCCTCCCCTCTTCTCCTTCCCCTCGGCCTTTCGACGTTCACACAACTGAGATATGGTGGGCGTCAATGGCGCCACAGTCTGTCAGTAAAGAGCGCTTGCGTGATCCCATGAAGTTTAGCCTTCTTTTCCAACAAATGGAATCTCTAAGCCGCATTCTGGGGGCCTCAGCCTGCATTGCGATCTTGTTGTGGTCGGCAGCGAGTTCGGCATCTCGCGTGTGCGAGCTAACTGCTGTTCAGAGCAAGCAGGTCTACAGGTTCAGCCTGGCTTCCCCAATCAAAAGTTATCCTCATGGGGTTCTCAGTGAAGATGGGTAAGTCTTCCTTCTCTTTCTCCTCCTCTAGATATTCCAAATGAATTATTAGATTTGTTGGCATCTAAGATTTGCCTTCATCTCACTTATTTTTTTCCTATCTGGGTGGGTGTGACGCTGAGAATGATGAAATTGAGCGACTGTGACTTAGTGGTCGTTTTTGTTGCACCCATATTATCGGCCTGTTACTTCCCTGGCTCTGCCTGCTCATAAGAGGCTACCAATGTGTCAGTCATATATGGTGACTTACTGTATGTTTACTTTTGTGAATCAAATGATCGGCTGTCCTCTTTCCAAGCAATCCCGAATGTACTGCAATCCGACTCACTGCCATGGTGCTGGTTACTTGATGTGTTCTGAATAACCAATTTCTGTTGATTTACTCTTTACGATTTCGTTTTTGCCAGAGGGTTCTAGAAATCTTGCTCATCATATGCGAATGTAGGGTTCTGATGCGTCCTAAATTTTGTAGGGGGATGTACATGTATCTTCAAGCTCTAAAATTGAACGAACCTATTCAATGATCCATTTAGGTGCTAAAATGCCCGGTCATGTTTCTATGGTCGAAGTATTCACGTTTTAACTCCACTTAGAATGTACGGTTAGGCGCATGGTATTATTTAGGACAATTTCATATATTAGACAATTTTTTTTAAGACTAATATTGCGTATTAGAAGTAGTTTTATGCTTATATTTTCATATATACGGTCTAGACAAGATCTCATGGTGCAAGTCGATTGGTTCAATCTGTCATTGCAGAGGTGCTGGAATGTTTGATTCATTAGAAGCAACCCTTGCAAGGAATAAAAGACAAAAATCTCCCCCTTAGTGGACAGAATTTAAGTGCATCAGTATTTTTATTGCTAAAGAATGCTGTCACACAGCAGATTTTTGTGAATACAAATGAATGTATGAGGAAAGGACATTGTTCACAGGATCTAAGCGGACTAATCAAGAACTAAAAAAAATAAATGAAGAAACATGAGAAGCACCATGTAACTTGAAAGAATTTAAATGGGCGCGATTGTTGGATATGATGATCAGGTGATATGCTGGTCATTGGATGATTAGCGCTTCCATGGTCGCTGATTTGCTGGTGCTGAAAGTACTCAGACAAGTGAATTGATGATTCCATACGGTTGGTAAAGCTGACTAGAGCACATCCTTTGCTTTCTATTGAATGCATACTTGCATAGTTGGCTTCATCTTCCAGATTTCAAGGTTCAGTTCCTGCGTGTAGGAACATTGTCCTGTTTACTCCTTATACCATTCTGCAGATACGTACATAGCCTGGTGCCTCAACAAGTGATAACATATTGCAAGTGTTTTTTTCCTTAATATCTTTTTATCTTTTTGCTTGTCTGTTCAAGTTAGACTTCTTTCTTTGACAGTGGTAGTGCCTTTTATTTCATTCATTGATTTCCAAATCTGAAGAACTTAACATTGAATGTTCAAGGAGTGGCTGCAAATGCTACAATACTATTGCTGCATGTGAAAAAATGTAGTTCTCCATTATGGAATAGGAAATGGAAAAGTAGGATGTTAACCATTTAACTTTCAGTAATGCAGTGCTCTTTTATGTAGGCCATCATTTGGTCTGATAGTGGTTATTCTGTTGTGTTAAATATGGCTTGTTAGAATAATTTCTGCATCTGTGATATCAAAACCTTAGGCCTTTAATTACAAAACATACTGTCCAGAATGCCATGTTCCGACATCTGTCATTTACACATTTTCTTTGTACAGATTTTACAAGGTGGCAGCGAATGATTCTTGGTTATGGTTTCAGGTTTGCCTACCAGGTCACTCCTTTTTCTTGTTTTTGCATTAGCTATTTTCATTCATTCTAATACTCTACTCTGGGAGCTTCCCTTAGTAGAATGGTGATGCATATTTTCCAGTGTCATTGCAATATGTTTAGCTAAATCTTTGGGTGCAATTGAGCATTTAGTTATGTTTTGTAACTGACCATATGCATTTTACAAAACAGCTCTGCAGTCAGATGATATTCAATCATGACCAGCCCAGATGTTTCAGATGTGAGGTAACTGACAAATGAATTAGCATCTTCTTTTCTTCTATGACTGGAAGTTCTGCTTGAGGACTGTTCAGTACACGAGCTGTAATCAAGCGGGTGTTCTTTTAGGAATTTAGATGGAGTATGAACCAGATTTGCAGACATTGACATACACGTGCTTATGTATATGCACGTGTGTTGTAAGAAAAAGCACCACGTACAAAAATTGAAATATTTATAGTCAGGAACTGTTCGTACATGTCTTAATAAAAATAAAGATGACATAAAAATATTAATTAAGTGGAAGTAGGTATTTTGTATCATTTTAAGGATAAAACATAACAAATATTGTATACTGGGAGCAGATTCATCATATTATGTGTCTCCAAACCAGAAAGTTTAAGCATCAAGATAAACTAATAAAGTACTATAGCTTGCAAAAGTTGCCGATTTCCATAATTGATGGTAGGGGGAATTGGCAAAATTGACAATGGTAAGATAGTAAACTTTAAGTGTAAATGGAAAAGGTAAAAATATTTATTAATATTGGTTATGTTGCTTGCTTGAACATTGACATGAAGATTGGTATCAACATTCACATACAGTGCCTGATGTGTGTTCGTTGTGTGGTTAGGGTGGGGGGGGGGGGGGGGCAGGGTGGGGATTGGGAAAAGAACTTGTTCCTTGCATTTTTGTGCCCCTTTCTGTCAAATGAGAAAGGATGGGCCATATGACCTCTTGCAACTTCCTTTCTTAGTGGAAAAGTGTTAGTAACCGGTTATGTGATTTGGATCAGATCCCATTTGGGTCGAACCCAAATAAGACTATAAATAGGTCGAAGGTCATTTCCTCTGGGAGGGGAGAACCTTAATCGGGGATTAGCCAGCGTGGGTCAGTTTGGAGGCTTTTATTTGTGTGTGCTTTGCTCTTGTAATCAGCTTGTTAGTCGGTGGCTAACAAATGGTACTAAAGCTGGTTCTGAGGGTGCAATCAGCAAACGTTGTGATGCTAGATTGGTGAAGATGGAGATTTCATCAGCAAGGATTAACCAACAACCAAAGGCATGAACGAGATGTGGAAGACAATAATAGCAAAGTACTAGGAGATGCATCTGACGTTTGAATAGTTTCACGGTAAGAAACTGCCAATTGATGCTCTTCAAGGAAGGGGAGTTTACACACAACCAAGGATGGATTCAGAGCCTTCCAATGGTGGACCTGAAGAAGTCAATGCTCATATCTCAACCCTGAGGGACAATGCAAGCCAG
Source organism: Nymphaea colorata (assembly GCF_008831285.2). Lineage (NCBI taxonomy): Eukaryota > Viridiplantae > Streptophyta > Magnoliopsida > Nymphaeales > Nymphaeaceae > Nymphaea > Nymphaea colorata. Next base: position 12,046,766 of record NC_045142.1, read on the forward strand.
AGAGGTGTCGACATGGAGACACTACTCCTCCACTTTGTGTCCTGCCACAATAGGCGATCGGTCATGCAGACAAGCACCAAATCAAAGACGCCAACAAGAGCGTTGAAGCTGGAGGCGAGTTCTCAAGAGAGGGGAACAAAACAAATGACGACTCTCCACTCCCATTCTGCTCTAAGAGAGGAGTCCTTTGCCATGGGTGATAAACAGGGTATGCCACCTAAATATGAAGAGGATGTTGCCTACATCATTGACCACCAAATTGGCAAATATGGCACCTGCAAACCACTAGAAATTCAAGAGGTAGGTGGGCTAGAAACCGAGGCGATTCTTCATCTAGATTCCAACACATTAGGAGGAGGAGGATCATCTGGTGGGGATTAGAAAACAAGAAGTGCGACACCAACATATAGGTCCCTTCTACAGAGGCTTCCAAGATATTCTCTATCCAGAGGCCAAAGGGCTAATGTATCGTGTCCAACAGGTGGTGGAGTACCAAGAGGAAGAAGCAGAAGGGTAGTGTGAGGGACTAGTAGACCAGCTGGTGAAGCCCCCATTGCCACGTATTATGGATACATGGGAGGGAACAAGGAGATCAAAGGGGATTACTAACTCAAGGAGAAGGAGTCACGAGATGGGGGTCGGTTGAACAACAATTGTCAGTCTGAATGGAGAGATATCAGCTCTGGACCTAGCACCCATAGTTGACTGTGAAAACAACCACGATGGGGTTACCTCTCTCTCTCTCTCTCTCTCTCCCATGAAGAGGACAAAGGTTTAATACAGGGAGGAAGGCCATAAAACTTGAGTTGGGCTCCAGAGACATTGAAGCATGTAGGGTCCAAAATTGGTGCCCCAGATGATGGCACATCAAGCGATGGAGCAGAGGAGGTGCCCTAGATGATGGCACGTCAATAGATGGAGCAAAGGAGGTGCCCTATGGGTCTTTAGGAAAAACTCTAGATGATGCTGACGAAATTAAGAGGAAGGATCGTGAGATCAAAGATGACCGATTTGGCGAACTTAACCATGAAGGTATCGATGATGATGGCACATATGCAAAAACTAGAGAAGAAGGAAGGATAGCCTTTAAGGCAGCAGGAGGAAGGACGTTGCAGACTAGTTGGGTTGGAAAGATCGATGGAAGGTGCGTATGAAAGAGATGTCTGATCATACAGTAGTGCGGGGCAATCCTAATGTCAAAGATGCTTTAGCGCGAGGTCATTTTGGCACCAACAGTCTACAGCATAATTCCCCTATTCCACCAGTAAATTCAGTAGAGCCATTTGCCATCGTTGCAGTAGCTGTTGCGAAAGGCGGCAAACTTTGACGAGGAGAGCGTGGTAATAACAAACTAGATATGGGTTTATCCGCACTCAGCTCGCCACCACAAAAAAATCCAGGTACGCATGGAAGTGGGGGTTATAACAAGAGGTACCGCCATTTCACCCCAACACTCAGGTGCTCTATGACCTTCTATATCTGCTTCCCTCCCCTCTCTGGACTCTCAAAAGTTTCCTGTGCTCTACTGGTGGTCTGGACTCACATGCTCGGCTGAGAACTTTATCATCAAGTCCGGGGCTCAACGTGCAGATTCTATTGAGGGTATTCCATTGATTGCACCAGATACATTGCGAAGAGGTCTGAATGTGGAGGGAGAAACAGACAACTGGGACTTTGGTGTGGAAATTGACAAAATTGACAATGGTAAGATAGTAAAACTTAAGTGTAAATGGAAAAGGTAAATATTTATTAATAATGGTGTATGTTGCTTGCTTGAGCATTGGCATGAAGATTGGTATCGACATTCACATACAGTGCCTAATGTGTGTTGGTTGTGGGGGGGTGGCAGGGAGGGGACTGGGAAAAGAACTTGTTCCTTTGATTTTTGTGTCCCTTTCTGTCAAATGAGAAAGGATGAGCCATATGACCTCTTGCAACTTTTTTTTCTCAGTAGAAAAGGAAGGAAGAGCTGATACTGTCACCCTCTCTCCCTCTCTGTCTGTGTGTGTGTGTTGAAAATTGATGGAAGTTTGGGTATTGCCGTCCTTCTTTGCTACAGGGATGATGGGAAGGAACCATTTGGAATACTTCACAGGTCGAATGAACCAGTTGTGGAATCAAGTGTAGTCATGTCAAAATAATTAAAAGGAGCAATGATGTTGTGTTGTTCTCTCCAGCCTATACTTCCTGTTAGAAGGTGTTCAGTCACATTCTGTCATCACAATTTCCTGTTGCAAAAAGAATAAAGATATTTGAGTACTTTGGCCATTGTCTTCCCATCTTCATAACTAAGAAGCTTTTCCTCTGGACTTCCTTATTCATCTTCACCTGAAAAAAGAAAAGAAAAGAAAAAAGACCTTAGGGAAGCATTGGCAACATGTATTAAGTAAATTGGGATACCACCTTCTAACAATTATATTCCAATATTGTGTGTTTTATCCCTGTTGCCTTTACTAGCAGTTCTTGATGCTTCTTTAAGTCTATCAAGTGCTTCATACAACTATCCCATAGTCTCTCCTGTAGTATGAATTTTTACATTATTTTACATATCTAATTATGGACTTTACCAAGTTGGGTCATGTTATGCACTTTACAACATTAGAGACAATCTCATCATAATCATTTTCTTCCTGCATGAGAAATTAGGGTGGGAAGGGTATGCACTCATCCAAATGCCCCAAAGGGCCAGAGGGATTTTGACTCCTGATAAAAGGAGCTATTTTTTTCTTTTACTAGAAGATAGAGTTATTCAGTTTTTCTTAAACAAGTTGACTCAAACAGTTTGAAGAAAGCCTGAATGGATGAGAAATATTGCATGGCTAGAAAAAATAAATGAATGTGATAAAAGAGGACACGGCTTAACAGGAAAGAGAAAATTTCATCAGAGCCAATACCTATAACAAACTTGATAATCAGCACAGAAAAATACAATTTTCAGGTTAACAAAACCAGGAAACCCTTTTTTTCTTAGGAGGTGCTGACTGTCAGTTTGGGTTTGATATACAGACTGACAGGAACTATTATCAGCTGATTCTTGTGTATCGATTCTCAGTTCTGATCTAACAAGTCTTTGTAGAGCAGAGCAGACTAATAGGTGGAAGATGTGAACCCAGCTAAGCAACAGATTGAACAAATCACAAAGAAGAAAAAAATATTTGTATAACAGGAAGGAAATAGGTGCCTATCCCTTTCCTTTTTTCTTTTTGAGAATGGTTTTCACATGGAAGAGCCAAAATTATATGAATAACCTGACTCCATGTTTGAGTTTTAAATTTTAACATTTAGACATTTGGCCTTCACATTAGAAAGAAAGACTGAACCCTGTGGTAAGTCTAGTGTTTCAGAAAATAGGTTGATTTGGACATTCTGGTTGATTTGGACTTGAACCATAAATTGCTTGGTCTAACTGTGCTGTTTATTTTAATATGTTTAATCCTGCCGTCTCTTTAGCTATGTCACATAGGTACGGTTACAGGTGCCGGTGCGGGTACCGATGTGGGTACGGGTACTGACAATTTTAAAAAAATTTAGGTGCGGGGGTACAGCCATATATATATATAAACAATAAAAAATACTTAGAAAATATGTATCAAAATAAAGAATATACATCAATATAAACAAATAAATAACATAGAAAATATATATCAACGACTCTTGCAGCAGTGTGTTTAAGAAACCTATGAAAAACTTTAAATATATGGCAACCAAGCAGCCCCCTAGTCAAATATGAACATCAATCGAATTTTCACATCCAAAGAATAAAATAAAAAGTAAAGGTGAAAAAAATTAAATCAAAGTAAAATTAAGCAGTTTGAATCTATAGGTACCCAAGTGTCAAAGTACCCATTTTGGGTACGGGTACGGCGACACGGGTACATGGACATTACTGAAGTACCCATGTGACTTAGCTTTTTAGTGTTCAAAACTGCTTCTTTTGAGATGCCTTACATTGAAGATCTTGGAGATTTCCTGTCTGGAAGTGTGGTGGTATGGACTCAATGAGTCTTAAAGGAAAAGGCAAAAATGCAAAAATGCAAAATGAAAATCCTAGCATATGAATATGTTTAATCTGACCTGGCAAATAGTAAACCATTTTTTATCTGAATTTATTTTCTTCAGAAATGTGCATGTTCTTTGTGGGATACTTTTGTATAGCTGGCAGTGGAAACTCGATGAATTAGTACATTTATCGGTAGATTTATATGAATTATCTTAAAGGCTCTATTTTTCATACAATATCTTGGTAAACAACCAAGTATGTCCTGTTGGGAGTTGCTATGTTCTTTTCTCGGTTGTTTTTTTCTTACGATATTCTTTCTGATGCGCTTTTTATGGTTCTTGACATGGTAATGTTTTCTAAATATGCTAAAATTATGTCATGTAAAATCTGTGTTGGTGGTTGCATGTGAAGCGTTTTCTTTTTTTATTCATTTTGATCTTCTTGCTCTTTTGTATTAAGCATTCAGTACTTTTAAATTACTTTTAAATTTTTTATTAGTCTTCAATACCCTCCCAAATTGGAAACAATGTATTTATCCAGATTTGTCATGCTTCCTCTTAAATTGATTCTTTCGGGGTTTTCATTCCTCTTGGCCCTTATTTTTACTTATATTCTTAGGGTTGTGGAGGGTCATTGTATTGTGGGAATAAATGCAGTGCACTTGTTTCAATCAATAATGCAGGTAAGTACATAGTCTTGGCTTCCTATACGCAATTTGATTGGCTTCTTATCCTCAATTTGATTTAACTTTGTCATTTCTTTAGTGGAAGAGGTCACATCACTTTGATAGAACTTTGTTGTTTGACTAGAAAATAGTGCTTTCAATGCTGGAGAACGTGATGACCTCTGAGGTGTTCTCTTATGAATTGGTTGAAATATGCATTTCAAGAGTGGATTTGCATCTCATGTTTCCAACTTTTTTTACTCAAGGTGGTATTTTGGACTTGAAGAGCCAAAATCTGTCATGTTTGAGAGAAAAAGAAAAAGTAAAAGACAAAGGAAAGAAAGGTGGACAGGTAGGAAAGGATGAAATGGTAGAAAAATAAATAGAGAAACAAAAAGAAAAATCTTTCCAGCTTTTCCTTGATTCATGGCACACCAGTCAACAGCACTTGAGTCTTTGACCATGTTTGGAAGAACATTCTTCACAGGAAGAAGAAAATTATTCTAAAGGATTTCTTTATCAATAAAAATTTCTTTCATGCTTTCTCTCTCTCATGCCCCAAGACAGATAAATGTCTTCTTGCAATGCCTAAGGAACTAAGGGTGTGATCAATAGGTTGTTTATCTGAGATCTTGAATATCATATTATTTTGATTCACCGAAGTCTCATGCACAGAAAACAAGAGAGAGAAGGAGAAGAGAGGTGCCAATAAGGTTGGAGCGGCAGCAGCAACACATGCCTCCTAACCCTAACATTATGTTTTACAACATATCTTTACACCATGGATATGCCATTACAATAAAAGCAATTACGTATATCCCATTAATGAAAAAAGATCCTACGTAAAACATGTCAAGCATGGGTCTGGATCTGGACCCAGATCCAGACAAAATATATATTCTAACAATTTATTCCTATTTTGTTTCACTACCAGTCTAACCTCGAGACAACCGTGGTTAAGAAATCAAGAAAAGAAATACCATAAAGCATATGAATACCACTCTATTCAGTAGCTCATCTATGGACAAGACACTTGATTCCTTTTCAAAGTTCAAACATCTTCTGGGAGCACCTTTCCTGGATATTGCTCTCTGTCAAAATCTTATCTATTACTAAACATTTAATAAAATGCTTTGCTAGCAGCTAACTATGATGTTAGAGTCTAGGCAAACTGCTGGGAATATAGGATAACCTTGAAGGCTTATCTTAAATCTAATATTTCAGATGCTTTGAAGGCATTCATTTGAAACAGTTCAGCTATTAAAAATGTACTCATTTAAGGTCTTGTATTTTAAAATTAATCATGCAAATGAACATTAAAAGCTATTGAAGCAAAACACAATATAAAACATCTTGTAATAGACATTTAGGCAACATATTTACAACCTTTAACTCAAACCTCAAAAAGGTATTAAAAGGACACAGGCAAGCCTTAACTTCATGAGAGTATTTCTGTAGAGTCGAATCCTATCTCCTGTTTCATCAGTTATTTTCCTTATTTTGTCGTTTCACTTTGACTAAGTTGATAGCTGAGGCCATTGTTTTTCTTTTGCTACTGTTGTAGGTTTCATTGAACACTTTAGTTTTATGCCTTGGAGTGGATTGGATTTTCAGCCATCTTCCTGTTCAGTGGACATGTTGTACTTAAAAATTTGATTTGCTCCTCTATGCAGGATACCGTGTATGCACTTCAATTGGTCAAGCCTCCAAGTCACACATTACTCTCATAGGTAACATAATTTAGTTATTAATATAATCTTGGTACTGAAATTGGGAGATCTGTAGATTTTGACGCTGTTGCTTCTTATTTTGCAGTCTTACACATTTGTCATAGGTTTGTGATTTCCTAATTTAGATTCTGGAAAACCATACAATACATGCATGTGTTTGTCTCATAGGCTGCTTGGCAAGTATGTCGAAGAAGCTTGTTTTACACGAGCTTTTATTTTTGTAACCGATAACTGCACCTACATGCTGAAAGTGTGATGGTAGTGTTATGATTATTTGATTTTCTTAAAGAGTAATAGAATCATTTAGTACACTACAAGCAAAATAGTTCCAAGAGTTCCGAACTGATCGTTACGAAAGTCGCTCTGATTTTTGGCCATCCAAAGGCAACAAGCACAATTGATCAGTCCATAAATGACTTCCTATGTTTCATTCACCATGCAAGCAAATATTGTTGAAAATGTAACAGATTGTGGTCATTCGAATTTGAAAGTTCTGTTGTCATGCTCTTCATGCCTACCATCTCTAAACTGTTAAAACCTGAATGTAGATATATATAGAGAGAGAGACGCACACACAAAACACATGTACACAGACATGTTATATATATTATATATTATCATAAGTACTAATACATAATTTTTTTTATATTGATATACATGTTTTCTTTCTTTTTCATGTAAATTTGTTCTTATATCAGTTCTCAATTACACTTTCCTTCACCCTAGCCTTGGCCAATGAAATGTTTTTTGGCATCCTCAATATGGTACCATTCTTCTGGACCCAGGGATGGGCTGCATCGGTACATCCTATATGAAGCTATTCAGAAATTGGAGATATCCTAAATGTATATAAGTATGCTTTTTATTGCCTTAATCTGTCGATGCCAATTCTGAGTGTTGGACATAATCAGATGCAATTTAAATGGGATGTTCACTGGTCTAGGACTCTAGGGGCATGTACAGTATTTGATGGAACACAGCAACCAGCTTCAGGATTGGGTTGCAGCCATGTATGCTTCTAATATTTCTGTAATCGTAATCAGATATTAAATAGATTGGGACGTGTATGGAGCTGATAGTGAAGGAAGACTTTCTGGTTGAGTTGATCTGATATTTACATTCAGATTGTATCGACATAAAACTAATTCCTTGAATTCAATTTGAAATTGGAGGTCCGGTTGTGCTAACATTAATCTTTCATTTGATCTTGTTGTCTAAATGCATAAATGGCTGGTAAATATGGTTTGAGGATTTTTCCATTTAAGGTCAGTCAAAGTAATGATCAATTCTCCAATTTCATCACTTTGAAGTTTGAATGCTTTCTGGTAATGCAAAGTGGCAATTTTTGCTACTTTCAACTGCGGAATGCTGCTACTGAAATTCTCTTTGTTCACTGTATGAGATCATTGGTTTTTACGATTCAAATTTGTTGGTTTTGACAAAATTTACTGGTCATTATGAATTCCGTATATTGAAGAGCACCTGTTTGTTTTAATGAGTGGCAGATGAAAGGAGACCAAAGATTGGTGTGGTAATAAAGATGTCATCAGTCACTGAAAAGATGAACTGCTCTCTTTCTGTATCTGTTTTCTGTGATCAGAGTGCTACGGTTTGTTTTTGTCCTTATGCGTCTCTATTCTTAGTCCCTATTTCCAGATAATAAACTTTATTCTCTTCTTACGCTCCCTTTCAGATAATAATTTTAATGATAATAATGTTGCTTTATCTATCAGGTTCCTACCTCTGTTGACCATGTAGGAGGTTGTGACTATGTGAGTTTTTGAATCCCTTTTCAGTTAACTGTTCTCAATAGTAACATACTGCTTTTATTTGAAGTAGTATTTTGGGAGATGTAATTGAAGCTTTGATGATTATTCGTGTTCAGATATATACCTCATGAGGTTGTTGGAAAGTAATTTTTTCCGAAACTAGAAACTGAGTTGTTATCTATTATTTCTAATCCTTTGTACAGTGCATGAAGACATTCATTTCAATTGATTCACCATACTGCTGTAAAGTATGGCTCTTCCGTGTCTTTCTTTTGATCAATAACATGAAATATTTTCTGATTCTACATGGTACTATTGTACCCAAATTTAATAATTTATAGGATGATGCTGTTGGACTTATGCTTGAAGTATCTAGTATGTCAGTTTCCAAAGTTAAATCTGTAAAGCTTTATGGAAAAATTTATAGGCCATCACAAACTTAGAGTTAATAAAAGAAAAAAAGAGGAGTGTTAGTAAGAACGTCTAGGTAATAGGTCTGCCTATTGGTCATTGAATTTGCTTTCTGTTTGTTGCTTATATGTGAAACACTACGTTGCATGGCCACGTCAAAAAAAAATGAAGTGTCGGTTGTTCGCACCCCGATTTTTCCGCGGTGTGTGGACGAGGAAAGAATGTGCGCGAAACAGCAAAATTCGATTTTTGTTTGAAAATAGATTTTTAGGAGAAAGGGACCCACCCATTGGTACGAGGATTGACCGTTTTTGCCTCCATTAACAGGGGTAATCGATCCAAGGTCTAGGTATTTCAAGCTCTGACAAGTCATTTTTGCTACATGCATGTGCAGGCCCGCAGGGAGTGGATTTCGTGTTTTGAAGTTCATTTTGTACAGAGACTTGGATTTTATTGAAAACATTTCTGTGTTTCGAAAATTTGGAAATTGGGAGATTGGGGCTCCAAGTCTAGGTCTGGAATTTTCCAAAATCAAACAAATTTTCAAATCCCAATCAAACGAATTTTCACAATCTTGGTCAAAATCCCCAAACTCAATTTTTTCAAATCAAGGCAAATTCTCCAAAACATGACTTGGAGCTCCAATTTTCGATTTTCCAATCCCATGTAGAATCAAAACCAATCAAATCTTCCCAAGATTCTCAAAATACCAAAACCAAGTTCAAAATCCCAAGATATTGATCAATTTTCAGCCATTCCAAGCTTAGAAATTTCAATCTCCGAGATCTAATTTTCAAATTCTAGCTAGACTTCAACTATCAAATCCAATATTTCGAAAGCTAACATTTGGTTTCAAAACCGAATTCCAATTCCAAGAATTTTCAAGTTGAAATCCAAAGTCTAGCCCAAACTTCCAATTTTCAATGCTCAATTCCAAGATCTCAAATTCAAAACAAAATGTCAAATCTTCAATTCTATTAAAAAATCCAATTTCATTCCATAATTCTATTCAAAATTCAATTTCAAAATCCTCAATTCTATCCCGGATCCAAATTCTCTATTTCCAAGCTCCAATTTTTAGATCAAATCAAACTATCAAAGTTCATTTACTAAAATCCAGGACTAATTCAGAATCCCATTCTCAAAACAATCTCCCAATTTCCAAAATTTGTGAAATACATAAATATTTTCTATCAAATCCAAGTATTTGTTCAAAATGAACTTCAAAAATCCGAAATCCAATCTCTGCACATGCATGTAGTAAAAATGACTTGTCAAAGCTTGAGAAAACCTAGGCCTTGGATTGGTTACCGCTGTTAATGGCGGCAGGAACGGTCGATCCTCCTACCGATGAGCGGACCCCTTTCTCCTAAAAATTTATTTTCAAACAAAACTCGAATTTTGCTATTTTGCGCATGATTCTTCCCTCATCCGCACGCCACATGAAGATCAGGGTGTGAACATCGGTGTCCAGCCATATCTGACACCGACGCCAACATTGACATGTGTTGACACGTGTGGGACATGCTGTTTTCTGAACATGAAGTGTCCAAAAATGGCACATGTGCTGACCCTTTTCCCTCTCTTTTTTCCCCCCCTTTTCTTTCTTTTCTTCCTCTCTTTCTTCCTTTTCCTTTTCACTTAACCTTTTCTTTTTCCTTTCTTCATCTCTTTCTTCCTTTTTCGTTTCAGTTAACTTCCCTCTTTCAATCCGATTGATACCTCTCTTCTTTCGCTCTCTCTCTTCCATGCAATGTCAATGTCAAAATCACCATTTAATTTTCCTATGTATATATATATATATATACCCATGTCTGTGTCCATGTAACATAGTAAAACATCATGTGTCATTATTTTTTCCTTGATGTAACGTCAATACGACATTATATTATATGTATATATATATATATATATATATATACCCATGTCTGTGTCCATGTAACATAGTAAAACATCATGTATCATTATTTTTTCCTTGATGTAACGACAATACGACATTGACCTTAAAATTCTGGGCTATGCTTGTTAAATGATGAGTGTTAGGAGATATGCTTGGTGACGTGAGACAATTCAATCATATATATCTGTTTGTAGTAAAATGTCCACGAGGACAGGCCAATCATGCCTATTTCAACCTAAGATCAAGTAGGAATTTGGAAGTTGCTATGGGATATGCACAGCACTGACCTATACGTATTACATCTTCTCTTCATCTTACTAACTTATGTCTGGGTGAAGTCAGCTGGGTGATGTAACTTGCTTGAAAAGTCACTAATCCTTGGGCTCAAAATTACTGTTGCTTGGTGCTAATGGTAGTTAACTTCAAAATGACAAAATAAAAATTTTTATGACTATATAATTGGAGTAATATTTTTCCAGGCTACTACAATGAGGCATCCTGCTGCTTGTGCTGACGTTATTTCTGGTGGTAGATCAGGATTAGGTTGGTTTGGTACTTTGATCACGGTGTGAGTATCAGTTTTATTGCTGCTTTCTATTTGAAGCCTTTATTTTCCTAAATCTATTGATTAAGCTCTCGAAATTTCTTGTTTGATATTGTTTATTTTTTCTTTTTGTTGTATTTTTTCCATGTCATTGAAAATGATTCCTAAGTGTACGCTATATAGCTGATGTTATTTCTATTTTTCAGTCTTATATGCCTCTTAGGGGCATATCTGCTGGCTGGTACTGTTTATCGGTTTCTTTTCCTTGGAGTTCGTGGTGTAGAGGTATGTTACTGGATCAGGTTGTTGCTGGATGTGTTGTTTCTTGTTCTTCTTAAGTCTTAACAAACCAAAAGGGTTCTTTCAGCTTGTGAATGTTATCAAAACACCTACCTTCTATTGTTGATCATTATAATGGATATATCTTCGAAGCACTGTACATCCAGCATTGGGGATTTCCACATGGTGGAGATTTTATGATTTTCTTATCACATTTTGAGTCTTCATCTGACAAATCATTTCCTCAGAACTCTATTATTTTTTAACATTGTTTGTAATGTGCACTAGCCACTAAGGCATTTACATATGAACGGCCAGATGAATCTGTGTTTTCTTATTTTAAACTTTGTTAACGGCTATAACGGCTGCGTTTATCTTTCTTATTGTATGGTCTGAGTGGCAAAATTTTGACATATTAGAACCAAACTGGAAGTGATAGATGTTAATGATAAGGTGACATTGAAATCAAGTAACATCTATTCATTAAATATGATGTCCTGAATATTTTCCACTGTTTTATTTATCTAACCTTGTTTGCACAAGCTAAGTGTACGAGTGTTCTTCTAACGTTCTAGAGTCCAACTAGAGCTACTTAGAAAATATGACCTTTCTCTGGCATAATGAAATGCTTGTAAAGAACTGAAAGATACAGGCATCAACCTATATTCTTCAAGCTATCTCCAACGTGCACAAAGCTCAGTTCACACAAGAAACAAAGATAGATATCAATTTATATTTCTCACACAACACAAACACACTCAAAAGGGAAGACAACAGTGCATGAAGGAACTAAATAGTTTACTAAAAAAATGAAAAATTTCTTCAAAGAAGCATGACAAAAGGGGAGCAAAAGACCCTCATTAAGTAGGGCCAAGAGAGAACCAGTGGAAGCCCCAACAACTCTAACTCAGCCGAACTAAGGCAGCTGCAAAACAGAGAAAAAATACAGAAAAAACAAGAAAGATACAGAAAAAAATAATTTATAAAAGAAAAGACAAAAACAATAGAAAACTATTCTAACTTCTTGACACTGCTTTCCTCTTTTGACATATCAATAAAGTAATCTGCTCCAGTGTTGAAATAGGATTTCACTTAGTCCTGTTTTATGGTTGTCTTGATTGTGGATACACATTGAGTTGGATGTTTCCGAGTAAAGTTTTGCATTTGGATTGTTTGATTGTTGTGACTTAGAACTATAAAATTTTGTAGATATTGGTCTGATTTGTTATGCACCTAAATTTTCCTTAGATGTATTCAACTATTGCTACTTCAATGGACATTTGCTTCCAAGTGAATCAGTTTGGCAAAAGCTTAGCTCATAATCGGCTGTTTAATATTTGTTGAAAAAGGGAAAAATCTGGGTTAACTTTTTTTTCGTGTGCATCTACTATTTGCATTTCCACCTTTATAATTTGTCTCCCTTAAATATCTGTTCTTCTCCCTTCTTTTTGGAACAATACCTATCTTTTGTTCTTACCATCATCTTGCTCTGCGTCCGTGTTTCCAAGATATATATGCAATCTGAATTGGTCATTCTGTGAAACTGAATGAGTCTTCAGCTTGTGGAAAGGTTGTATAATGCCCTCAGAAAATGTGATCGTATAAAAGTTCCATCAACTGGCACTTACATTCTTAAACTAGGATTCTCGATGTAGAGGAACAGTCTCTTCCACTTTTTTTCTCTTTTAAACTGAAGATGGTGAATACCAATTACTGTCAACTTCTTTTTCATGCAAGTTTGCCTCTTATCTTCACATATTTTCTTTTCGTTTTTTCTTCAGTTCTTATCTTCTTTCTACACTCTGTTGAGAGGAAATGCTTTGGATTTGTCACCCTTGATTGCCTGATGGTGCTAGTGTTCTTTAGGCAATTTTATCTCTTCATCCAACGATCCACAACTAATTTGTTTCAAGACAGCAATTTACAGCAATACAATTTGCTTTGATAAGGATGAAGTTTCCTTTTTCACTAGGTGACTTTTTCCTAGAAAATAAAGAAAAAAACCTCTCCTCTCAACCCTCTTAATATGTACACAGATTTTCTCAAACTTCCGCATACAGAGCTCTTATTGTCATCTGCATTTGTCTTTTTAATGTGGTGAATTTGGAGGAGAGTAAGTGGCAGACATAAAGGAAAGATGAAGGGTTACAAGGCAGGTGGAGGGATCACACCTGTGGACACGGAAGAATCCAATGATTGATTAATTGTAGATCTCAGTAAATATGTGACAAAAAGGATTGGTGTGACGCTCCAATGTCATACACAACTAAACACGAAAAGGAAATGGAGACCTTTTTTTTTTGTAGTGTCGCTATGACCCAGCGGAAGTGGAACAATCACACACCTACGTAGTTGGCATAGGCCCAATCTGTCTATTGCGTATAGATAACTTATCTGCGTAAATAGGACATGACATGATCTATCTTAGCAGTTAATGTTTCTAATGAAAAACACCTATTAATAAAAAACATTACTTTATATATATGTCAGAGAGCTATGGCTCTCAAGTCTTAGTCTCAAACAACTAAAAAGTTTTACAAGTATGTACAAACAAAAGTGCATAGGCGAAATGTATATGACATTATCGCATTTCTTCCCAACAATCCCCATCCTTCCAGCTGCCTAATCAACATGCATCATCCGTTACATAGTGAGAACCTAATGAAAGCAAATAGTCATAGCATTAGCATAACTGCTGAGTACAATGTAAAATCATAACAAGATCTCCGATGTATCATTTGAGTGTAGAGTTAATGCATTATATTGACTGTTAAAATAATAATGAGTGAGTATCATCACTGTAGGCAAGCTCACTCCAGCACTGGCGATAATACTCGAATCGTAGTTCAACAGGTTAACTATGGTTTGCTGATTTCTTCGGCATTCCAATGAATCAAATTCAATCTGAGTTACACAGTTAATCGATTACATCAGTAATAACAGTACAAAAACTTAAACAATTAACTATTACATCAGTAATAACAGTACAAAAACTTAAACAAATAAATAAATAGACAAGCAATTCATAATAGCATGAATTACAATGATGCATACACACACACTTGGCATAATTTGGGGTAACCACTACCGTGACTCTACAATTCATTGAACTCAACTGTGTTACTGCAGTAACTGCATCCAACTCTTGCTGCCTCACGACGGGGATGGGCTCCTTTAATTAGCCTGAGGAATGAGCAATTTATACATCAATCCCTGCATTTAGGGAAGGTTTTGATCACGCTGGTCCCCGGACCCTTGCGCCACGCAACCTGGCCCCTTTATATTTTACAGTTGAGTTCACATCTTTATAGTTGCAACATGTGCTAATCTAGGACTTTTCATTTCTGGTATACTGGGCTATACTCGGACTTTCCCTTATACGATTAACCTGGAAATATAAAACTGACTCTAGGTCGTTGCCCACATCAAAATGATAATTCAGGCCATGAGCAAACATTGCGTTAAATAAATAAACAACCATCATGCTCAATCAATTCAATGCATGAACATACTTTCACATCTATCATCATTACCTTGCTTTCATTATCAATTATGCTCATCTAAGAGCTAAAGCATTGGTTTATCATTAAACAACTCACTCTGGGAACTCAATTACAAGTCTGTATCAACATAGCTCGAGTTCCCTATTTGAGTGCGACACATATTTCCAAAATTAGATGCAACTAAATAACATGCATGTATGCATGAACATGTATTCAAAGAATCAAACTGAACTTAATTAGTTTAAAGTCATTCACTTAAAACTTATGACTTAGTTCAAGCCACCGAATCTCAACTTTGCTAGTCAAAGCACTTTGTAAACCACGTGATTAATCTAATTATGTATTATGAAATATGAGCAATAAATTTTAACTAAAACTCCATGTGATCAATCGCCCACATAGCTTAATCTTGACCCTGGGCATGGCCAACATGATCTAACCATAGCATGAATCATAACTGACCAAGATCTACTAGTAATCATGGCCGACTAAGGCTAGTTGGGTCCCATGGCCTAGCTTAGCCCATCGTCAAGTTTTGTGATACAGCGAACCGGTGAGTGGTTTTGCATGGGTTTCAGTGCAGCCTAGACCATTAAGTCACACAAACACTGTTGACACAGTCCGTTCGTTGCTCGTAAGCACTACGCGCACTACAAGGAGGTTCAAATTTTCTAACAAAAATTCAGCAGCATCTCACCTATTGATCTGATTTTCTCGATTCGAATCCATAGGAATCATAGTGAATCGCTGCAGAGCACAGCCTAAGAGAAGAAATTAAAGTTTCTACGGTCAAAAATCTAAAATTTTACATGTAATTGGAAAAACTGCAATAACTTTCATTATACCTAATATTTTAGCAAAAGCTTTGCTCCAGGTGATTACAATGCATGCAAGAAAGGATTCGGCAAAGTTTCGTCGCTATCGACCACTTTTTCTCTCCTTGTTTTTCTCTCTCTACCCTCTCTTTCTCCCTTCTCTCTCTTTCTCCTCTTTTCTCTCTCTCTGTCTACGTTGCTTCCCAAAGGGGGTGGCAACCCCTATTTATAGACACATTGTTATTTTTTATTACTTATTATATTTTATTTTATTTATTCTATCTTGAGGAGGTTTAGAAAATTAATAAAATATTTTGAGGAGGTTTGTTTAATTAATTAGATTTGAATGATTAGTTTCAGTTTTGGTTTAGCTTAGTATCTAATCCTAGCTTAAGAGCTCTAATACGTCATTGATTGGGTGTTTAAGGCTTTAAGCTCTTAAACTATCAGTAGTAGCTAAACTTAATCATAATTAGCACAATTTAATCTCGATTGGTCGATTACTAATGTACCCATGGTCATGGTTGATCATTACAAGTTTGCCACTGACCAATGACTATAATACCTTGGTCTCGTTGGTTATTGGACTATTTTTAGTCTTCCAGTTTGACTGCAAGTTTCATAACCATCAGAATCCAATTTTTCGTCTGGTTCGAAATATGAGGAAGACTAGGTCGTGTACTTTCTATATGTATCATTAGTTTTAAATTCTGATATAATGTCTTAGCAATACATACACAGCTATGTAATATGGGTACGTTTATTTTGGTGGTGTAACCGTACCGGTCGGGTGCGACACTGGTATGAGTGTGGGTACGCCTTCGGACATGGCCTGGGTACAGGTCAACACCAACCGGGTGTGGTCAACGTACTTGGGTCCGTATCGTCTAAAAACAGACTTGGTCAATGTTGACCGAGTCCATTTTCATCCAAAACTTAGGTTTTTTTTTTCGTATTTCTTGTCAAAAACACAGAGCCTCAACAGAACTCCAGTGAGGGCTCTGTTTTGCTCTCTTTACTGCTGCTTGTTGAGAAAGAACTCCAGCGACCTGTAGTGACTTTCAGCAACCTGCAGTGACCTGCAGCAACCTTCGGTGGAAACGATTTGGGCCAATGTTGGCTGATTTGGGCGATATTTCTTCCGTCGACCTCCAGTGACTTCCAGCGACTTCCTCCGACGACCTTCCTGCATCAACTATTTTTCTTTTTATTGTTGTTCTTAGTAGTATTTTTGTTTTTCTTCTTTTACTGGTTTGTCATTTTTAATCTTCTTTTTCTTCTTCGAAAATCATATTGTTTGCCCTTTCTCTTTTACGTTTATATGCAACCATGCTCCACAGTGCTGAGCCGTTCCAATATTTTCTGTATGTGGTGTCTAAATCCTGCATTTTCTGTAACTGAGCCATTCCAGTTCAGCATTTAGCGCTTAGATTCTGGTTCCACAATGTTGAAATGGGATGTGAAAATTTGACTGATGTTCATATTTCACTGTCTAGGGGGCCGCTCTGTTGTCCATATGTTTAAGCACCAATGCTGTTCATAGGTTTTTAAGCACACTGCTGCAAGAGTCTTTGATATATAGTTGATATATATTTTCTAAGTATTTCTTCTTGTGTGTGTGTGTGTGTGTGTGTATATGGCCGTACCCCCGCACCCAAGTTTTTGAAAATGGTCCATACCTCTACCTATGTGACATAGACACACAACAACATAATAGGATGCAAGAACTTCTAGGGCTAAAATTGTAGTTCATTAACTGTTTCTGATGCTAAAAAGTTGTATGTTACAATCGGTGTGGGAATCTATTCGTTGTGGGCTAATTTATGAGTGGTGAATGCATGACTATTTGGCCTTGGTGTAGGAGAGCACTCTTCAAATGATTTTATTGGCTACCTTCAGAATAATGGGATGAGTCATAAGTTTCTTGCATGCATACTCAACAAACTGGATTGGTTGAATGAAAACATTGCCATATTACTAAAAGCACCATGATAGCAATTTGCTTATTAGTCTATAAACGGAAATTGTTGTTCATATCTTTAATTGTCTGCTAAGTCAATCTTGGCACATAAGTCTCCTATTTCTCTTTTTGGGTGATATTTTGAATATAATGAATTGCATGCCTTTAGGTATACATGTTATGTCCACATGATATGTCATTGAGAAATAAGTTTTAGGTTAAAGTTGTAAACTATAGAGTCATTGAATATGCAGATGAATATGACGGTTTAGATGCTAGGATCTTCCTGTCAAGTGCATCAAAGTTTCAAGACATGTTGTGTTTGATGAAGACTGGGGATGTGTCATCATTGCATCCAGAATCACCCTGCAGCATTGAAGTCTATGACCCTTGGATGAATGTCAGACTTGGAAAGTGGTGTCTAGACCCCAAGACAAAATATTATAGGATCCAAGTGGGTTTATAAAATCAAATATAAACCTGGTGGAAGGATTGAGATATATAACACAATGCTTGTGGTGTGGGTATATAGAAAAAGACCTCAGTGCTTGGGTATGCAAACTAAGAAGGTCCCTTATGGATTAAAGCAAACTTGTTCTTGGTCTGAAAGTTTCTTTTTGAAGGTTAGAAATTGGGGATCTTGCAACTGCTTTCTCGATCATGCTCTTCATTTTTAAAAAGGAGAATATTATTACCTTGTAGCTCATATATGTTCACAATATTGTTATAGTGTGCAAGTTAGACAACCATATACACACTCATTAATGCGGCCCTTTAAGATGTAAAATCCTGGGGAATTGAGATATTCCTTTGAGGTAGTAGTAGATAGATAAGGAGATGTTTCAGCTGTTATGCAACATAGATATACCCTTGATTTATTGAGCAAGGCTGGGATGCTCGACTGCAAGCATGTAAATACCCCGTGTTCACCGAAGTCCTCACAAAGCACCAATGTTGGCTATTAACAAACAAATTGTCCATGGTCCAAGACCATGTACAACATGAGAGAGGGTGATAAGATGTTACACCAACCAGCATGTTCTGGAACTTGTCCAGATCCAAACACATCTAAGCTTTTAGTGTTTCTAATGAACTTGTGCTGAATTGCAGTGTTGTCAAGTTTGGTCCAGATCCAAACGCATCTGCAATTTATAAAATTCCTGCTCACGATCCACACCAGTTTCATGTGAGTAGTTGTCACAGAAATAGTCTGACATTTGTTTTGTGGTAGTATACTATATGAGTCAATCAACAATATAGGGCTGCACATTGTTCATTATATAACATAATAGTATCATTATCCTCTTCCCGAGTGGCATAGTTTCCTATTTTTCAAGTGGCAATTGTTCCAACAAATTATGCCTCCTTAATGAACAGGGCAGACATCATAAGTGTGCTTGACCACCTCACATGATTAGTATAATCTGATCTAATGGAGGGCCCATATGAAATGGGCTGCCAGAAGCTTTTTATTCACCCAAAACTTCCACCTTTTCTTCACTGTTTTGAATGAGTCTGCCATATTCTTAACCAAAACTGTATTGAACTGATAATTCAACCATCCGCACACAACTATGCAAGGGTTACTGCAAAGAAGATGTGGATACACCTCGTGACTGCATCAACTTCACAAATAACATCAATTACTCAGGCTGTCCAACAGGAGACCTATTTCACATCATGCAGGGTGTGGGTACCAGTGCAGCACATATCAGAAACCTTAGGTACAAGGGTGTGGCAATGGTATACATGTATGTGTGTGTGCAACCAAAGCTTGGTTGCACGTCATCCATGAAATGAAGTTTGGATTTCGGGCCAAGTTACGTAGGTGTTTCAGTAAGGTCTTCATGCCCATGTCACCATACCAACATGGCAGAGTGGGCATTTGGACACACTTGGGTACTTTTTTTATCGAAATTCTTACTTATACTTGATTTAGCTTGTTTCTAACTCATTTTTCTTTCTATTTTTGTGAGTTATTGGCCATTAACATGTATTTTTTTATTTATATTTACCTTTTTTTGTTTAAACATTGATTTCATTTTGAATTTTTTGTTGTATTTTGCATATATACATACATATACCCTGCTGTACCCCCATACATTTTCTGAAATTGTTGTGCCCGTGTGGGTGTGTGTGTTGGGTTGGGGTGGGGGGGAAGGGGGGAAGAGTGCAAAGCTGCTGGATGCCACATATTGCTGGAAAAAGAAAGTTGGAAGAGGAGTATTAGTGACGGTTTATGGTGCAACCATGTTTCATAATGCTTTAACAACAATTTGTGGTGCTTTCAGTGACAGTTTTTTTGGTGCTTCGTCATCCGGTATCCAGCAGATTTGAATCTTCCTCTCTTTCTCCCTCTCTCTCTCTCTCTATATATATATATATATATATATATATATATATATATATATATATATATATATATATATATATATATATATATATATATATATATATATATATAGAAAACCTTCCTGATTTTCTAAATTACCATGCCTGTACTTTCATCACCCTACCCTTACCCATACCTGTACGGCATCCATGTGACTTAGCTTAAGATATGGACCAGATTAGTAAATTAACAAGCAACATATTGGTAAAATAGTACCTTCGTGTTATGTAATAATCTTATTTTGTTTCATGAGCCAGTATTTGTAATTTTCATGCATATAATAGTTATGATGTTTTTACATTTAATAGCCTTTTGAAAAGTCACTGAACTTACCTTGATGTTGCTGTATTTAGCACATTTCCTTTTGTAGTCTTTCCATTCCATATTCTTCAACTGATGTGTCAGTCTATCTAATTGTTTGTGGTATGTCTGTGATTTGTAGTTTACTTTTGTTCTTGTGTGTTTTTTTTTGGCAGGTTATTCCAAACTTGAGTTTCTGGCTTAGACTACCACAGCAAGCTCAGGTTCTTTCTCTTATATTTACTTTACTTTTCTTTGGGAGTGGGGAAAAGAGTTAAAGGTCCATGTTTATCAATAATGTAATATAAATGGTTGCTTTGATCTGCAAATAAGTTTCATGCTTTGCTCTATTCTTTTGAAAGACTCCCATAAGTTCACCAAGAAGCAAGGGATGCTGTTGTTGCAATAGATGTATAAGTTGTAATGAGATCCATGTGGTATGCCAAAATAGGCTAAAAAAAATCTCTCAAACACTTGGTAAATAGAGCAGTGAATGTGAACTGACAACTTTATTGAATATAATCAGGAGTTTACAAAGAATACAGCCTTGAGCTTGAGTTTCTCAAGCTTTATCGCACTTATCCTTGCTTCATGAATGTTTTAGTGATTACAATGCTAGCACAGGTCCCCCCCTTATCCTGTAATATGTGAAAAATACTTCAAGACACTCAACCTGCTAGAGGAATCTAGCTTATTGCATTTTATGGTATTAGCCGCTTGCTTAGCACATCGTTGGAATAGTCATTGCAAACTTGCAATGCATGCATGGATCTTTTGCAAAACGTTGCAAATTGATGCATGAAGTTACCTTTCAAAATTATATTCTGTACAATTTGTAACTCAGATCATGAAATTAATCTCTATTCAGCTGACTTTGCCTCTTGTATTCTACTTCTTTTATGTGTACAATTACTAATTCTAGTGCTTCTGTGCTCCCGTGCAACTATAACTCTTTGCCTGTATTTGCCTTTCGTTGCAGATTCTCGTGTGTTCTTTGGTGAGAAAATTTTCTGGACAAGTACATCTTGGACGAGGTTCCTATTCCCAGATTAACTAAAGAAACGTCGGAAGAAAGTTTTATCAACTTACTAGGTTATCTGCCAATGCACAGTCCTGCAAATTTGATTCTTCCGGTGAAGGAAAGTCAGTGGTGGCAACCCTGGTGTCTACTCGACTCATCTGCCTACTCGACTCATCTGCCAAATTGAGCATCACGTATTTCCAAATCAAGGTTCATTAGTGAAAGCACTAGTCCTGGAAGGAAAGCAAAAGGTCGGGAAAGTGAGGAACAACATTCTATCCTTTCTTCATGACAAGTATTCTATTCTTTTTGTATGCATGCGGGAGTAGCATCATCTATTTTCAGTTTAATGTCAAATAGAACACAAATAAGATATAAAATTGCCTTTTTGGCATTAGAGGCATTGTTGGTACTGCTGATTCATGTGATTATATAGTCCTCAGTTTATCCTGTGTCCTTTGAGGCTTGAGCACTTCATACTTGACTAAACTTCTCTCTTAGAACGTGTTGCATGCATTAAAATGGATTATATGAGCTTGGAATTTGGAAATTCTGAACTTGTTAACTAGCATAGAAATAAGCGTATGCTTAGATTCTGTCGTAGGATGCAAGGGTCAACGACCAAATCATGCTATATCAACCTTAGAATTGGCGAGTTTGCTAAAAGCACTCGTATTCTGACTTAAGCTACGGTAGAATCTCATACACGATGCAATCATTGTTTCGGGAGGTACGTCATACCTTCGTAGAACTAGGATGGCAAATGAGCCACTCTATATTAAGGATGTTTTCTGGCATTTTTCTCTGCTCCATATATTCGGTGAGTGGGAGACTCATCCCCCAGCCAAAGCCTCTAACCCCTTGTCCTTCTATGAACCGTTTGGCAATGACCACACACTGTTACTGTCCCATGAATTCACCCAAAAAATGGGACAGATTCATGGAAACACTATAACAAGTGTTTGATGAATCTGCCCTATTTTATGGAGTACATTCATAAGACAATAACAGTGTGTTATTGTTGTCAAAACCATCTCTTAGGGTACAAGGCCTGTGTCCCGATGTGCAGCTCTTGTTGCAGTTTAACTTGTGCAATCGTAGGTCGTAGCCCCCTTTTGCACATATCTGAAAGTATGGCTTGCTGCATATTGATTATTTTATGGATTTGTTCATTAATGGCCCGATATATTGCACCGAGGAGTCTGGCTCCACGTGCATTAGCATCTAATAAGCAGTCAGTTGCTGATTCGAATTGCAGAGGCGCCTGCTCCTTGCATAAGCCCATGCATAGTAAAATGAAGAAAGAAAACTAACGCTCAAATGATGCAAGGTTGATGGCAGGCATTTTCATAGTTTTGAGTTGAAGCTGTTCTTTGTGGATCTCACATTTCATGGTTACATATCCACCTTGTGGACACTTCAATATCCCATAAAATTTCTCCTTTTTTGTACTTTGTTTAGGACATCCTTTTCATTGCCATTCATGCCCAGGTCTTAATGGTCAGGTTTGACTATATCCAACTCGTAATCGATTCAATAAACTCTGAGCCTGATAGGGGGAAAGATTGATAAAATCAAAGAAAATGGATTAGCATATGAAGATTTTCAATAAAAGAATTAATTATTCTATAAAGGACATGCCGTTTGCACATTTTCAGCCGGTGAAGCACATACAAAAGAGTTTGGATCAATTCCATAGCTAACAAAAGGTTGTTTTTAATAATATGGTTCATATGCTAAAAGTTCGAACTGGGTTTTTCCTAACCATGAAAATTTCATCGTTAGCATGTTGAACTCCGGTGATTCAAACGCTTGCTGCACGTTAAATCAACATATTACATCTACATAGTTTTCAAAAAGTTGAGATGCTGGGTTTACACATACGTACGTTTGTACATACCGCTGGGATGCCCTCTCCACTCAAATTCCAGCATAACAATTAATTGGTATTCTACTCATGGGGAAAAACAGAAGGGATGGAACTAGAACGATCTTAACCACCCAGAAATCTCTACAATCCTTTTAAAGCATCATTTTCATGGGACTCCCTGGCCCGGATTATAGATGGATTAGCAGCCACAGCAGATAGGAAGCTTTTAGTATCTTTGAATCGTTACCTGCAAAATACAAAATGTGCGATCAAAGCCTGTAGCAATGCAAGGTGCTATGGCAACACATGGAAGATCGAAGCTCGAAACAAAGCAAGGCACTATGGCAAGGGATGACAGGTCGAAGTCCATGAAGAAGGAAGCTATAAGTAATGCAACTATAAAACAGCAAAATAAAATGTTTAAGGGGGACAACAGCTGGAAAGGACCATCCAGTGTTAGCATGGATAAAACTTACTGGTACAAATTAATACTATGTACCACCGTTGGTTTAGATACTCGAATTCTGAAGATGCTGATAACATCAAATGTTCTCCAAATTCAGCTATTTATTTTTTTTAAGTTAAAACCTATCCTTAGACATCATATTCCTTGGGGCAAATTTAAAACAAGCTCCAGGACAAGGTTCACAAGCTAAATTTTTGACGCAAATAAAAACCTAGGCTTGAAGTACGTCAAATGAAACTAATCACAAACTTAATTTTTGTTTTACCAACGGGGCACACGTTATTGGGAAGGCTCATGCACAAGGAGACCTTATAACAGATTTACTAAGCGTTCAGTAGCCGTGAATTACTGGGTAACTTGTTGAAATGAGGCTTAACCATATGAATCCTGAACCCTGCGAAGTTTTCATTTCAAAATTTGTTTTACTATTTAAACATTTACCAACTTTCTACTTAAGGAACTAACATTAAGCCAGCAGCAAGCTACTGAATGCCACATAACCCTATAGTGGAGAGGGAGAGAGAGAGAAAGGGAAAGATGGGTTAATAATATCTGGTCCTAATAAAGAACAAGGAAATCTGCAGAATGAGACATGCCATTTAAGGTGGAGGAAGGCAGCAGCACTAAATGCATCTTTAAAACGACTACTTCCTTTTGCATCGTCTGCCGGATAAAGAAATAGATACAAGGGAAACATGCAGTAACACCAACCAGAAGATTTACTGTCCAATGGAACCAGAAGTCTCTCCTTATTTCTTTCGCAACAAAAAGCAATGGCTTAATCAACCGCCCCTTTGAACTAGCTAAGCACCTTTTCCAATAATGAGCACATTAAGCACCATATTGCGGGAGAATAATAATAATAACAACAATGGCTGCCAAAGCCTCAAAGATACAGATAATGGTACAAGTGATAGATGAAAAAAAAAGCTAGGAGGTATACTTTCAAGACAAAATCGTATCATTATCGTTGATTTCTTGGAAAAAAGCCTTGGCTGCTTCATATGTAGACCAGCAGATGGCTGCAGCAGGAGCATGGAATAGCATTCTCGGTCTCCATCCCCTCATTAGACCAGCATAACCCTCTCTCCGAATAATCATTTGGATCACGCTTCCAATTGAGCTGCTGGTGAATCTATCGCATCCACAGACACCCTGGAGAAGCAATAATCTGAGACTACTCAGTATGTCAAATCAATACAGAGAATCAACACTGAAGGCCACTTAGTATATTTCTACATATAGCACCTTCTTCAAAATCAATATGCTAGACTAGAACAACATTATGGTTCTACTTTTCCAACACATTACCAAAATGCCAGAAAATAATTATTTCATGCTAGAGCGGGACACCATTGTGGCTATGGCAGGAAGCCCTTACTTTAAGTTTAAATACCATTATATGCTATCCCAGAACCTATTCAGATGGAGCGCAACTACTATCAACTTGATCTCCCAATAGAATAACTTGCATAACCATTCTATAATGGAAGTCCCATACAACAAATATAGTTCTGTTCTGTGCCAAAATTCATCAAAACCTTGCTAAGCAGTATGATAGATGATAGTTTGGGCATACGCTAATCATGCCTATGCTCACTTCGACAGGCACATCCAGTGTTGCATGTGTCCTAGGATACAAGGCCATATCATTATGTATCATAGCTATTAAATTTTTTATATGATACACCTCCGTAAAAAGGTACAGGGGTGTACCATACCCATATTGCACATATTGTACAATACAACGTTACAACTTACAACCTTGTATCATATGTTATGGTGGGATACACCCCATATCTTATGATATCGAGTCAGCAGTAAAAAGGGAACTCAAGCCAAAAGTTTTCTTTTTGCATTTTGAAAGGCTCTCTTCACCCAATTCCCACACACTCAAGGAGTTCAGTGTGCGGGAGATCTTGCCACTGTCAGGGAAAAAAAAAAAAAAAAAACTGATCGGAAGCTAAATTTGCAATAGAAGCAGCAGTTCCTGATTCCTTGTAGTTCAAAACTTTGACAATTCATTATTGGCATTGAACATGTTCATCTAGTGATATATAAGAATTGAAAATTAATTGTTGATGTGCTATGACTTATGTCATTATGATTATGTCACATTAAATTGATAAATGTTTATCACTATAAGCATATATTTATGCATGACATTTTTTATAGAAAGCATAATTTTCATGATTTTTCATAATTTTTCTCTATTTTTTCTAATTTTCGATTTTTTACTTCAAAAATAAATATACGATTTTTAACAAAACATTATAATATGTATCTGACCATCTTAGTTGTCAAGGCGGCTCTTACCCCTAGCCTAAAAAGGCATCCAAAAGTTGTTGCAACTTTGCTTATTTATTTTCAAATTCTAAACTGTTAGCATTATGTTCTATGTGTTAATAGCATGTTAGCAAGTTAGGATTAGACAAAATCAACTCATAAAACAGCAAAATAAAATGTTTAATGCATTGAATTTAAACCAGATGATAGTCTTCTCATTGTAGAGCTGAAACTGATGCCAGAACAATATACATGAAACAGAAAATAACCAAAATAATACCTACTTTGAAATCTGTGCTCTCTAAACTGGACCTATGGTAGATGGCAACTGAATATGAACAAATTTGAAAGACTGTAAAAGACGCCTATACAACTCTGACTTAAGCTGTATAATGCATACATTAGCAGAACTCAAATCACACCTACAATCCTAACTCAATCAATTCAGGTACTAGATAGACCTTGCGAGCAATCTAATTTCTGCACAAATTGAAATTTTTTGAGATACTTATAGCAAAAATTCTCTGTTTCAACATAAATTTTGCAACCACTGGGTCAAATCAGACTCCCTGCTATAAAATTAAGCTAAACTCAAGGGATAACAGGTCATGGAAAGCAAAACAAATCAAGTATCAAGGCTAAAGTCACCCAGACCTCCAAATGGACTAAGCACCAGCACGCCTAGTCCAGCCTAGGTGCCAAACCCACACCCCATGCCTAAGCGATGGACTTAAGCATGGAATATGGACTGATGACTAGTCCATGCCTAGGCGTTGCCTAGGTAACACCTTAACAACTAGGTTGACCATTGGCTCGAACAATACACATTATGATGCACACTCTACACCATTAAGTACAATAAAGCATGAATAAATACACCAATGAATTCACATGTGTCTGGTCAACCCAAAAGAGAAAGGAAATCTTGACATGCTCTTATCACCTAATAGATGCTCTAACCATGTAAAATGAAATCATTATCACAAATTGATGATCATAACTAGGATTCCCTCAACAAATGCCCAAAGAAAAAAATCAATTTTCAATTGTATAAGATCAAAAACCTCTCTCTCTCTCTCTCTCTCTCTCTGTCACAAACACACACATGCAAACACACACACACACACACATATATTTGCCATTAAGATGCAACTGTTCCACTAAATTCAGCTATCAAGATTATTCAATGGCACAAAATACAGTGCCCTTCAATCTTCTATCATGCTATCAGTGTGGTATTGAAGAATGCACAATTTATCATAATGTCCTCCCATTGTCAATAAGTTTCCCAGCTAAAAGTAATGCGCCAATCATGTGAGCATATTGGATATGACTATGGATCATACAAGGTCAGAAGAAAGACAATATCCAAGTTAAAATCATGAAGTGGTTCTCAAGAAACTACAGAAAGAAACATAACTAGGTATATTCTCAGACAAACAAGATATCCTAGAGCAATGACCTGACACCATAGAAATTCCTAATGCTGTATAAAACTAAACTGCAGCAGTCCAAGATCATATATTACAAATGTCCTTGTTTTACAGTACCGTGTTCATCCTGCAGGTTCTACTTAAACAAGCACCAAAGAAAAGACAAAAGGTTCTTCCGTACTAAACCTCGAACAGGCATCTATACATTATTATCATTAAACACGGGTCAATTCACTGCCAAAGGCAACCTGAATGCACCCAAAGGCATTCATAATTGCTTAGACTAAAGAATGCAGGTTGGTGAGGGGGGCTAGCCCCGACAAGAAAGATAGCATAAGAATCAGTTATTCGATCAGCATCATATGGTTGAAGGTACAAGAAAAAACATAGGGAGAAAAAGATAAAATATGAAAGAAGAAAGGACTAGAACCTCCAACAGGCCTCACGGAGGATGAACACCAACAACCACTGAACACCACGGAAGAGAAAGGTCAAAACTAGGTTATTTCACTAGACTCCGTGAAGCAAACACCAACTTCAGCTCATCAAGCACAAGCATGGACAATCGAAATCGAGCAAACTCATCTTATCAACAAGCTTCAGGCCATAGTCAGACAATACCCAAAACATTCTTCTGGTAATAAACAGGAAAATTTTAATCCTATCAACTGAATTCTCTACGAACAGGCGTAGATCATCAAAACAAATATCACAAGAAATGAAAACGGAATTATCTCCACAAAATAAAACTTCAGCCTTCCTTGATCGGCAGTCATACCTGACACTGTAATCGAGTCTTAACAACATCCAATGGAGTGGTGACGACGCCTGCGAGAGCTCCGGCTGCCACCCCTGCAGTCACATGAACGAGGAGCCGCTCCTCGCTCACACCGCCTGGGCTAACCTCCATGAGCGCCCTCTTGGCAGCTTCATAGGTCGTGAAATGGACGGCGGTAAAAGGGGCGTTCATGACAACGGTGGTTTTATACGAAGCATAGAATCCCTTAAGACCTTCTTCCCTCATTATCCTGCTGATGCAGTCCACCACTCCCCTGTAAGGGCTGCTCTTGAGCTGTAGCCGCTGCTTCACCACATCCATGGGGGTGAAGACCGCATCGCTCGCGACGGTAGCGGCGACACCGGCGACAGCATGGGCAAAGGGATGGTGGCCGGGCAAATTGCCGCCAAGCAACGACTTGCACCTCTCATAGACGGAGAAGTACACGGCGTGGGCAGGGCCGGCGCCAAGGCCCATGGCGCCGATCCCGCGGTACAGACCGAGGGCGCCTTCCACCTTCACGACGGATCGGAGCGCCTGGCCGACTGAGCCGCCACAACCGGAAGCAAGCACCTGCATCCGAGTCTTCAGAGTGTCAATCGGAAACATGGCCATGTGCTCGACGGAGCCAGCGATCGACCCGGCAACCATGAATTGCCAGAACTTCAGACCATCGTGAGAGACGCTCTCGATGCCTTCGTCGCCGGCAAGAATAGCAGCGGCGTCGGCCATCGACGGCAATAAAATCAAATATTGAGCAAGGAGGTTTCGAGGGTCAGGATTTGGGGATAAGACGTGGGCAGCGTGGAATTAGGATTAGAACTAGGGCTTCCCTCCATGCAGCAATCCCCAAAGTAAAAAAGAGGGAGTTTCAAGCAGCGGCATCACATCCATGGGGTGCCATCGCATCCACTCGTCCGCTTAACGGGACGACTGGAAGCAACAAAATTGGTGGGTATGGTTGCAATCAGAGAGGCTTTTCCTTGCTTCTGTCTCCGGAATTCCTCTTCACCACTCCAAAAAGGAAATGGGCAGAGACAAATGTGCCAAAAAATCTACTCCAGATGATGATGGTGATTGTCTCTCTCCTTCCTTCTTCTTCCCTGTGACCGTTGATCCTTGATAAAACAGTGGCTTGCTACAGACCCAATAAAGCGAAACCCAAAGGCTCGCGAAAGTGAAGGTAGTAGGGTTGCGTACGAGCCGAATCCAGTAGCTCAAGCACGATTCGATTCAGAGAACTCTAACTTGAACTGGACTCGAATTCGAATCGAGCTGGATGGAACAAGTTTGAGCTCAATTCGACGATACGTGTAGAGCTCGAAGTTGACTCTTTTAACTTATTTATGTTAAGCATGTCCCTTTTTTTTTAACTTGTTTAATTCGTTAACTGATTAACTCATTTAGTTGCCATTCATTTAACTATTTTCTCTTGATGACTCAACATTCATTGTTCAATATGTAGTCCGGTGGATTTGAGTTTAAAAGAGTTAGGAGTTTTTATAACTAGAACTTGACTTTTTTAGCATTTCAAGCGTACAAGTTCAACCCATAACAACCATAAATGAAGGTGGGTCAAATTTGAATTGAGAGAGACAGCCAAAGATTGGAATTCTCTACTTGCAACCCTTTTCAAGCTTCCTCCAAACCTGAAGGGAATGCCCATAAGTATAAGTAATTTAATTGAGCGTGAGAGCCACATGAATCAAAATATTCATGTTCGGTTCGAGAAGAGATCATGAAATTTGTGGAATTGATGGAGAGATAATCCACTTTCATTAAGTGATTTATTAGATAATCAGAAACAAAGGATTTTGAGTACTATTCGCAATTCAGAAGAACTATGTGGAAGAGCCATTGAGCAGCTTGAAAAAGCATAGGCTCACTTACACAAAGTGAAAAGGGAAGCGAAAGAGTTTCGAGTGAATGGATACTCTGAGATAGAACAAGAAAAGTTCTCTTCACAAACACGTCTCCTGACTGGCTGTTAATGAATGACAACATTTCAGAAATCTAGGGTTTGCAATTGGATATGGTTTCCATCAACATGGATCCGGGCCCCTTGGATCAATCACGAACCATTTCAATATTATTTACACAATACCAAATGATAGATTATTAAAGCTTATGTATGATGTCATGAAGCAATATGAATGATAAAATTAACTTGGTTTTCACACATGGTGAAGAATAGAACTTATAAAAATTTAGGTATTATGTCGTGGAAATATAGGATATGTTGCCTGCAAATTCTACAAAAGGCATAACATATTCGTTTTGGAAGTCAAACTTGTTGATGTAATGGGAAGCAATTTCTTTTCTGTTAGTCATATGCGGCAGTTTTTATAAAGTAATCATACCAATTATTTATGTAAGTTGACATTGTTAGGAATCCCGAATCCATATGACTTTCCCAAACTATTTTGACATTTATTTGAAGTATGCTTTCGTCAACTTTGTGAAGGGTTGAGTGCACTAGAGCCTCCAGCCTATAAAGTCTTTCACCGTCTCCATGTCAAAATAAACCCACAAATCTCTAGGCCAAGCATTCGCGAACATAGGAATATAAGTAAGGTTGTACAATTGACTCAAAACTTGCTCGGCTACGCGCTCAGGCTTAACTGAAAGCTTGAATTCATCGGTTAAGTTCAAGCTTAACTAAAACCTCTAACTTATAAACAAGTCGAGTTCGAGTTACATAAACTCTACTTGAGTAAACTCGTTTGATCTAGGTTTTCTTCTTTGTAATTTCCAAGCTTAAAACGAAAGAAAGAGCTCAAGTCAAGTCAAATGGCGAATTGGAACTCGCGCTGAGCAATGTATGAGTTGAGTTGAAGTCTAGTTAAGCTGACCGAGCTTGAGCTCGACTCGGTCCGAAGTATAAGTCTGGGAGGGCATTTGAAGGTAAATTTTTTTACTTAGGAGGCCAAAGTGATAATTTTTGATATATTAAAATTAGCCTTTGGGTATTGGTAAAATTAGTCTTTGTATATATTAATATGTCCAAGTTTCTAGTAGAAGAAACATGGTCGACATATCATGGGGATCAATTTACTTGGAATTTAAGGATTCAAGCATGAATTTCTTATTGATCATATCCACATAGAAGTGCGAGCTGGAGCACTCGAGGCACGCCTGCTCAGTTACAAGTCAACGGCTGTAAACAGGACAAAATCAGGGCGACTGAATTGAGTAAAGATAACTAAACTTGTAAAGGGAAATGATATTGATATTAATTAAAGACCTACATCAAATTTTAGCTTTGTGAATTTTTTATTTATCTTGAGTTTTCCCATAACGGTTATTTTGACAAGCCATGTAGGTGAAGGTTCTGAAAAATTGCACTTGGCTTGAGATTCTATGGTCATAAGATTAGGGTTGTATAATGATTCGAGCCAACTCTGGCTCGACTCGAACTCGCTTGGTTAAACTCGACTTAAATTCAACCTGTTTATAATCGAGTTGAGCATGAACTTAACTGAAAACTCGAGTTTATGAATGAGTCGTGTTTGAGTTAAATGAACTTGATTAGATTAAACTCAAGTAATCCCTTTTAAGTTTGGTTATCTTTTTTTTTTTTTGTAATTTCCAAACTTAAAATTAAACAAGGAGATCAAGTCAAGCTGGGTGTTGGGAAACACGCTTAAACAAGTAGAGATTGAGCTTGGACACTCGAGCTGACATTGTACAGCTCAACTCGAACTTGAGCCGAACAAGATATGAGTTGAGTGGAGCTGGTCATGCTCGAGCTCGACTTGGCTCATGTACAGCCTACATAAGATCCAGTACTCTTGTATCTAAGGTCTTTGGCTTGTGCAAAAAGCAGACGCCTATAAAGAAACAAGCAAAACCCAATTCTATTGTACAAACCCCCACGAGTCACATCAAGCTGAAGAGTCGCTTCTCACTTAAAAAGGGGCAAAGATGTTACATGGTCTGCCCTTTGAAGGCCCCTCTTATCACATAAGATAAAAAAATTCCTAATGTGTTGAAACCTTTTTTTTATGGTTGTGTTTGATAGCTAGTTTAGGACGACCTCTTTTGGATAACATACACTTGATTCTAGCCAAAAGGCCGAGAGAAGTATACCTGTTTTGCATAACCTGAGACTTACGGTCAGCGTGGCATAAGGTCTGAAACCATTCGTCCATGACACTGTGTTTGTTTAAAGTGGGCAAATGTCTCAGAGCTTATGTTCCGTGTTTGATTTTTTAGACTCAAATGACACAAGAGAGAGAGAGAGAGAAGAGGGGGAACAATAACTGATCCACTTAACTTCATAATAACATCCTTAATCTCAAGATCAACATTACTTTAAGATAACACCATCCATGAATCAAGCTGATGATGTGGCTACAACGCGCCACCCAAGTTCTCAACCTGACTGGTTGCACTACCCATCACTTGGAGAGAGAGAGAGAGAGAGAAAAGAGGGGGAACAATAACTGATCCACTTAACTTCATAATAACATCCTTAATCTCAAGATCAACATTACTTTAAGATAACACCATCCATGAATCAAGCTGATGATGTAGCTACAACGCGCCACCCAAGTTCTCAACCTGATTGGTTGCACTACCCATCACTTGGAGAGAGAGAGAGAGAGAGAGAGAGAGAGAGAGAGAGAGAGAGAGAGGAATAAATAGGATATACTAAGAGGCTTTTGGGCCTGTTGGTTTTTTAGTATTGGAAATGAGATCGCCCGCTTGTTTTAAAGTCAACTCTAGCGTGGTATTCATTCCAAATCTAAGCGCATTGACAAGTCCGAGACATATATTGAAATTTCAACCTAAAACGCAAGTCATTGGATGTAATCAAAGTCTTACAAGCACTTTCTATATATTATTGCCAGTTGTGTTAACCAGATATGGATATATAAACAAGCAATGTGAATATACAAATAAGTAATCTATTGAGAATATTTCTTTTTTCCTCTTCCCATGGAGCAAACCCAGTTGTACGCCCCTCATAAAAGGAAACTTTATGTCATGATCACAAGAGCTTGAGCTTGTGTAAGGAGACGGATATCCATCAAAATCAAACTTATCTTATTGGTCTCTTAAGCAATTGAAACTCATCTTTTTCGGACGTTAGTTGCATTTGATCTAATTTGATCGATGTTTGATGCCTCTGATCTAATTTGATATTAGATCCTCAGGATTTCAGATGAGACTACAGCCTCCACCCTTGCGAGATCACATTTTTTGCTAGTGTAAGAGAGTAAAATTAACGTTTCAAGTGTGGATTTTATGTCTATCATAAAACGTTAGCATGGATCATCATTTGCTACATCAAATTCACATAACCTAAAACATGGGTGATCAAATGGCCCCTCGATATATTCAGCTTTGACTTACACAAGCATAGATGGCCACGATATTTGAACTAGGGTTGTTTGTCCCATAGCAAGTGCTTGTCTCAAAATTTCCCAAACATTAAGATCTCTAGGTAAGCATTTTGGTAAACTAGAAGATAATTCATAGCAAATGGATTACATATTTTGAACAGATTTTTAGGGTTGAACTTATGAAAGAGTTACAAAAACTTCATCTACTTGCCTACTTTCTGCCATGTGTTTGCAGATCTGTGGACAACGCCATTTTATAACTCTAAAATGGGTTAAAGGTGCGTCTTTCGGCAATCGTCAAGATTAGGTTAGTGAAAACCCCCAGTTTTGACAAAATAAAGTTTTTAAAAGAGCATGAAGAACCTGCCCCCCTCCAAATATCTCATAGAAAATACTGATTTGGTCTTATCACTTAAAACATAAATCAGGTCTCAAACGCTTATTAAAAAACAGGTTTTCGCAAAAATAACGTTCTTTGAGGGTGTCATACAAACACAACCTATATATTTTAGTTTTGCTTAGAACGTGTGACATAATGGCAATTAAATAAAAAGTTTGGGTTTCGATGAGTTTAACTTGCAATTACATTTATATTAAAGTCATTTAAATGATTGTAATCACAAGTATGTATTGATACTACTGGAATTAAGGTGAGGATTAAGACCATCCATCAAAACGCATCATAATGCTTTGCTTCTTTGGGCTGATGAGTGCATGATTGAAGGA
Source organism: Nymphaea colorata (assembly GCF_008831285.2). Classification (NCBI taxonomy): domain Eukaryota; kingdom Viridiplantae; phylum Streptophyta; class Magnoliopsida; order Nymphaeales; family Nymphaeaceae; genus Nymphaea; species Nymphaea colorata. The sequence goes on from NC_045142.1 coordinate 12,080,961, forward strand.
GAACATGTGAGACATCATTTTGAAGGCATGAAGAGTTACATGAGCAAGTGAAACCAAGAGGGCTTGAGGGTAAGATTTCAATATTGAAAAATGCATCAATCAGATAATTGAACCATTCTAGTATCTATAATTCTATATTCTAGCTAGAGTAGTCACATCGTAAGGTAGACAGATACACTAGCATATCATTTTACATGCATTTCTTCTTCATGTTTACCATGCGCCGCTCTCGCTTGATGAGCTTGCTGCTGTTAATTCCGAGATATCTAAGATTAACGGTCAAGATTCATGATGGCAGTGATCAACCATCCGTTCATAATGAATGACTTTTTACGTGAACCTTAAGTGAGCCATGGGAAACCTCATGCATGTTGTTGGAATCGGAACTCGAACTTGAACTTGAGACCTTCCTCATCTGTGTAGATTGTAACATAACGTCTGTTCACCACCTATTCAGTTCTGTGGAGAAGCAGCTTACATATTTCTAGTAGTGGAGCCACATGGTGGCTGGTGTGTCGTAGATCACAAAGTTTGTTTAATTTTATATTATTTTTTTGATATGTTTGATTGTATATATATATACCCCTAAAAACTTGAAGATATTAAATTAGTGTCTTTCCAGCCAATATTTCTCGCTCGGCGAGTGTGTATATCCCCAAAGTAGGAGCCAGATTGACCTAAGATCACTAGTTTAAAAAAATTCCTGAATCCTTCAAATACATATAGAAAAATTTTGAGGGCCATCATTTAAGTAAATCCATGAGAGACACTTATATATATATATATAAAATGATTGGTAGAAATCATACCAATAGGTCAAAAACAAAAAGTAGACCCTTTAAATATTGTATTTAAAGTATTTTTATTTTTAATCTAACCTTACCAATATGATTTTAAGGATAGGTTGATGCAAAATACACATTAAGTGGACCATTTATTTGGTTAACAGTGTTTTTATAATAAGCATAAATGAATGGCTCAGTTCAACATTTTGATACTAGAGAAATCAAATTTTTTCATAAAAAAATTGATTAAAAGCATGGTTTATTTCAAAATAGTTTTCATAAATATGGTAAGATGTTTATATTTTATTTAAATAATTTTTTAGCAAAAATAAAAGGGTTTATTTTTTATCCCTGACCTAAATGTCTATTTTTTACTAAGTGATGGGTAGTGCAAATGGTTGGGTTGGGTGGCATGTTATAGTCACATCCTCAGTTCAAATCTTAAAGAATGCTATCTTGATAGTATTTAGGAATGTTTAACTTGGATTAGAGGTGCCATTATGAAGGCTAAGTGGATTAGGGGTGCCTTCCTCTTCCCCCATCTCCTCTTTCTCTTTCTCTCTCTCTCTCTCTCTCTCACTATATATATATATATATATATATATATATATATAGGGTCAGGAATGTGGAATTATACTGGGCGGCTGCCTACACATGCTCACCTGTGGCTCTGCCCCTGAAATGAAGGCTCTGCAATAATACCACACATGATGCCTTCTATGAGAAGAGAAAAAAAATGATGAAAAATTCTACATGACACTTGGAATTAGGCAGGCGCCCTTACACTTCGTCTTAAAAAGAGTTGAAGAACCACATCTCAACCTTTGTATTTGCTTATCAGTATTTCTTTTATCAACTTAGCTAATGTTAGCTTATCAAATGTTTCTTTTAAAAGCTAAGATACGAGCAACTTGGAAAATGACATCCGATGGCAGTACCAAGAGAATATGCGGAACCGAATAGTATCATTTATGCTTACTCCTTTATATTATATAAATCTTTCTTCCTTTGTTCTGACTATTGGCTTTGGAGTTTTCTTGTTTGACCACCCGTTCTTTATTCAACAGCCTAGATGGTGTATCATCACTATTAGCTTATTGATGTATGTGATTTGTTAAAGGAGATGATTAGAATAGACCGTTCGAATTAACAAAGAACTTTCTATCGTCATACCAAAGGAGACTTTTGCCGACACTCGGTAGCCCGTCGAGCAAGCAGACGGCAATCGCCAGCGTCGGCTTTCATCTTCATCAAAAGCCCGTCTAAAATGGAAGGAGCCGCCGAAATGCACGGTAGTCTTTTGGGCCAACGGCTACTGCAGTTGGCAAATGGCATACTCATGGCGGTGTGAAATTATGCCTCGTTTAGGGATGTTAATATATTTGATTTGGATCAGATATCTAATTAAATTGTTTGAAAAAATTGGATATGAAAAACAGATTTAAGAAAAGACATTTAATTGAATTCAGATTCAAAGATACATAAACATCTCAGATCTAGTTTTAAATATACCCAATGCTTACACTTTAGAAATTGGTTACATTCGGTTCAAAATTTGAATTCAGATAGATACACATGTAAAAATCTGATTAGACATTAAATATGATTTTTTTATTCATATTCAAATCTAAATATGTGAATATCTAAAAAAAAATACATACAGTTAAAAGTACATGTGGTTCCAATTGGTTCGTTGACATCCTTAAATGCTCGTCGACATAAAACCAACCGTAAAAAAAAATAAAGGAGATGTCGGCGAGAGAAATATGCTTGTGTAAGATGTCAGAGATGGGTCGTCTTTTCCCTTTTTCTTCAATGATGAACATAAATGAAAGCAAATTTCAAAACTGCAGCTAAAATTATGATAATAATGTAAGATACACCTGAATTTTCATATTCTTGAAATACATACTTCATTGTTGCGCCATTGATCAGAAACAATATTTTGTCAATTTAGTCTTGAGTTTTCAATATAGTTGAATTAGTGAGTTGAAATATGAACATGAACACCAAGATAATTGATTGTCATTTTGAGATAAGTGGCCTTAATTTTACTGTGCTTGCCCATGAGTAAGGGTGGGCGTCCAGTAGGGCCGCCCCCGGCCCGGTTGGGCCCGGGCCTGGGCCAGGATTTTTTGGGCCCGGACCCGATAGGCCGGCTCTGTTCAGCCCGTTAAAGTTAAATATATATATATATATATATATATATATATATATATATATATATATATATATTTAAATTTTTTTGTTTTAATAATATATATTTATTATTATTAAATATATTTTATATTTAAAAAATTATTTTATGATTAAAAAATTGTTTTTTATTTTCAAAAGGGCGATGCCCATCCTTACCCATGAGTACATATTAAGTACATATAAACAAGCTAGCAAGCTGTTCCCTTAACTATATCTAAAATCACTTAGGTGAAATTGTTTAAGCAAGTCTTAGAAAATGAGGTATATATCCCTTATTGCCAAAGAGGTTTCTGTTTCTTGAATAGTTTTTAGTAGGTAAACAGTAAGTGTTTTGACCAGATTAATAGTTGACTTGGTAGAAGCAATTAAACTTTAAAACGTTTTTATTTGCTTGGGAATGTCTTTCAATAATATTGAGAATTCACATGTACATTTTATTGTAGCTAGCTAGGCTGTAGATGTGCTTTGAGAACGTATGTTAATTAACATAGTAACTATGAGAGATTTTATAAGGATTTGTGTCTCCCTTGGCGATAGGAACAGTAAGTGTCAAACGGCCACATTTCTTTCCTTGTCTCTTAAACCTTTAGTAATTTGAAGAGTGTGATCGTAACAACATCCTTCTAAGGAATGTTCCATGAGTCGAGCCAATTGAAGCTTAAAGCGAACTTGCTCGGTTAAGCTCGACTCGACCTTGGCTCGTAAGTTAAATGAGTTGAGCTCGAGCTTAACTAATATCTCAAGTTTGTAAACAAATCAAGTTCGAGTTGGATGAACTCGACTCGATTACACTCGTTTAACACTAATACTTGTTTTTGTAATTTAAAAAATTTTAAGTGGCTTAAGTGAAAATATGGAAATGTAAAACATAAAATATATATTAAGGAACACGAGCTTAAACAAGTAGATCTGGAGCTCGAACTCAGTTAAGCAAGTTGAGTTTGAGCTCACTTCATAAAGCTCAAGTCCAGCTATATGTGAGTTGAGTCGAGTTCGAGCTTGTCGAGCTCAAACTCGCTGGCTCGTTGTACATCCTTACATCCTTCATTTACTATTGGCAGTAATAAAGATTTTTAAAAAAACATTGTTATTTTTTTTTTGTTTTCATGAAAATGTTAACCTATGTCACCAGGGTGCGGCAACCCTAGTGACGCACCCGCATCGATGCGACACAGGTGCGGATTCGGGTGCGGGTGCAGCCCAGATTTGCACCCAACCCGCACCACGTTAATTTGAGTTTATTTTTTTGGTTTTTTTAATAAATTTGATATTATTAATATATAATAATAATAAATTAATAATAATAATAAATATTCTTACCGCACCTAAATTTTTTGAGATGTACCGCACTAGCACCCGCACCCATACCCACATCTTGGTGACATAGATGTTAACATTTTTTCTTGGTTTATTGAAAAAAAAAGGTATTCAAGAAACGCCTAACAGTTAGGTAACTTGGGCTTTTTTGGAAGACAATTTTTAACCTTTTACTTTAGTTGAAATTAAAGAAAAAAATTTAGATGCCTTTTGAACAATACCAAAATCTCAAGGCGCTATGCTTGTGAAAATTTTCTTTTTATTATTTTTGAAAAAGGTGTTTAATTTCTGATTTCTTTAAAAGCGGAGCAAGTCACATAACAATATAGTTTATCATTAATTGGAAATTATTGTAGGGTTCATATCTCCACGTATTCATAAAGATTGATTGCAACTAAAGAATATTTTATGTCCACTTGCCTTTTGTCGTTGTGTCCTTGTCATTTATCAACCTTCCAGCAAGCTGCCAATGAAATCTTCTTTTGCCCTTTCAAATTTTTATCTTATTTTTATAATTTATGAAATGAAAGTACCGCGGTCTTGAATCAATATTATGAAAAAAAAAAGATTGTCCAATTTGATCGTACGGCAGCCAATATATTGAAGGTTTGAAGCCCAAGGTCACAGAAAATTAGATCTTAAGGATACAATTTGAGACTAATTTTTCTCTTGCAGAAAATTAATGGAAATAAGTGCACAACATACATCTACATACCAAGCACACGAACAAGACACGAATATTGTACAAAATGGTTAAGAATAACCACTTTATGATATGAACCCAGCCATCTTCAGTTCTACCTACTTAGAGCCCACTGACCATTAGGCAGTGGTGGAGCCAGAAAGTTTTGGCTGAGGGACACCAGACGATGTCATTGGTGGTATGGGTTCGGTGCATGCATGTGCGGCTGCAAGGCACTGGCCTAGGTCTGGTGTGGTCAGATTAGTCTTAAATCCATCATCATCATAGAAAACTTTTACAAGGGTTTGAACAGATTGGAGCCCCAAAGAGAGCTCCACTACCGCTATTGGGGATGAGGTAGATGAGGCGGAGCTACGTTGTAGTTGGTGTGGACAATTGCCCACACGAACTAACAAATTTTATTGTATTTGTGTATACAAACTTCATTAATTTTTAGGTTTTTGCATATGTACCCTTTAAACTTTGAAATTTAAACTTAGAGTGCCCCTCAACGAGAAATTTCTGACTCTGTTACTAGCTAGATGATTAAGCATCTAACCGTTTTACCACTTCCTTTTTTATCAACTATCTCATGTTGGGATTTAAATGTCCTTACATCTTCCAACATCATGATCTTGTGAATGCAAAAGGATCGGTCAATCTCATTCAAGTCGGTGATGGATCACCCTATTGCTATCTTATGCTTTCCCAATACATGAATGAGATGATTCTCTTGTCCCCGATCAACTAAGTCACCGGACTCTTCTATTTTTACTGTCGCACCCGAGTCGCATCGAGTCGGGTGCGCACCGGACATGGGTGCGGCCCCAACTCACACACAAGCCCAATTAGAATGTCATATTATTAAATTACTTATATAATATATGTTGTTACCATATTTTCTTATGCAATACAATTATTCAATTATGTTATATACATTAATAACTAAATATAATAATAATATATACATGCTTATTATGTTATATATATAATAAATTAAAAAAATAATAATAATACTCTCACCACACCGCCGCACATAAATTTTTTGAGATGTGCCGCTTCGGCACCTGCACCCACGCCAGCACCAGCATCCGCACCCGGCATTCTGGTGACATAGCTGATGAGTCAATTTCGCCACAATAACGATAGGTATTGTCTGCCTTTTTCTCAGATGTGCATTCTTGAGTGCAGCTGATAATGGCTTCAGCTCAAGCTCCAAAACAATCTGCAAAGGATTTGATGGAAGATTCTGCCAGGTCTAGAAGATGCTCTAAAGAACATGCCAAATTCGAGACACTTGGCAATACCACATTCTTATCTATAACATCAAACTCATCTTGCTCCCTTAGTCACATTTGAAATTGAAAGTTGGCTAGAGGTTGGAATGCTACCTTTAGTTTATCTGCAGCATTTGTCAAATCTGGTTCCCATAGGGGGTGTTTGACTATAGTGACAGGTTATTATTGTTCTATGAATCTACCCTAGGGATTAGGGCAAATTCATAGAACACTATGTGACAGCATTTCATGAATCTGCCTCAATTTTTGTGGAACAGAAACAACATGTTATTGTTGCCAACAGCCCCATAAAGAGCTCTACTATTGTGCAACGATTGAGAAAGGAGACTAAATGAAAGCTAGATTAGTGATAACTGATTTAAGTGGCTCTATTAATATGCCCTAAATATTTTTGTTGATCTCTATTCAACAGGGAAATGAGAGGAGTCCCAATGGTGGGATCAAACAAAAGTCCAACCGCCTCTCCCATTGCCTAGCCACATTGAATGCAACCTTAACCTAGTGGAAGTACCACAATTAAAGATAATAGCATCCTAGGGAGGAATAAAAAGTTCTAAAAGATTGCTAGAAATATCAATAGATTGTGAGTACCTTATCTGTCCACACGTGCTTGGCGCAATAGTTTGGAGTGAGGGCTGGTACGCTGCCAGTTTCCATTTTGAGTGTCAAGGGCATTAACTTCCTATGCTACAAAAGAGAAAAGGAGTGGGGGAGTCACCAATGTACAAGCTGAAGCACACTAAGGGCAGCACTGAAAGCATACCCTATATTTTAGGGGACAAAGGGTCACGTGGGAGCTTTGGTTTTCTTACGGATGGTGTAAGTCTCTTCCGCTCAGTGGCGTAGCCACATTGTGCTTGGTGTGGGCAGTTGCCCACACCAGCCGCTCAAAAGGCTTTTATTTTTAAATAAAAATCTTAAATATATATATATATATATATATATATATATATATATATATATATATATATATATATATATATATATAAAGTGCCCCACCAAATTTAAGTTTGTTTAGACAAGTGCCCCTCTTGCTAATCTTTTTGGCTCCGCCACTGCTCCCCGCTCACCTAGAATTAAAAGAGAATAAATGGAAAGAATGTGTTTCATCAATGGATAAGTCTGAGAATGATTTATTCTTATTTTGTCATATTAGATCAGTACAAAAATGCCCCTTTGGGGTTTCCTCATTGCTCACAAACTCAACTCCACTAATGGGGCTGTTGCAACACTGAAGCGTATGTATATATAGGTTGAAACTTTATGAGCTGTTGTGGTCTGGCTATAAATAGAATATCCATCAATCAACAGGAACATTTGGGCCCTAAACAACAACTAAAAAGGTCCCATGCTAGTCATCATACACTTGTTTGATTAATTACAGAATCTCTTTGAAAATGGGAATTGTTCCATCTTGTAGCAAGTAAAAGACAAGTAGGGAGGATTGCTAAGAAGCCAATTGGATGGACAAATCACATGCTTTTAGACTGTCAGCTTTGGGTTGTCAAGTGACATTTGGATGAGGGCAAACTTATCGTTGGAGTTTTGTGCTAGGCTCAGTCTTTGTCTTTCTCACCTACTATAGTTTATCATGTTTTCTTTCTTCTACCCACTACAGTTTATCGTGCATTATTCCTTCATGTCATAGAAGCATTATTAAAAAGAAGGAACAGCTCCCAAGCCACATGCAGCTCGTTCCCTTGCTTGAGTAAGCGAAAGATGTTCTTTGTCCACATGTCAGTAGGTTGTAGCAAAAGGACAAGAGTAAAGGAGGGGTTTCCACTAATTGGTATGGATATCTTTAAATCTCCTTCATAAATGTTGTACTGTTTGATAGATTGTGACTGTTCCTCAATGACTTTATCTAAGAGGGTGCAAATGGTTGTTAAACAACTTTGAACAAACAATCCAAAAACTCTTATAACGTTAGCATGATTTGGTTTTAGCAACATATCATGATGCAATACATTCTTTTTATGAACTAATCCATCAAAACTAGTCATGGGAGTCATTTTTTGGTTAATGCGTACAAAAATGTCTAGACTCATTTAGATAGAAGGTAGAGGCCTTTTCATGTTTGTTGGAAAAAAGGCAAGGCTAACAAGCAAGGCCCTGATATTTCACTTTGTGAGTGCTTAATTTTTACTTGCAATTAAGTAGTCTGCCATGAGTCTAGGAATTCAAAGGTTGCCTACACTTTGGTGCTCGAGTTTGGTGTGTCTTTCCCAAGTGAGCAGAGATTAACAATCATTGCTTAGAAAAGACCCGAAAGCCCCCTGTTATCACCCCAAATTTTTCAAAAAAATACTGTATTTGGATTTAATCCTAAACCCAAAACAAATTTGCAACTATTCGAACTAAAATAAATTTTAAACCCAAGTTTAGATCCAAGTCAAGCATTTCAAACTAAAAATCAAAAATCAAGTTCAAAACGATAAAATTTGAATTTATGAGTGTTGCGCGCACGTGCACAGACCGCTCCCTTGTCTTACGCTTTGTTCCGCACCAAAATATATTTTTGAAACTCAAAACAAAGCCGACCACTCTTTTGATACAAAAAATCAATTTTATATACTTTTCTAATAAATTAAACAAAAAAGGGCAAACACGCTCTGAGACGCGCAATCGCACGTCGAGCGTGATCTCACGCTCTGAGTGACGTGCGATCACGTGCACAGCAGTGCACAGCGCGCTGCCTGTGGCTAAGTCGGGGCCTGCAAATGGCGCAGGCCCCATTTCATTGATAAAGACCGCCTTTCAAGGACAGTTTTAGGCTTGTTGGGTGGACAATAGCCCTGCCCACACCCCAAAAGGGTGTTTGCAGGGCTAATGGCCAATCCCATTTAGTCAAAACTTAAAAAAAAAATCAAACAAATTTGAAAATAATTCAAAATTCTTTGAAATTCAGATGAAAATATTGTGAAATTCAAAAAAATTTAAATTTTGAGTTTTGGCTTCAAAACTTTCTATAAATACCCCCACAATCTTGTCTCTTGAGCATGGAGAACCTTTAGTGCATTCGCACTTGAGGACTTAGAGTTTTCAAGCTCTCTTCCTCAATTTCCCTCTTTTCTTTCCTTCTCATTCTTCTTCTTCTTCTCCAACTTGAAGCAAGTTACAACTCTTCAATGGAGCACTAAAGATTTCTTGGATACCTCATCTTCATCACCTTGGAGCTCTATTAAAGGTGAGTCAAAAATCATTCCAACCAAGGGGTGATCATTTTCCCCAAAATCATTCTTATTAGAGGTATCTAATCAACATCCCTTTCCATGTCTTTCGTTCGTTCTTTCCTTTTTTCATCTCTCTATGGCCGTATAAGATAGCTCTAAAGTCTCTACTTTAGAGTCAAAAAGTTATTCTTGAGTGCACCAGGAGCATGAGAAGATAAAGCAATATTTCATTTCATGATTGAATCATGCTATCTCTTTTTTTTTATATAGTCTTGTTTTGCTTCTCCTCTCATATTCATCTCCCTATGACCATATGAGATATCCTTCAATCTCTATTTTAGAGTCAAAAGGCTATGCTGACGGAAGCATGAGAGGAGATGTTATTTCATTTTTTGATTACATCATGTTCTATCTTTTCTTGAATGTGGTCTTGTTGTAATCATTTTTTTCATCTCTTTTTCATCTGCTCATGACCATATGAAATAGCTCTCAATTTCTATTTTAGAGTCAAGAGGTTATGCTCGAGTACACCGGGAACATGAGAAGATGAGACAATATTTCATTTTTATGATTGAATCATGCTTTTTTTTTTCTTGAATATTGCTTTGTTTTAAGGTATTATCCATGCATAGTTATCTATATGTAAATGCATGGTGAGAATGAGAGTGTGGTTTGGGGACTCTTTTATTTTCATGTTGATTTTTTAAGTTGAGGCTTGTCCAACCTGAAAAAAACCCTCACGAATATGTATATGTTAATATGTATTTGCATGTCATCTGGCGTTAGTTTCATTTCTAATCATTCTATTAGGAACTATAATGAACATTTTATCGTGTGGTTTAGTTTTCTTCCATACCCAACGGTAGAAGAAACATATTCCCTTATAACAAACTAAGTAACTATGTTTTATATTCATATACCAAAAATATTTGAAATCATGTTTTCCAAAATATTTTCGAAAAACTCTTTCTAATATGACTTTGGAAACTTAGCTTGGACTCTTACATGAGTTCAAGTTCCCCTGTGGCCTACATCAAACTTGAAGTCTGTTATTATTTTTCATTTCTTGATTTCTATCTCATGAAAACACATATGTATGTACATGTTGTATACATATATATGCACATGATTATTCTCTTTATCTTTATCTCTCTATGCTTCCACATTCTATTTTATAAATTTTCATGTGCACATGAGTGCGTATATACATGCATTCTATTTCCTCTCTTTCGAATATTTTATTTCTTTTTTTAAGACAAATATCTTCCCTTGCAAAAATTCTTATACATATACATGTATACGTATATGTATTTATCTTTTCCTCTAAAAATCTTTCTTCCTATTCAAATCAATATCATTTTTTACAAATTTTTATATATGTACATATGTAATGACATGTACATGTATATGTACATCATTTTCTATTTCTCTTTCTTTTTATGAGAGTATTTCATCTTTTTCATTTTTTGAACATTTTTCTCTCAAGATCTTTTCATTTGCCGACTTCATCAAGACCAAAACTTAAGCAATAACCCAATATTGGATTCATAGTTGATGGTCTACAACCCCAATCTATTTTCAAAAACTTTTCCTTGTTATTTATAATATTTATTACAAAATCTTAGATGTATGTCATGGTATGAATGCTTTTAAATGAATGTTGTGATAGGAATGCTTTAATCATATAGGATCAATGCATCCATGCATTCCACTCACTCAACATCACTTATGATCACAAGCACCACTCCAAATAACTTAAGCAAGATGAGATGGAGCTCTACCTAGGTAGTAACCAAATTAGAGTCAAACCTCAAACTTATTAAAGTCTTAAGAGAACACTAAAGTGACTTTAAAAATGATTTCTCAGGTTTTCCAAATGATATTTCCCAATTTTGGTTTTCTCCAAAATGTTTCGTATCGATGGGCGAGTCCATTTCTCTTCAATTTTCAAAATAAACCTTATTTTTCTAGAACACTCCAAAAACCAAACCACCAAAATTTTGGAGATTCAAACACCCCCGCATTCCTCTTGTTTTTGGGGTTTTGGGATACATCAGAGCTTAGATAGGGTATGATATACCTGCCAACTAAAGTGCTGTGATCTCATATCGTTTACATTCCAGGAAGAATAGCACCCAAAGAATCAAACATGTCAGTGACCATTGAAAAGTTCAATTTTAAAAGATGTTTTTAGTGTGAAGTGGTTATGCACACCAAACACTAAATAATTAAAAACCAACTTACACTAGTGGGAAGAGCAGCTCAAACAAATATAATTGAAGGCATAAGTGAGATTCAATAATGCCTCACTCCATTAGCACCTCATAATAAATATTTACGCTAGTTCCTTCAATTACAACTCAATAAAAAAAACACAAAAATGGAACACAAAATAAAGACCCTAAACTAGCTTGAGGCCTCAAGTGCACAATCTAAGAAGCTTTGAAGTTGTCAACAAGGAACTTGACGCTTGCACTCTCCTCTGGGCTAACCTTAAAAGGACCTGTAAAAAACTCGCAAACCCTATCTAACACTCAAAATAAGTTAGTGAAGCAACAATAAGTAACACTACTTCTAAGAGGATAGAATTTATGCCAACTAGGAAAGAAAAATGCAGTGTTTCTGATACTACATCCATATCTAAGATGCATAATAAACCCAAGTTAAATAAATATGCACTTGTGACTACTCATCCAATTGAAGTTCTAACTAAACAGAATTTAGTTAAATACTTAAAAGTAATTTGATAAACTCTGACATAAAAAGGACGATTAATAAACTACCCATATATGCGTAACTACATAACTATCTTACTCTAGTGCTGAAAAAAAAAATCTGGGAAAGATTTTCAAGAGCCGTATGCTTGGATGGGCAAACGTCTCCAAATGTTATGAAATTTAATACGGAGTTACTTAACATGAGCAGGGAACAAACCCAACTTGCAGAAGTGAAATCATGTATAGAAATCTTACAATCATGGATCTGGTTGCCACTTCGCACTCTGTGGATAGTGACATGTTACATCCATGCTCGTCAAATCATGTATAACGGACTCAGCGTGAATCTTGGCCAGGGCAGGCTTATAAACGATGAAGAAGCAGCAGTCTCTGCATTCAATCGAAAAAGGCACAGCTTCAAACCTTCTAGGTCTAAGGAAAACACAAGGGATAGGGATGTCAACAGATCTGATTGAAATCAGATATACTCGTAAACATATTTTCTTTCTATGATGTTCAGGTTGTTTGATTCCCCGCGGATATCAGGTCTGAGGGGATTCAAAAACCACGATAGCTGAAATCCACAGTTTCAGCATCCACCCTCAGATCTCAAATCCATGCTATAGTGTACAAATCGTGGATTTGAAATCTGATTTTTGTGGGGAGTGGCAGGGTGGGCGGACTTCAGATCACACAGATATCTGATTGGCAGTAACCAAATGCGACTTCATATATTCAGTTCTGAATTTGGATTCAAATGCGAATGAAAAAAATGCATGCATACGTAAAAGAATCCCATTTGAATCTAATTTTTAGATTATCTGAATCTGAATCTGAATCCGACTTTTAAACTGGATCCAAACCAAATTGCTATATTTTAAGATAGAATTTTCATATATTTTATTTAAAACTATATGCAACCCAAAATTCAAACGCAGATCAAATATTTACTTAAATCAGAATATGAATCCAAATCCGATTGGATGTCATTTTTTAAATCTGAATCCAAGCGAATTTACTGTTGCCCACAACCTGGTTAAAAATAAGAGACGACGTTATCATTTCGTAAAGCAATCTATATCATAGAGGATTTGATGAGAAGCTGTTAAGAAGTGGTGGATGCCTTCTCTTAAAAAGCACAATCAGCGAGGTTGTGGGCAACAGTATTCCCTCTAAGGGGTCAAATAAGAGAGTTCTTAGACCACGTCGAAAGCATCCAATTCAAGAGAAAGTCAAACAAAAAGGAAAAAGTACCCCAAGGGGTTGTAGCGCACTGGCGCGGGAGAAGTGCTCCGTCAATTAAGAACTTGAGTCGAGACCTTGGGCGTCACCTGCCCGCTCCAAAAGCGCTCAGTCCCTGGCCCGTAAAAGGGCCCGAAGCAAGCTCAGTAACCCGGGGGGTGGTTACTAATAATAATAATAATCTATGTCACATGGGTGTAAGGCGTGAGTGCCAGCGGATGCAGGTGTTGATATGACAAATCCTAAAAGCTTGGGTGCAGGGAGCAGTGAGGGTATATATATCTATATCTATATATATATATATATATATATATATATATATATATATATATATATATATATATATATATATATATATATAAATGGTTGTTTCTTAGCTTAATCTGTCCCTTTTGACTTTTATTACTGTAAATAAAGAAAACGAGAGAGAAAGAGAGAAAGGAGAAAATTTGAAAGTGAATAAATATAATACAATAACAAATATTTGCATTGAGAAGAGCAGGTGAAAGTAAAACAAACTTGCCCATTGCAATAATGATAGAATCATAGTCTTCAACCCTAGTCTTAACCAACTCTAAAATTAAGAAGACGTTATATATTGCCACATTTTTTGCAAATATAGTAAACTTAAAGATAGTACTGCAAATGAAGGGGAGTTAGGAGCAATGCCCTTGATGACCTATTAGACATTATCCTCATGTTTTGTTCAATTTGTCACAGCATCTCAGAACAAGGAACATGGAAGTCACTTGAAAAATGTCAACTTCAAACTACAAGCTACACGGAGGAATTATTATGAAACTAAGCTGCAAGGTCCTTCAGTTCCATAGAAGGGAGGATAGGGGAGAGAAAAGTTTTGAAGAAAAGGAGCAAAGTAGAGAAAATAGACATGACAGAAAAAGAAGAAGAAAGAAAAGCAGCTCAGCTAAAGCGACAAGGAGAGGAAAAAGGAAGATTTAACGGAGGAGCTAACCTTCAGAGGAAAACTTTGTCATGGTCAATGCGCTCGCTCTCTTCCGTCTCGCAATTCTCTGTATTATTCTTGACTTGCAGTTCTAAAATTAGAGGTCATCGTAAAACATGGAGTCATCATGTTTATAGTCAAGCTGCCGTTTCTTCATTTAATTTGACTAGACATAGAAAAAAATTCTACATATTGATCAGGGATGAATTCTGCAGATTAATCAGGGGACGCATGTTTTTTCTGACGCCGAATAGTTCAACAGTGTAAAACCCTCAAGTCAAGTACTCTTCCCTTGCCAATCATAAGGCTCTTAAATGCTTTGGACATTAAGTGTACAACTTCGTATATTTGGACTATACACCTCATCCAACTTAGAGGATTTAAGCCAACCCAAATTAGTCAGGTGCCTGCCATGGCACAACGAGATGACTTTTAACGTGTGACTTTACATAAGCATAAGCAAACTCAAAGTTTCGCATCACAGAAAGCTTTCCCTCCTTATCATAAGAAAAGAAATTGAAATATTGAATCAGATACATAAGAAACCTAACAAGACAATAGGAGATAGAAACTACAAGATTAAACTTAAGGTCCCTCTCTTTCTCTCTCATACACATACGTACAGAGACACCAATTAACTTCACAAACAATTGAAAAGAATAAATAATCAATATAAGGCGCTGGAATTTATCTGACTAGAGAATGCTTTAAATATTGTTATAGCACAAAAATTTGGCCACGAAAATAGATCTGGCACACTTGCTTCCTGCAATACGTCTGTGAGGGCATGAATGCAGATATATGCATGCATTGGATACATAAAAAAGGAGGCAATAATTGAATTCAAGGAAGCCGCCTCAGGTTATTCAATTATGTGCTCAAAAGAATAATATTACAAATGAATAATCTCATTTACTACAGAGCACAAGAACACAAAGCTTCACTGTTGGAGGGCAGGATTTCCCAGACTCCACCTAGATTGCAAGGATCTTCTTTAGCAAACATTTGACTGAGTTACCTGAATGTATAACATCGGAAAGGTTCTTGAGATTTGTCCCCCAAATTTATTAGAATTTCCCCCAAAGTTTGGCAGATCTATCAACCTTTCTCCTTAAATCAGAGGCTGCCACCTTGCAAAGTGTATGTTTGGTTGTTGAATTATTCAAATGAGCTTACAACCTGTCCGACAATGACAGTGATGTCATCTAATTTGCCTCCTGCCAAATTGGAAAAGTTTACTTAGAAAGTTATATCTATGGATTGCCATGTACAAAGAAAGTGAAGAGAGAGATGCCTGTTAGTTTCCTTCCTAGAAGTTTCTGCCATATGGAAACATCAAAGCCCTGCATGAGATTAAAACATGTATAGAAGCAATTATCTTTCCTTCAAACTAAAAACTAACATAAGGAAACTAGACATAGAGTTTGTAACTAAGGAAAAGGAAGACAACACCATGGAAAAAAAGAATAGCTTAAGTGCCTGCAGTTAACACACCATCCAAGAGTGAAGCTACAGAAATGGACACTAATTTCTCAGTTATGCACAAATAACAAACCTGGAAAGGACTATAGTCTCCACCAATTGTGATGATAAAAAAAGGAACTAAGAGCGGTCGAACTCGACCTTTGAAAAATACCTGATCCCGGGCCTCCTTAGCATAAGGTGAGTCAAATTCAACATCTATTGAATGCTTGTTAGCTAGGCTGGCCAGAGCTGTTGCTACAGAAAAAGCAAAAAGTGATCAGAAAAAATAACGAGAACTATTGATCTTTCAGGCACAGAAATCTTAAGAGAAAAGATTTACCAGCCTCTGAAGCATCTTTATGTGTAGAAGTTACTGATACAATTTCATGATCAAAAACATTGTCAAAAAGTCCATCTGAGCCCATAACAATGGTGTCTCCTTCCATCACTTCCACATTACTGACCTGTTTTATATGGGGGGTTCAGGTTATCATGTCCAACAATAGTAGCCTCTTAGTATATATTCATAAAGCAGAGATATGGATATGTAAATTTATGTGCTTCTTATATAGGAAAGAAAGCCAAAAATAGGACATAAAGACATGTACACATGATTAAATCTTGTTATTTCAAATAAAGAGGCTCCAAAATCATAAGAGATTAGTATGTCCCCATTTCATTACGTAATAATGTCTATGAGTAATGTAATAGTTGGAATCAGTTCAAAACTTTAAACTGGAAAGCAAGTCCCACTGAAATGTCACAGAACATGTGAACAAGAAAGAAGCAAATATTTAGTCCTATGTTGATAAGGGAAACAGGGAGGTCATTAAGGGTCTGTAAATTCCTGGTGGTTTGTATGTCTATCTTCTAGAAAAGAGTGAGTTGAAACCTAAGCCTCTTTTGGGAATAGTAAGTAGAGAAGAATGTATATCAACATGGCCTTCACTTTATGACTATCCAACCATATACCGTGTAACGTCCAGTGCCATGGGCCAACACTGGCCGTCCATGTGCAATGTGGAAGATACCTTCTGTGATCCATTGTCTAACAAGTAAAACTCATGTGCTATCATTCTTCTTCCTTTCCTTGGTCCTTTGTTCCATTATATTCCTACTAATTTCTCAAATTACAACATACTATCTGCCAATTCACCCTTATGCGAACAATCACCTAATGGTTCCTGAATAGACCAATCAAGATGATAAGCATAAAAAGATCCCTTCCCAGTCCTATTTCTATTAGTTTCTACTAGAGCAGCCCCTTTATTACCATTCTGTACAAATAGGCTAGTCAACCTATCATGCAGTGGAACAGTTTTTAACCACTGCACCTTGAATACCAATATGCCATCAAAGGGTGAAGCAATAAAGGAAAGAGTCGCCTCTGTCTTGCAGTACACACCATATGTATATATATATATTATATATATATATATATATATATATATATATATATATATATATATATATATATATATATATATATATGTATTACAAATACAAATCTACCAGCTTATGGAGCAAACACATGCCACAGCATCTTCATAAGTTTGTCCAACAATCTCAGAACTCAACTGGAATGGACAATCAAAATAATGCTCCTGAGGAGTTGTTGAAAAGATCACTTTCCCTAGACAAGCAAAAGTAGACACAACAAGTTAGCACACATGAAGGCTTAAACAATAGAGAAAAGGAATACAGATTGTCTGTGATTATCATATGTTTTTCTCGAGGTACCTTTCCGTATGATCCTGAGACCACAATCTCCAACATTTGCAATCCTAAGAATTCCACTCTTCTCTAGCATAGCAACAATTCTGTCCAAACAATCCACAGAGCCATATAAAAAAGAAATCCTTGTAACAGACAAAAAATGTTAAAAGGTCATAGAACTAGTTCTTAGCATATCACAGGAGTTACGACAAGGAAATTTCTAAAGAGAAAGAAAACCCAGGACATCTCAAGTTTTTACAATGAGCAGGATATTGAAATTAGAAGATCAGATACCTCTAAATCTCTAATGAAAGTGTGAAACAGAAAAGGAAAGAGAAGACGAAGAGTCATCAAGTTATTGGATAATATTAATACATGCAAAAGGTTTCACTTGTTAAAAATACCGATTGAAGAGGTAACTATGAGATAAAAGATGAACTGAGAGCCAGAATAAGTGCAAAAGAAACAGTAATGATAAGTACATCAATTGTTACCCTTCAAATACAAGCAAAGGTGTAATTTGAAGCCAATCAAGAAACCGGCATGCATATCATCTCATAACTCATAAGGTCTTTAAAACACACATACAGACATATAAAGAAAGAGAGACTCAAAAACATCAAATGTCAACTAACAATGAAAAGTACCATGTCCAAACAAAGTTAATAGGCAAATAGTATATTAATCTTTGTTACAAATATTACCATTTCTTTCAAAAAAAGAAAGGAAAAAAAAAAGAAAAAGGTAAAGAATTCACAGTACCTAAAAAAATGCCAAAAGAAAAATATTGCATTTTATCAGTGTCATGGATACCGCGAGATTTTTGGAAATCTCATGATATTACGAGCAAAATAAATAAAACAAAAAAAATAGAAAAAAAAGCGAGATTTTGAAAATCTTGCCAATTTTTTCAGAGATTTTAATATTTTGTTAAATTTTTGACTTTTTAAAGGTCTTTTAATATTTTTAATTTTTTTAAAACTTGTCGATATTTTCCCGACATTTACCTGAAAAGAACAACTTTGCTGAAAAATACCCAAGAAAACCCTCACCGAGATTTTCCTAAGAACGATATTTATGGCACTGTTTTAAAAAATTGTCGATATTTTCCCGACATGTACCTGAGAAGAACAACTTCGCTGAAAAATGCCCAAGAAAACCCTCACCAGGATTTTCCTAAGAACGATATTTGTGGCAATATTTTATCACAGCTCCTTTTGTGTTTTTGGCATTTTTTTCAGAAATACTTTTTATATCTTTAAATTTTTTTGAGGTTTTTGAACATTTTAACTACTAATTTGATATCATGTCAGAACTTTTGTGAGATAATTAGTAGACAAATCTAACTTTCACAAATTTTCTATATATATATATATATATATATATATATATATTAGTTAACCTACTGGATAATACCCAAGAAAAACCAACACCGCTAAAATCCTAAGAAGGATAGTTGTACAATGTTATTAACTCAAACACTAAACATAAGAAAGAGAAAGGGACAGCTAAAATTAGTAGGTGACATATGACCTGGATAATTGAGATAAAATGAATCCAAGAATGGTAGCCACAAACATCAAATAAAAAAACTATTGGAAACTGTAGAAATAATAGAGGCACAAGAAACGAAGATCGAACACAGATGTAACGTGGAAAACCCTCAACTAGAGGGAAAAAACCACGGGTGAGGAGATCTGGTGCCCACTAGCCGCTAGACTCTCTCTCTCTTAGAAAACTTTATTAACTTGCAAGATTAGGGTTTACAATGGTATAAGTATGCCCAAACCAGGACTCACTAGATCGAGTCCAAACCCGGACCCATACATCAAGATCCGTCAACACTCCCCCTCAAGTTGGGCATACATATCAAACATGCCCAACTTGGATACATTTATCTCAAATGGAGTTACATGTAAAACTTTAGTCAGAATATCAGCAGTTTGATCTTCAGACTTCATGTATGGTAATGTTAACTCCCTGGCATCAATTTTTTCTCTGATGAAGTGACGGTCAATCTCAACATGCCTTGTTCGATCATGAAGCACTGGATTGTTAGCCAAGTTAATTGCAGACTTGTTATCACAATACATCTTCATAGGCCCTTCAGTCTCTATCCCAATATCAGTCAGCAAGATCTTTAGCCATAACAACTCTGATACTCCAGTAGCAACAGCCTTATATTCAGCCTCTGCACTTGAGCGGGAACAAACATCTTGTCTTTTGCTTCTCCAAACAACTAGATTTCCCCCTAAGTAGATGCAGTACCCTGAAGTAGATCTTCTGGTGTCAACACAGCCTGCCCAGTCTGCATCAGAATACTCTTCAATTTCAATAGACCTTTGTTTCACATATAGAAGTCCTTTGTCGGGATTCTTCTTCAAGTAACACAGGATTCCATCTACAGCCTTCAAGTGTGCATCCGTAGGTGCATGCATAAACTGGCTCATCACATTTACAGCAAAGGTGATATCCGGTCTAGTCAGAGTGAGGTATATCAATCTACCAACTAGATGTTGATATCTCCCTTTAGCTTCTTCACACAAAGGTTCTCAATCCTTGCTACCGAGTTTGTGCCCAGCATCCAGAGGAGTAGCGGCTGGTCTGCATCCCAATTTTCCTGTCTCCTTCAATAGATCCAAGGTATACTTCCTTTGATTAAGCACAAGAGTCGTACCTGATCTGGCAATTTCAATACCAAGAAAATACTTTAGCTTGCCAAGGTCCTTGAGATCAAATTCAGTAGATAGTAAACCCTTTAATCTTGCTATCTCTTTTTCATCATCACTTGTAACAATCATATCATCAACATAGACCAACAGTAGAGTAACTTTACCCTCCATCCTCTTTATAAACAGGGTATGATCTCCATTTCCTTGTTTATAGTCATGCTTCTTCATAACAAGTCTGAGACGTTCAAACCATGCTCGAGGAGACTGTTTGGCCCATACAAGGCCTTCTTTAGTTTACAGCATTTTTCAGGTCTCTCAAAACCTGGGGGTATACACATATACACTTCCTCTTCGAGATCTCCATTGAGAAAGGCATTCTTAACATCGAGTTGGCACATCTCCCAACCCTTCAGCACTGCTAAAGAAATAATAACTCTAACGGTCTTCATCTTCGCGACAGGAGCAAACGTCTCTAAGTAGTTGATCTCATATTTCTGACTGAACCCCTTGGCCACCAGACGTGCTTTGTACCTCTCAACATTCCCATATGGTTTGTACTTAATGGTGTAGACCCACTTTGACCCAACCAAATGAGTTGCTTCAGGAATCTCTACCACTTTCCACGTCTGATTTCTGTCTAAGGCTTCCATCTCTTCTTGCATAGCATGAGTCCACTTAGGGTCACTCTGAGCCTTTGTAACATTCCTGGGAATCATAGCCACAGACAAGGAGGATACAAAACATTTGTATTCAGTGCTCAATCTAGAGTAAGACATAAAGTTACCAATAGGGTGTCGAGTACATGACCTGACACCCTTTCTCAGAGCAATGGGAAGATCCTCCTTTTCATTTTCTGTCTGATTTCTCTCTCAACAGGTTGCTTCTGAGCATGACTTGGGTCATCCAATGAAGAAGTAGGATTGGGATTCGGAGTGGACTTCTCCCCATCAATCACCTTGTCAGTACAAAATCTTCTCCTAGAATACACCTGCCCAAACAGACGATTGCATTCTCTTTTTGTCTCCATAGAACACTCCCCCTCCTTTTCCTGTTCATGTACCTCAATAGACGTCCCATCTTCTTCTTTTCCAAGCACCTCAACAGATGGATTTTCTTTGCGCCTGTAATCCAAAAAATTTGTAAACTGAATTTCCTGATTTGGAGAATACTCTTCCTTAGACATTGACTTCTCCCCCTGAAGAGTATTCTCACCAAAATAAGACACATGTTCCAAGAATGTGACATCCTTGGTAATGTGAACTCGACCAGTGGTGGGATCTAAACATTTATACCCCTTTTGAGTAGGAGAATACCCAATAAATATTCCCTTAATTGATTTGGGATCAAGTTTTTTCACATTCGGGTTGTGGTCATGAATGAAACACACACATCCAAAGACACGAGGAGGAAGGTGAAAAGGTTGGCTACTCCCTGAAAGCATGGAGTAGGGTGTATGACCATTTAGCACTCGACTAGGCATGCGATTAATCAAATAGGCACTAATAATAACCGCATCTCCCCAATAATATTTTGGAAGATTCTTTTGGAGCAATAAAGCTTTGGTGACATTAAGTAACTGACGGTTTTTCCTCTCAGCAACTCCATTTTGAGGGGGTGTATAACTACATGATGTCTCATGAACAATCCCCTTCTTTCGAAGGAATTCATCGACATTGAGACACATATACTCACGAGCATTATCGGACCGGAATGTCTTGATAGACCCACCATACTGGTTTTCCACTAGGAGGATGAAGGTTTCTATAATATGAGGCACTTCGCTACGGTCATTCAACAGATAAACAAAAGTACACCTTGAATAGTCATCTATGAAAGTCATAAAATACTGAAAACCACCACGAGAATGAATGTCTGAGAACCCCCACACATCAGAATGAATCAAGGAGAAAGCTTTATTAGCACGACTATTCGAAATTGGATATGAAGCTCTAACATGCTTCACAAACTGACACACATCACAAGAAAACATGGAAATGTTCAAACTTGAACATAATTCAGGGAACAAATGTTTCAAAATCCCAAAAGGGAGATGACCAAGGCGTTCATGCCAATACAAAAATAACTGACGACACTCTTCCTTCTTCTTCTCTGTCCTGCTAACTGCTAACATAAGAGCTGTGGCAACGCGTATAGGAAGCCGATTTAAGGGAAGATGGGGAACATGCAAGGCTCCATGCACTAAAAAATTGTTCAACAAAGAAAGACTCCCTTTTCCTGCCACAGAGGTAAAGGAACCATCGGCAAGGGATACACGTTCCTTTCCCGAGGATAGCTTTTAGTCATGAAAGAGTTTGGGGTTGCCAGTCATGTGATGAGTGGCACCGCTATCAACAATCCACTCCCCCATGCAAGAAGTACCTTTTTCACCCGAAACAGCCAATGCCTGATTGACCTTCACCTCAGCTGAAGTGTCTGCCTGACCAACATCAATCTGACTCAAATATGCTCACAGCTCACGAATCTGTTCCGCAGAAA
Organism: Nymphaea colorata; assembly: GCF_008831285.2. Lineage (NCBI taxonomy): Eukaryota > Viridiplantae > Streptophyta > Magnoliopsida > Nymphaeales > Nymphaeaceae > Nymphaea > Nymphaea colorata. Next base: position 12,103,686 of record NC_045142.1, read on the forward strand.
TAGAAACTTTACTGTCACTAGGGTTCATTGCATTCGAAACAGGCTCCTTCCCACCAGAAGACCTCCCACTACTATTCTTCTTCTCCGGATGCAGGTCCCAACAAAACTCCATAGTGTGACCTAGTTTTTTGCAGTGAGTACATTTACGGGAAGAACGGGCAGTTCCCATAGAGGCACGACTAATGAAGGCTGACCGTTCATTGTGAGACATGTGATCCCCCTTTCTCCCATTTATGACCAGCCGCCTTTGCTCTTCAGCTTCAACACGGGAATAAACATCTTCAATACTGAATGATTCTTCAGAGTTAAGAATCTGACTCCTTATATTTTCGAATTCATCGTTCAGTCCGGCTAAGAAAAGGAATATCCTATTCTCCCACTCCTTGGTCATATAACGCATCTGGTCTTGAGGACAACTCCAAATATCATCAGAATGGTAGTCAAGATACTCCCACTTAGATTTTAATGCGGCGTAGAAATCAGCGACCGAGAGATCCCCTTGTCGAAGAGCATACAAGTCCTTCATTAGTTGATACACACGAACTTTTCTCTTCTTTTGACGATACATCTGTTTCAAAATAATCCACATATCTCTCGCAGTCTTCTTACAAAGAATGAGAGGTTGAATGTTCGAGGATACTGAATTAACAAGCCATGTTTTTACTTCGTTGTCCTCAAGAAACCAAGTATCTCAAGCCATACTATTTGCAACAGGTTCAACCTTACTCCCATTCACATAGGCAATACGGCCTCGACCAGCTATACCCATAATGATGGCGGCAGACCACTTAAGATAGTTTTCCTTGGTAAGACGGATTGTAGTAACCTGAACATTCTCAATTCTATAAGCCCTGATTTCAGTCTGACCGGTGCTGACGATCGAAGAGGAAGACACTGCCATGATCACGAACCAGGCGACGGCAGATAGATAGATGAAGGCAGCGGCAGCAGGACGACGATCAGCGGCAGAGAGCTTCTGCGAGCGTCGCCAAGGCAGTCCAACGACAGCAAACAACAGCAGCAGAAGTGGCGATGTCGGGCAGAACGTGGGAGGCGACTCCGTTGGGTGGAAGCAACAGCGTCAAGCTAGAGATCAAGCGGTGCCGGAGGAGCAGAGGGCAGCGGCAGACACGGGCGACGCAGAGGGTCTCAGGCGATGCAGCTGGGAGGCGGCGGCGCCGGCAACAGCAGCAGCAGCAGCGGTGGCAGCAGTGAGTGATAGAGAGGTTAGGGTTGGAACTTCACAACCCCAAAAAATTTTTCAAATTCGTCGGCTCTGATACCATGTAGAAATAATAGACGCACAAGAAACGAAGATCGAACACAGATGTAACGTGGAAAACCCTCAACTAGAGGGAAAAAACCACGGGTGAGAAGATCTGGTGCCCACTAGCCACCAGACTCTCTCTCTCTTAGAAAACTTTCTTAACTTGCAAGATTAGGGTTTACAATGGTATACGTATGCCCAAACCAGGACTCACTGGATCGGGTCCAGACCCGGACCCATACATCAAGATCCGTCAACAGAAACAAATCATGCAACCGATGAAGATCTCCTATGCTTGCATACAATGAATAGAAGCAGAAACGATCAACACTTAAAAAGAAGAACAGGAGAGATACAAGGGCACCATTAGTATAATAGAAAAGAATCCATTGCATGAGATCAAGAGATCATAAATAAAGATGCACAAAAAGTGGGACATCAAAAAGATGAAACTTGTGAATAATCACTACATAAAATTTGATGATTGAGGGATGTAACTGAAGTTATCACCCATTCATCTAGCATCACAGTCCACAATATTCTTTATACCCCTTTAAGATGCTGAGGGAAGGAACACTAAAACTACCACAGAATAGTGTAGCATGATAGTTATATATGCTTTCCATCTTTTCAAAGATTTCTTCCAAAGCAAAAACAATTTAATGCATGAACGTTAAAGGAAATCCAGTACATTGTTAATAATGAAAATAAGGAAGCTCCAAAGAGATGCACATCAAATCAGGCGCATGCATTATGCAGTTGGCTATTCTGCATTCTGCTGATACTATCTATTGAATAAACAATTGGAGCTTCATAGATCAACATACAGAAGTCTATAACTACAGAAATTAACTTACAGAGTAGCAGAACCTGTAGACAATGTAGCAGCATGAGCTTTTTGCATAAGCAGTTTGGGATCATTATCGACCTATTAGTGTTAATATATTAATGATCAACTTAAAACTATATGAAATGAACAATCAAATAAATGTAATAACCAGGAAAGACACTGAGATAAAGAAAAATGGCAAATGATATTGGGGAAAAATGAAGTTCAAAACTGATACGAAATGTACAGAAAAAAAATCCATCGGAAAAATTGTCGTATGAGGGAAACATAAAAGCCTTTTCAGAATGAAAGTAAATACAGTTAGTCAGCTGAGGAGAAAGTTTGCTAGTGTAGTAGAAAAATCATGAGCTCAGTTAATAACAATGGCTTTATCCATGCATGAGTATGAAGACTTAAGAAAGTGTGACACATAAATTCAATAGGTAATAAAAAATAAGCTTCAAATCTATACAAGAAACAGAAACAAAATACTAATTCCAGATCTCTTTGATAAGATTTGACAAGCATCTGTTAAAGCAAGTAATGACTAATGAGTGCTACATGTGGTTTATAATCTTTGTAGAAATTCCTATTGTGACCTGTAGTCCAATAAACATCAATTTTGAGAAACTATTATTTATTAATCATAAATACATAAAATTATGTATCTCATTTTTATCTATTATGCATATTCATACACATTTACATGTTCAGTATACATTTACCATTTGTTAATGGTATACACTGTTTCCTTATATATCTTTTTATTGTTTAAAGGTGAACTTTGGTGATTACATAAATTACCAAACAGGCTGTTGGGGGAATCAAGATCTCTAACGAATAGAAAGGACTAAGTCGGACAACCTTCAGTTTATGTGACATATGCAGGGCTAGAAGAACTTTTTATCTATTTTTTCCCAAACATATTGGAGAATCATTACAGCTTATATTTTTATGTACAAGTCCATCTTAGCCAACTGCTTTTGAAGTATGCAATACTCCTTTGTGCTTTGTACTTTTTGCTTGTCATACTTTTGCCTGGTCTGAGAGCCTTGAAGGCTTTCAACTCTAGATATCAAGTACTTGGTGCATGCTGCTCTTCAAGAGCATAATTCTTCATCTTCTATCTTCCTTATGGTGATAAGTGCTCATACGTCCTTCACCCCATGACTGAAAATGGCTCTCATCTCTCCATTTTCTTTAAGCTAAACGGTTCAAATTACTTTGTGTTGACTGGAAACCTGAAGTCCTTAAGGGGAAGGCAGACAGACCATTTGCATGACACTCAAATCCAGGTTAAGAACCTGGTTTTGGGTCTCAGACCAGGTTTTGAGGATAAAACAGGTTCTCTGTCTGCTTGGGTGGCAACCAGGTTTTCATGGAATTGCAGCCTTTCTTCCTCATTCAACTCCAGCCATTGTGGACGGGGGCGGGGAACTTCTGGCCCCCTCTACATAAAATCTGGGTGAGGATGGACAGACTAGTGCCGCCCAAGCATGCAATGCAGGTCTGGCCAGCCACCGGCCTCAAATGGATGTAAAAGGATTTTGCATATCCTAAAGCCTCATCAAGCCAGATTTATACATCCAAACCATGACAAACAGGGTTTTAATAGACCTGCTTTGCCAAAAACCTTGTTTTCCCTCATTATTTTTTTATTCTAGAACTAATCCAGTTATTATTCGCCTGATTTGAAAGAAACCCACCTGCTTCCGGTCGAAACTTAATCTTATTTCTAAATTAATTGGTAAATGTTCTTGACTAACAGATATTTTTATTTGAGTTGAGTTCATAACCATTCAACTGCATAATGTCCAATTATAGACATAGCTAAGTAGCTAATTGATTCAAAGAAATATGATTTAATTTGTGACAGTCATAGGCAGAAAGTTCATATTCTTCAGTCATTGATAAACAGCAATACCCCATGCAGTTGCCAAACAATATAGACAGATTCTGAAATCAACTACAATTAAGTAATTTGGAGTGTACCATTCTTGATTCCAAGGAGGAAGCAAAATTCTCAAAGATGATGAAAGAGAGAAAGCAATAGAATACCACAACAATGTGATGAATATGAAGAATGCCAAAGTCTGTAATTCTTTTCTTGGCACCAATAAATGGAGATAACACCTACAAAGATTCATGAATCCTAATGATATCTAAGGAATATATACCTCATGCTGCCCCATAAATTTTATTTGAAAGGAAAAGAAAAATACTTCAAGCAAGGTATCAAGGGTGCAATGAGCATTTCATTGAGCACTTTTCAGTTTGTGTTTGGATTATATTGATCTGTAACGAGCATTTCATTCAGCACTTTTCAGTTTGCGGTTGGACACAAATGAAGAAGTTAACATATCATTAAATTTAGACGATGAGTCAGATAATGATGGAAATGCATCTTCTTCATCATCTGATCGCCTGATCACGATGCTTTTTAGCAACTTAATGTATTGATTTCCCTAATTTTTAATAATTAATGAAGTAAATATTACATCTTGGTATCTAAATATTGAGTATTGTTTGTTAGCTTATTAGTATTCTTATAATACTATTGTCTATTCAACTAACCATAACTTGTCAGATTTCACTATGTCTGCAATCTCTGGAAAAATGGTTTGCAATACTAAGGACAAAATGTCCAAAATTTACGAAAGATTGTTCCTGATACAAAAGAGCAACACGATATTCTAGAGATTGTTCCAAACACAGAAGAACAAAATCATGTACTGGATATTGTTCCTGAGATAGAAGAACAAGACAATTTGTCTTCACTTGTAGCCCTAGACTCTGAGGAAGACGATGATTATCAAACACTAAGGAAGTTGCTGAAGTCACAATAAGACAAATTGCAACTTCAAATGGAAGAGCCTAGCAAAAAAATCAAAGCCTTCTTGTGGATTTGCATTCTTTCATATCAAGATTAGATTAGATTTGTGGATTTGCATTCTTTCATATCAAAGCCTTTTTGTTTCTTGTATTAGATTACATTTAATGAGACTTTCAGTCACCAACACTTAATTTTTTTATTGTTTAAGTAGAATATGCTTGTTATATTATATGCATTTCAAATGTTAATAATACTAAAATAGTTAACATAAGTTGCATAACTATGAAAATTAAAAAAACAACTAAACCTAGTCACCTTTTTGGCCTAGGCACCCTAGGTGCTAGGCGCTGCCTGGTGCCCAGGCAGCGCCTACCCACCTTGACAACATAGGCCCTAACACTGCAGAGGAGATCATCATAGGTCATTTGGTGAACTACATGCTTTTCGCTTGAGAATCTGATGTATATCTTTTAATCAACATATGTTGACCAAGAGAAAGAAAACTACCTACTTGACATAATCATAGTAAAGTTTTAGAATGTTTTTAGAACGAAATAAATCCATCTGCGCCAAATGAACCATACAAAATTTTTTGGTGTAGTCCAGCAGCTCATTATTATGCATATCTTCAATACTATATAGTGATCACATATTCTAGTACCAAAAAATAATCCACACTTAACAAGAAGCACCAGATTTTACTCGCATATGCATGCCAGTTATATTTAAAGAGAGTGAAGTGACTTTCATGATATTTTACCAAATTAAGATAAAAAGGATCCAAACGTGATACGGATGAAAATAACTCATAACCACCACAGCACTCAACATGGGAGACAGAATCATGAAGTATTTGTGTTCACCTCATTATTCTCAAGAAGAGTTGAAATATTAGCCATTAATTCTTGAGGAAATAATGCAGGATTTATATCTCTCTCAGCCCACCTATTGAACATGCAATTTGGTAAGACAAAAAGAAGAGAACGAAAAAAATGGCAAGGTACTGAATAAAAAAGCAGTGATACTAAAGGAGAGAATTTTGAAGGAGCTCTCACCCAGAAACACCATCAGCAATAGCAAGCACTCCTCCATTATAGCTGCCCACAAAAAAGGCATCTTCTCCTCCTTTCTCAACCTTTGTGCACGAAACACGTGACAAAATTCAAAAAAGGAAAAGCAACCACTTTCATTATGTATACAAGAATAGCACATATTGCCTATAAAAGGGACTTTTGGATCCGACTTTGTGTACAGCTTTTGGTAGCTGTTTGGCTGTTTTATATGCATTCCTTTGTGCCTTTTGGGCACACTTTGTGTTTTGCTCGTGTAAGCTTTGAGTGATTCCCCTAATTGTGAAAGATTCAGATTTTTTTGATATAGAGTTATATCCATATCCCACCCTGCCAAGCACTAAAGTGAAAATACAGTGATTCTTTGGAAATTCGGCCAAGAACGAGTTGTATATGTGCATATATGTGTGCTGCATGTATTCTATCAAATTTTATATTACCCAGATAAGATGTACACACCCCCCTACAAAACTATAGGAAACATATCATTAGCAATTTCATTTTATGTGTGCATATACATCGCCATACTTATTGGGTACAACATAGGAATGGTATAAGAATACATATACATGGTCATGGAATTCTCAGGTTTTATTAACAAGTTCATTTACAAGAGTTAATCAGAAATTTTGATTGCCTGAGAAAGTCTCAAATGCTCAAAAAACAAAAATATATAAAAAAATCAATTAAAATTAAAATTTTATTCATAAAAGGTAATAATCTCGAGTTTGCCACTATTTTTCTTACAAAATTATTCGTAAAAGTTCAAAGTAATTACTAAAATGTTTTAAAAAATCCAAAAAATAAAATATGGCTTGTTGAAAAATAAAGTTATCAAACTTATGCTGAGAGTGTTAGGTGGAGGGCAGTGAGCAGTGCCTAGAACTTGGGTTGGCCTAGTCACTTTAAAGTTTAAATGGCACAAAAGTGTTAGGTGTTGTAAAAAGCATCAGACAGAACTGTTGTTGCATGTAGAGCCTAGGCAGAATGAGGTATGACTAGACACAAAAAGAAACCAATAAAATGCAATACTAATTGTCAAAATTAAGAAATGCCTATGGTTATCTACTTGCAATGATAGCAATTAAAATGCAGGACAATGCAAAAACATTAAACATTGAATGTTTCAAAACATCATAAGAAACATAATTAAAAGTTTGAAAGATCAAATGAATCATTAAAGTTTGCAAGTAATGTGATGGTAAAAAAGTGCTTATGAGTAAACATCAATATTTTTCAATGTTATAAGTAATGCAGAATTTTACCATTTCATAAATGCCAATTTTTAAAACTAAAATCCCGAAACAAAACCTAAAATTACCAATCTAATAAAAAAAAGGCAGATAAAATTTCAAATATAATCATTGCTTTCATGTTAACCTTGTTTATTGTAAAACTAACTTCTATTACAATTTTAATAAAGAAAAAAAAAGTATTCAAAAAATTATATATACATGCAAAGCAGAGTTAGAAACATAAAATGACATGCAAACATTTAAAGTGTAACATATGAATTGCGAATGTAAGTACAATCATAAGACAGCACACACAAAAATATGTGTATGCACGCGTATAGGTACTTTAACTCAAAACCAATAAAACAACAAAAGTGATAAGGAAACTGCAGAAAAACAGAATGAAAACAAGAAAAAAGCTACTAAAAAAAAGAAGAAAAAAAAAGCAAAAAGTTGGGCTGTGATAAGAAAATAAACTTAGGCTCTTGATTTTATAGGAAAGCCTAGACATCCTAGGCAATGTTCTAGGCATTTTCATGTGACAAGACATATAGGAAGAGTTAGCTTAGGTGAGCCAAACTTAAGGCCTAGATGAGCCTTTGACAATATAGTGTGTCATCACCCAGTCCACTCCAAGTCAATTCCCATGTCATTCAGTTTAAAAGTAAATCCTTGTGTAGAGTTGGGTAACAAAATCAAGTTCAACACTCAATCGTGAGGTCCAACACATGAAGATGTGTTCCTTAAAAACATGGACTGTAAACACTAAGAAGTATGGACTCCTATCATTTTATGTGTAGTACATGCTTGATATTTTTATGTTGAAGGATTTGTTAAATGTTAAGGAACTTATATGTTTGTATATCTTACTACTAAGTATCTTGGTTCATAGTGCTTTGAATGTGAGCTAAAACCAAATATAAAACAGGTTGCATTCACTACACTGGGCAATTTTGTCAGTTTGATTCAGAATTTTGGCTGCAACGTGGACCTAGCTAGAAAGTGGGTTAGGATCTGAGACCCATCTTGGGTTGCATTGTTACAAAAGCAGTAGTTTAGGATATACATCCAGATCGTTCAATTCAAGAATTGTCCCTTATGATGGTACAAGATATGAAGCAATTGGGCTTTTTATATGAAAAGAAGTATGCAGATTTGAAAACCAGCTGGGAAACTTGCTTGTCCATGACCAGGCCAGGCGCATGCTATACACTGTTACGCATGCTACTCTGGTTCACATGGAAAAATTGCCTTACATCTTAAATAACCAAAAAAGGGAAAAAAAATAGTGTAGAGATGGAGTGCAGTTATATAGCCTAACACCAAACTAGTGCCAGTACACAGTTCATAGAGAACATGCACAATTTACAAACGTAGGAATCACCAGTTATACACCTAATCATCAAAAACTACATTAGGTATGCATAGACCATGTTTCTGCGAAAATGGCCTTATCACAAACCACAGGTGAGCAGTTAGCTTGCAAGAAAGTGCAGCCAGAATGAAAGGGTTCTTCTGCAAATAGCGATATACTTTTTGAACTAAAAAATCTAAAGAACTTCTAATAGCTAAATCAGTCTTAGAAAAGGAAACAAAAAGAAGTCTTACCTTTCTAGGGTGTGGGATTAGATGTGTTCCAGCACAAAAAGATACCTCGGACCTATGATAGTCAAAAGATATTCTTAGTTTTACAGATTCAAGATGCCAAAGTCACATAACAGTATGAGAAAAATATAGAAAAATCCAAACAGACGTAAAAGATCGAAGAATGAAAGTTTTAATATTGAAATTGAAAAACTGCAGCCCATGAACCCACTTTCTCCAGTAGGAAGTGCAAGTGGTAGATCCAGTATTCTACTAGCAAAGACGTAGAAGCCACATGCCCATGAGGGCTTGTCTTTTTCTAATAGACTGGGAAATTCTTTAATCTCCCACTTTGAACACCCCCCCGCCCCACCCCCCATATGCAACTTAACAATTTGGCATGTAACCTTGAACTTGCAGGTAGGCTCAAAAACTTTAGTGAATATGAGAGTATATTGCATTTTCGTAGTAGCTTTTAACTAAAGTAAAATATAATTTATGGTTAGCTAAGTAAGACCAGCCAAGCAAACCAACTCTGCATCAGTTCCAGGGGGAACAACAAATATTATAGCATTCTAGAGGTTGTGGTTCCTCGCATACTTCCCTCACAAGATAGTAATTGGGCAACCATTACTCGGTGTCGTTGGCAGGTATGTAAACGATAGACCGCCCAACACATTCATCGAGAAGAAGTATCAAGATAGAGAGCACTGGTATCAAACAACGCAGACAGGGAATTAACTTCTTCACTGTCACCCACCCACGCATACAGAAAGTAAGCCAATGTGGTATCAGAAATATACGAGATAGACAACATCCATTAGAAAAAGAAGAAACCACGAGTGAAAGGTGGGGAGTACTTGTTTGTTTGTGAAATGGATGAAGAAGATGAGAGGGCAAGATGAGAGGCCCTCGGCTTCGAGGATAGCTGCGGGAGGTGCGGATGGAAGAGAGAAATGGCAGACCTCGCGGCCATTGGCTAGACTTCAACAAAGCAACTCGCAGCTCTCTGTGCTGTATATGGCAGAGGTGATGAGTCGTAGCATTTGTGGTCGTTGGAAAAGAATGCCACGTTCCCAAGAAGGAATCGATGGTGGTGGGTGGAATCCCACAAGATACCGTTTTGGTTTCACCTTGCTTTTCCAGCCCTCTCTGCCTTCGGGTTGATGAAAAGTTTTGCTTTAGCACCCAAATTTTATCGTTATTCGCGGAAAGGCATCATATTTACGTTCTCTCATAAGAAGTCACGTTCTTCGAATTAAATTTACGCTTATATTGGGCGAGCTTTCTGATTTACCTCTTTGTCATTTTTGAAGGGCATTTTTTAACACAGGGGCATGTGTAGTTTGATAATAATTCAAATTTGGGTCGGATTAGTTAGATTGGATAAAATTATAGGATCCAATCAGCAACCACGTAGGTTTGTCTACCTAATCCGGTGGGTATGATTCAGGTCTGATGGATATCCGAATCTAATCACCCATAAAAAAATTCCGGTCCAGTTTTGCATTTTGTGTAACTGAATTTGAAGGTATCTTAACACAATTAATCAATACTCCTTTAGCTGAATTTGGTAATACCTTTTTTGAACCAAACCCAACTTCCTTCGCCTTATAATGTCAAGAAACAGGAACTTTTTCTTTTGATCTCGTCAAACATGGTAAATTTTTGCCGGACAATGATGCACTTACTTCATAGTCGATAATGAGATTTTGCAGCTCACAGGTGTAGCATAGCTGGTAAGCCTGAGTTCCATGTTATCGATGCGTAATTAATACTATTTCTATGGGTGCTACTCATGTATATTATGAACGGTAACATGCACGACATTCTAGTTGAAAAGTGTACTATATGACCACCTAAGTTTTAAAGCAGCTTTGAACTCCGAGAACAGGGAAAAGGAGGGAGAGCTTTAGTTTGAACTCCAAGAATAAGGGAAGGAGGGGGAGCTTTAATCTCTCAGTCAATCGGAGAGGAACCTCAACTGGGTATTATGTAAAAACCCCAATAAACATAAAAATCCATATTGCTTAGGCGAACTGCCACTCTCCTGGTAGTTGAAAAAAAGGTTGGCCCTAAAAGGAGAAGAGCACCTGCTTGCAATTGTTTTTTAAATGTCAAAAATGGTTTTGTCAACTGTTCCATCGAAGAAGAAAGAGAACATGGCAGGTTTGTCAGTCCCTTGCTGCGTGTTGGTTCTTTATCAAACCCAAACTCAAGATGTCTACTGTTTGTGTTGTCATTGTTTCAGAGTGGTTGCATTCTTCGATCGATTCGTTTTGATTAATGAAGTACTCTTCCTTCCTTGGGGATGTACAACAAGTCATGCCAACCAAGCTTGACCCATGCAAGCTCGAATTTGAGTTAAAACTTGAGTTATAAATGGGTCGAGTTTGAGTTACACGAGCTTAACTTGTTTAAACTCGACTTTGCCTCATGTCTTCCCTATTTATTAATCTTCATGGACATGTTAGTAACTACTGATGAATTTTAACAATTTTTGTGGTTTTCATTTTCATTTCAACAGAAAATATATATGAATCAAGTGAAACAAGCTTAAACAAATCGAGCACAGAGTTCAAACTTGGTTTACCAAATCAAGCTCGAGCTCACATCATAAAGCTCGACTTGAGCTGGAGCCATGCAATCTAGCTCGGCTCACTCATTGTACGTTCTTACTTGAACAATATTTTGCTCATGCTTATTTATACTTAATTCACTGTAAGCATGGCGGAAATAGAAGGTAGTTCATCGGTTGGCAAAAAGTTCGTCGGTTGGCAAATAGAAACAAACTCACCATCTTCATGGTGAATTTCATTTATGGATACATCCATCTGTTTGAACTATCGTGTACAGCCATGTTGACATTGTGGTAAACAATAACTAGCAAGTCATTGGCAACAAGTCCCTCTATGTTGACTTTGGGTGAGTAGCAGAAGTATTTTTTTTTTCTTATTGTTCAGAAGAAGGTCAAAGCTTTCATCCAGTATAAAGTCTACTTTGGTGCCTTGGACCGCTGCTTCCGCTGTGCTTCAATGTACGTGTTTGTGACCATCCTTTTGCAACATAAAGGATTGATGCTATGGGGATTTAAAATGAAAACTTGCTGTCTATCAGCCCTTGCCCCATCTATTGCGCCAATCCCTTGGAGGACAGTCCCTCAATATTGATTGTAATGTATGCAAGCTAGCGATTGGAAACATAATGTGTCACATTAGCTTAGGCTTGGAGTTGACGGTGGGATGAACAGTAAATACTAAAACAGTTTTCAGATTTGCTTGCTAATTCTAAATGTGACCTTTTTAAAAAAGAGCATTATGTTGAGACAAGAGGGTCTAAATGTGTTGAATATAGTATGACATTTTCTTGGGGTGGGGCGTCCAAGAAAAGCATCGAGACGAGGTAGATGATCTGTCATCTCCTTTTTCACATTCAGGATGGTCATTCATCGTGCCCTTAATAAAAGGACTAAAAAAGGCTTAGGGGGCACCAATGCATATATAAATGAGCAAGTACTCAAATATTCTCTCTCTCAAACTCTATAGTACTGTCGTAAAACACTCAAGCCCATACCTTGATGCCTCTAGGATTCTGACTCGCTTGGAAGCTTGGATGGACCGATCCATCCTTCAACTTGGGTTTTGTCAGCTTAAAAAAAAAAAATCTAGGGTTTGGGCAATGATTTGCCCTCTTTTGAATTCTAACTCCATTTCAACCGTCGGAGTGAAGTCAAATGTGACATGAAGCTATATGAGTAAAATCATTAGTGCAAAAGTCAAGAGGACGTCCTTCGGATCAACTTCAGTAAGAGGGGCAAGATGCCTTCATGTTTACACGATTCTCCATTTTTCTCAAGGGCAATTTCATCATTTGGGAAAAATTATTTGAACACCGTTACCATTTTCTCGTTGTAGGAAGGCTTTGATCTATCATGCTCATTGAGTTCAAAATTCGTTTTTCATGTTTTTTTCAATATATATATATATACATACATATAAACTTTTTGTATGAGAGCTAGTTTAGTCAAATGCACCTTTGAAAAATGATCAGTTTTGACCCAATTCAACTGACCGCACTGGACATGCGATATGAGAGAAGCACCAACACAGCACCACCAGCGAAGACAAGAATGCAGTAGCCATCTAAGAGTACCCATGTGACATATCTTGAGAGCAAGAGGCAGAATGAGGAACATCATCAACTGTAAGTTCAACACAGCTTGGCGAAGGAACAAAAGTAATCAAGGTATCATTTAGAAAGGGAGATTAGCTTCTGTCGTTCCCTTTGGCTATTGGTGCCAGATGACATAGGTACGGAACAAACATGAATCATTACTAAAAGGGCATGAAAAATCAACCAGAAGAAAAGGGACGTGACAATTCAATAACCAATGAAAAGGAAAAAACTTCATTTGATGGCACTCTAGTCATATTGACTCATTGACCAAGCTAGAGTTTAAACCAGGACAAATTGATGCAAATGCGATTTTGATTAATGGTGCAAGAGATAGAAGTCCAAGATAAAAATAGGGACATGAGAATTCAAAAATCAACACAGATGGAAGAAACTTCATTTGAAGGTATTGTACTTACCTTGACTAATCAACTCAGCTGGAGTTCAAAGAACCATAAACTGAAGCAAGTGTGACTTCGATCAATGGTGCAAACATTTAAGTGTGTTTTTAACAGGCATTTGGACGGCACATGTGCCTCGAGTGATGTAAAATCTAGACAACTGCAGCATTTTAGAGAAAACCACTGGCATTAGTTGTTTGATATATAAGCTAGAAAGCCACTAAACTAATGCAGGGCGCTTCTGTACATAAGATATGTCAATTTTTTATCTTTATATGTCAAACGTTCTAAAGAAGACATTAACACCCATTGAGCTGAGTCAATCACGTCAGATTACTGAATACAAGGTAGTTGTTGCATCAAGAACACTTTAGAAGTTAATATATATCTTTTAAAGAAGATATGCTATATTTGCCATTTTCACTGAAAAATGCCATTTGTCAGAACCAAGAAAATCCCTTCCTGAGCATTATGACAAAAAATTACCCTGGATACTTCGACATAGAACATCTACACTGGTGTTTGTATACAAAACAGAGGCCACAGAAAATCAGAACAAATTCTAGGATGATTTAAAGAACTCTGAAAAAGATTGCCAGCTTGATTTTCATCAATACAGAAGCATAAATAGTGAAGTATGCCATCTCCTTCTCGAGCTGAGTTGTTTTTGTTGTAAAAATCACTCCAAGCCTTCAATCTAACGGACGTGAGACAGTTGTGCATCATATGGCCCCCTTGAACTACCTCCAGTTCCATACTGAGGAATGCTCTCAACACCACCCTGAATGCAATATGCCATGTCAAGATACTTGAGGCCTGAAATTTGTGTTTTTCATAAAAAATAGAATTGGCATTGACTACATACTTGGTGCATGGCATAACCATCGGCATAAGTGTTTCCCCCATATCTAATATCAGGTCCATAGTTTCCACCGTAGCCAGGTCCTAGAAGCCAAAGCCTGCTGTCAGATGGTTCACATGCCCAGACACAGAACCTTCCCGATAAACAGGCATAATATTCTTTAAAAACAAAAAGGTCAAAGGGCCCATTTACATGCACCATTACCTGGATTTGCAGCAGCAGATGCAGCGGCAGCAGCCAATGCTCTTTTTTCAGCATTGGCGAGTTCAGCACGCAGTTTCTCAACTTCTCGAGCCATGGATATCATATTCTTCTCCATTGCTTGACTTTGCTCCATATTTTCAGCATGAATCTTTTTCTCATACTCCACTGCAGCTCTGCCCACAAATGCAAGTGAGTTTATGGCATCGACGTGAGCATTCGCTAAAAAATAGTTACAGGATAAAATCAATAAAAAATTGTGCAAAATTTTCAAATCCTGCTATCTCTTCGTTCCTGTCCATCTCAAAGCATATCCAAGATTTTCCTCCTCAGTGATGACTCTGTTAAGGTATTCACATTGGGTCATGTCTTGGAATCTTTTGTGCCCCTTTGTTCCAGGAAAATGTTATGGTGACAAAACACAAAATCCAACATGATATCAGAGAAAAGGCTGGAAGGCAAATTTGGGGCTGTGATTGCTTCCCTAATGAGGCCCAGCAGAGACCTGTCTGTTTTGTCAATCAAGATGAAATTTTTCTCTAATAAGTTCTTCTTTTTGCTTCCTAAATTTCTTTTTGTCAATTTTGATTTTGCTCCCCAAAATTCCTTTCCTTTTTCTGGCATCTTCTTTGTTTCTTTCTGAAACCTGCTGGTTTCTGCTCCTTTGAGTTGACAATCCTGATCAGAAACACTAATTTTGGGGCTGCAGGAAAATTCTCTTTTCTTCACCCAAAAACCTATGTCACATGGGTGCAGGGGGTGGGTAATGGTGCAGGTGTGGGTGTGGATGTGGATCCGTAAATTTTTCAAAAAAGCTTTAGGTGCGGGTGCAGCAAAAATGTGTGTATATATATATATATATATATATATATCATTTGTTATATAGTTATTTAATTGTTTAGTAGCCTTATTTGTCTATTACATATAAACTTTTTGTACTAGAGCTAGTTTAGTCCAATACACACTTAAAATGGCCAGTTTTGGCCTGGTTCAACTGACAGGACCAGACGTGCTGTGTCGAATAAGCACCACCACCAGCGGTGACACGGGTGCGAGAGCCATATAGGCACCCATGTGACCTAGCCAAAAACCCTACAATCTAAACCTACATATTCTTGTGTTCCACACGAGACAATCAAAATCTGAATTAGGTACCATTAGTTCCTGCTGAAAAACCATTGGACCTCACCCAAACAGATCATCATGTCTAGTCCAATCTCTTACCTTGAATTCAAATTTGTTTCCCCTTTGATTTTACCATACATTCATATACTTTTACCGTTGATTGAAAGATTTCGATTGTTTTTCGTTAAGTTTACCGTAAGTTTTCGTTTTTGTGTGAAAATATGGCATCATCTGATCCTACATAGTAGTGGTGCGAAAGGGTGAAGGAGAATGACCGGTTAAGAATCAAATGTAGCTTTTGTGATAACACATTTTTAGGAAGGATTATTAAAATAAAACACCATTTCGCAGGAACACGTTATGATGTAGCTCCATGAGTTGGAAAATCAAACAAACCTTTGCCTCCATTTGTGCGTCAGAAATGTTTAGATATGCTTAATGTTTTACATCAAAAGAAAGTACAAAAACAAATGGAAGAGACAGATGAAGGCTATGATGAGCCTTGGGAAGATGAAGAAGAAAAAGAAGAAGAAGAAGCTGATGAAAACGTTGAACATGATGAATATGACATCAGTTTAAGAACAGATGTGGAGAGCTCAAGAGGTAAAGGGAAAGGAATCATGTAAGAAGGAGGTCGATCTAGCCCATTTGAAAGGAAGAGAAGAGGTGCACCAGGTATTAGGTGTGGTCATCGGCCTAGTGGTAGAGTTCCTAGTAGTAGGTGTAATGTTGGTTCTATTAGGAACTTTTTCTCTTCTTATACTAGCCTAGGTTGTCAGTCCTAGATTCGTGCTGCTATGCCATCCAAAGATATGCTACATCAGGCACAGTTGAGGGTAGGGAAATGGTTTTATGATGCACGTATTCCCTTTAATGCAACTAATTCCTTTCAGTTCCAGGTCATGGCAAATGCAATTGTTTCTATAGGCCCTGGATTCAAAATGTCATCATATCATCAGTTGAGGGGCAAAATTCTTGAAGCTATGGTGAAAGAGGTAATGGAACATTGTGATCAGTGGAAATTAAGCTGGAAGGAAATAGGTTGCTCCATTATGTCAGATGGATGGACTGATACCCGGTCAAGATCACTTGTGAATTTTCTTGTTTATTGCCCTAAAGGTACAATGTTAAAATCTCTTGATTTGTCTAATGTTCATAGAACTGCTGAAATTTTGTTCAATGCTTTTGACAATGTCGTATAAGAGGTTGGACCTACAAACATTGTACAATTTATTGCAGATAATGCTGCAAATTATAGAGCTGCAAGGGATATGTTATTTCAAAAGTATAGAACATTTTCTTGGGTCCATGTGCCACTCGTTGTGTTAATCTAATGCTTCAAGATCTTAGTAAGATGTATGATATGAAATCAGTTGTTGACCAGTGCCAAGAGATTACAAAATTTATCTATAATCATGCATATGTATTGAGTTTGATGAAAAAATTTACAAAAAGAGTTGAATTAATATGACCTGCACAAACTAGATTTGCCACAATTGTATTGACTGTGCAGAGTATAGTGAAACAAAGAACTCCATTGAGGCAGATGTTCTCTAGTGAAGAATGGGCTGCATATCCACATGCTTATAAAAGTAAATCTTTTTTAGTTGTGGATATTATACTTAATAGCAAATTTTGGGAATCATGTGTGAACCTATTGACAGTTTGTGTTCCATTAAAGTCCTCAGGTTAGCTGACAACGAGGATAGGCTTTCCATAGGGTACTTATATGAGGCTATGGATAAACAAAAGAGGCTATTCGAGATAACTTGAAAGAGAAGAAAAAAATTATACATGCCCATATGAAAGATTATAGATAAAAAATGGACTGGATAACTTCATCAACCTCTTCATGCAGCAACTTACTATCTAAATCCTGCAATTAGATTTTGTACTACATTTAAAAAGGACAGAGAAGTCACGCATGGTTTGTTAAATTGTGTTGAAGTGTTAGTCATAGATTCTAGAGCACAAGATGTTGTCCACAATGAGTTGGATCTATATGATAATTGTATAGGAGACATGGGAATAAGCTCCACCGTTCAAGCCAAGACAACCATGCGTCCAGGTAAATACATAGAAATTTTTAATTTACTTTGCATTTGTTACCTTTGATTCTTTTTTATTGTTTTAACTTTTACCATGTTTTATTTCTGTTTAGACTTGTGGTGGAATAGGTTTGGGCATTATTGTCCAAACCTAAGACTTTTTGCAATTAAAGTCATCAGCCAAACATGCAGTACTAGTGGATGCAAAAGGAATTGGAGTGTTTCCAATATATCTACAACAAGAAAAGGAATAGCTCGAACATAAAAGGTTGAATGACCTTGTCTTTCTTCGATATAATATGAGGTTGAAACAAAGGTAATACAACTTAACATTTACATTTATTTTATAATATATTTATATATAATTATCTATTAATAAGTTTTCTCTTATTTAACATAGATAATTACAAAAAACATCACCAAGAAAGCACAAATTTCAATTTGATCCTATCAGCTTAAAAAACTTTGAAGATCCAGAACCATGGATTGAGAAAGAACCAACTACAATATTTGATGATGATGATCTTCAATGCTTCAACCTGGAAACTGAAGCAACAGAAATTGCTGATGAAGGAAAGCCTATTGGATATGTTGGTGATGATCTTCAAATTCATGAAAATGAAGATGAAGAAGAAGATGGAGATGGAGATGAGGATGAGAATGACGATTATGAATGAGAGTCGAGAGTGCTTTCATTTTATATGTATTGACATTGAATATTTTCACAATTTCATGATCATCTTGTGATGTAATACATAACATTTAAAACTTGTTTTTGATGTGTTATCTCATAGGCTTATGGACCTTATGACTTATGAATCTATAGTTATCAAATTATAATATATGTTATGTTATGTTATGTTTCTTGTTGTGCTTTCTAGATTGATATTATTATAAATTTTGATGTTTATGAATGATGAATAAGCCTATCATTTTGTAAAACATGTTTTTTATGAATAACATATTATTCTTGATTTTTACTATTTTTTATTATTTTTTCAGAATTTTTTCTATTTTTTCTGATTAATTTTTTTTTAAATACAATACGTTACGATATTTTACGATACAACGTATCTTAAAGCCAGAACGATACGGCTCACGATACACTTTGACAACATTGCTTTAATGAGTAAATATATTCAAAACAGAATCAGCCCTTGGGGCATTCAATCAGTCCGTGTTTTTCACATCATATTGATTCTGGAAATCTGCATCCTACTCAATGGATTTAAATTCAGTTTTGATATGTTCATTGCTGATTTCTCATAAGGACTGAACTGAACCAGTTTTCTGCTTTTGTCTCTATTGATTTCTGTGTCATTTCATGTGATCACATATTTTATTCCTCTTCAGACTTCATCCAACTTCAGTGAGTTTTCTCTTTGGAAAAATCAGCAAATCTAATGTTGATACCAAAAATAGGTAAATTGTTCTTTGTATGTCCAGCTTTTGAGACATGTGGATGAATCAATACCAGCCATGCCACAATTTCTCATGTGGAAGAGAAGGTTAATAAAAGGGTAGCTTCAACCAGAATTGTTCAGAACTCTGGGTTTATTACTTGGATGAAAGAAGACAGGCATTGGTTGCATATATTACCTCCACTTTTTCTCACGAGGTATTGGTGTCCATTTCAGGTGATTGTCCGACAATGGACTTACACAATAATCTTGTAAGGTCTCACTCCAATTTCAGGGACATGAGTACTGTATCTTAAGCATGAATTTCAACTCCTAAGGAAAAAGTCCATACCAATGATAGAGTACTTAAATAGAAAGAAGAGTACTACAGATCAAGTACCAGTCATTGGCTATGAGGTTGCAGTCTTGCAGACAGAGAAAGAAGCAGCAAAGACTAAGTGGTTTAGGGCCAAAGTATCATGTTCTTATGATCGCTTTGTATCATGTTCTTATGATCGCTTTGTTATGTAGATCACTTCACACAGACTGAAGAACAAGGAAACATATTTCCATGCTTGAATGCTGAACATCTTTTTCCAATGTTACAAGAGATTGTCAATCAACTTGGCCTTAGGTGCAATTGGTCACCGTTTGGACAATGCCTTGGGTCCACTGCAAATTAAGGATAAAGTCTAGCCAACCAAAGAGTAAGAAAAATTTCAGGTCAGATGTATGTTATAAGAGCAAAAGAATCATATCCACCACAAAAAATGAACAATATGTGCGATCTGTTGGAAGAAGAATAAAAGAGTTTGACATCCAATTCACCATGGATTAATCATGACAATTTCTCTATTTCTACGGATTTTCAATTGTTTTTTGTTGCAGACGGAGAAACATCATGCACCCATTTCATTCATCAAGCCATAAATTTAACCAAGTGAATTGAAACGATAGCAGCAGAGATAGAAGCCCTACATGAGTATCAAACAACGGGAAATTGTATCTAGGCTTCTTGATAGGTGTATAAAATAAAATCCAAACCTGATGGGAGCATAAAACAATACAAAGCAAGACATGTCACAAAGATATTTGTGCAAGCATATGGGCAAGATTATATGAAGAAGCATTCAATCATGTGATCAAGATGGAGAAAATTAGTGTTTTAGTTTCTTTGGCATTTGACCATGGATGTGTGATAAGCTAATTGGACGTCAAAAATACATTCTTCCATGGATATTTGAAGGAAGAAATATACATAAAGCAGACATTGGATATACAAAAAACTTACATGTGTAAACTAAGAAAGCCATCTATAGATGAGGCAAACTTCTCAATCTTGGTTTGGTAGCATCTCAAGAAATCGAAAGATATGGATTTCATTGATGCCTACTGGATCCCTCTGTTTATTTTACGAGAAGACACGATTATATGTGGAGTGTGGACAACATAATTGTTAGAGGTAACTAAAGCCCATACATTCAAAGGGTGAAAGGTCTTTTAAAGCAATATTTAAGATGAAAGACCTTGGGGACCTGCCAGACTTCCTTAGAATTGAAGTTGATAAAAAAGATGGCACACTAACGTTAACCCAACTCAAATACATACTTGATTTATTGAGAGGAACAAAGGATTCTAAACCTTTGGCTACTCCAAGTGTGTTCGATTATAAACTCAGCACTCCAAATAGAGAGCTGTATGATAACTGTACAAGATATTGCCGCATAGTAGATATCTTCAATACCTTGCCTTCACCAGGCCATATATTGTTTATAAAATAAATGAGGTAAATCACTTCATGGATGAACTGAGATCTGGTCATATGGATGTAAAATAGGTTTGAAATATTTAAAATGAACAGTTGGAGATAGACTCCTTTATTAGAAGAATCAAACAGGTAAAGGAATTCATAAAGTGGTCACGTATACAAAATGCAGATTGGGCAGGTTATCCTAATGAAAAAAAAAAAGTTAATGTTCGGCCATTTATATTATATAGGGAAAATTTAATGTCTTAAAGTAGTAAAGGCAGAGGGTCATCCCTTGACCTGGTCATCCCTAGGTCAAGCATTGAAGCTAGATATACGGCCAGAACTGCAATCATTTCCCTGGTGACATGGGTCAGACATTTGTTGACAAATTAAGAAGAATGTTAGTCAAGATCTTTCTTGTTGTGTGACACCACACTGCTACAAATAGTTAATCTCATATGTCACAGCAGCATGAAGCACATTAAGATAGATCAGCACTTTTTGATACAAAAGTTAGAGATATTGAGTAACTGAGTCTCAATTTGTTCATCCTGAACACCAAGTAGCTAACATATTGTTAAGGGTTGGACCCTGTGGGTTATGGATCTAAGTAAATAAGGAGTCACAGGGTTAGGTAGGTGGGTCATATGGATATTAGGATATAATAACCCACCCCAATCTAAAGAAGTATAGAAGTTTCTTAGGGAGTTAACCCTAATTACGAATGAAATTAGAGATTTCAATGGAGGCTGGGCTTTCACCAGAGCAGAGTGCGTGAGTTGATCTCCCCTATTAGTAACAGACTCACAGGCTAACATAGGTATCAGAGCTATGGCCAACCCCAACAAGGTGACGTCGAAGGATGCCAGAGCAGCGGTGTAGGCGCACAGGAAGCGTATGGAGGAATCGATGGCATTGACGAATCAGAGACTTCACACAGTCGAAAACAGAGACTGTCGGCATTTATGGCCGATCAACATGCCTTGGCGACGATGATCAAGGATATGCTTTAGCCGAGTCGTGGATCAGGGTCGCCCAGTACCAACTGAACAGAGACGGCTAACAGTGAGTTTCGTCGTTCTCGAACCCCTCCTTTTTTCCTTCCTCCTCCTCCTCCTCCCCCTTCGTCAGGCGAGGTGCTCGATTCTGAGTTCATCGGTGAAAACAGAGGAACCGGCGCAGGGCCTTGGAAGCAGCTTAGAATGGACTTCCCACGATTCTCAGGGGAGGACCCTCTGAGCTGGATCTTCAAGGCAGAACAGTTCATTGAGTGCCATGGAATCACTGGCGAGTAGAGGGTGGGCCACGCCGCCATCCACTTTGATGGATCTGCTATCAAGTGGTACAGGTGGCTGGCGATGCACCATGGCAAATCGGGATGGGATGGGCTAGTCGATGCTATGAAATCACGTTTTGGACCTTCGATGTTTCTTGACTACAATGTCGAACTGTCCACAATCAAACAAAAGGGATCTATCGTCTAGTACCAAACGCTTTGAGGAGCTTAGTAACATGGTCAGAGGATGCCTACTGAAGCACTTGTGGGAGCATTCCTAGGTGGCCTAAAGGAGGAAATCAGGAATGAGGTGCAGGCTGCAAAACCCCGCACACTTCCAGACTGTTTTGAGATAACACAAATGGTGGAAGAGAAACACATGTGTCTCGGCAAAAACAATAGGCTGTGGGGTATCAACAGAGGCAGCAAGAGCCCTGGATCACGTGCAGAGAATGCCCCTCCATAGGCGAATGAAGCAAAACAGGATCCAACATCTCGACAGGTGATTAGGCGTCTCACACCAGAGCATATTAAGGACAAACGTCGCAGAGGGATCTGTTTCCACTGCGACCAACCATGGTCACCAGGGCACGTCTGTAGGAAACTACACATGTACTTGGTGGACGAAGAAGACGAGCCACCTGGTAGGGAAGAAGCCACTGCACCAAAGAGACGTTGGGTGAGTCTTCAGCCAGCTTACCACCGGAAATTTCCCTCCACGCTCTAGCGTGGGACGAAGTGCCTCAGTAAATGCAAGTTGAAGGATCATTGAGAGGCACAGAGTCAGTGTGCTGGTGGACACGGGCTCCAGCCACAATTTCATTGCAGAAAAGACAGATAAGGCCTTGGGTTGCACAAATGTGGATTGGTGGGAGACGGGAACACTCTGAAATGCAAGGGCGGGTGTTCACTTGAATCGCTGGAAATTCAGGGCCACAAATTCCCAGTCGAACTGTTCACCTTGGCCATGGCGGGAGCCGATTTGGTACTAGGAATCCAATGACTGCGCAGTCTGGGCGAAGTGGTGTGGGATTTCGTAAGCATGTGGATGCATTTTGGTCAAAATGGGGGGGGAGCAGACAGACTCTAACCGATGATGCTAAGAAGTCGAATGAGGAACAACCGGTTGCCAAACTATTAAAAGGTAAGGCTGCATCACTAATGTTGTTGGTGGCGTCTGATCAAGAACTAGCTGATGCAGCAAAGGGTCGACGATGGCAAGGAAGGGTCGACGATGGCAAGGTTGTGTCAACCCCAAGCGCTTAGAGGAGCTGCTGAAGGAATTTAGCGATGTATTTGAAGCACTGAGAGGACTACCACAAGCAAGAGCAAGTGATTACAACATTGAGTTACAGCCACGGGCAAGGGCCGTGAGACTACGCCCCTACAGGTACAACCATTATCAAAAGGAGAACTTGGAGAAAATGGTGCGAGAGATGCTTAAAGATGGCATTATCCGCCTAGTCACAGCCCCTTGGCCCACTTCGCTTCCCCAGCACTACTAGTCAAGAAAAAAGATGATAGTTGGAGGTTTTGTGTGGATTATCGAGCCTTCAATGCTATCACGGTAAAAAGTTGGTACCCCATTTCTAACCCCATTTCTATAATTGAAGACCATTTGGATGAATTACATGGGGTTGTCTATTTTTCGAAGCTGGATCTTCAAGCAGGCTATCACCAAATAAGTGTGAATCCCGTGGACGTCCCCAAGACAACATTTAGAACTCACGATGGGCTGTACGAGTTGAAGGCCAGGCCCTTCGAGTGAACTAATGCCCCAGCCACCTTCCAATCATTGAAGAATGACGTGTTCAGACCATTCCTACGCCAATTTGTGTTGGTATTTTTTGACGATATCCTAGTTTATAGTGCAGCCGAGAGGAGCATTTGAGACACTTACGACTGGTTTTGTACACGCTGCAGTAGCACCATGCAAAAAGGCTTAAGTGCGCCCTCAGAACAGGGCAGCTTGCATATTTGGGGCATGTAATCAGTCAAGGAAAGGTAGATATGGATGGGGATAAGGTGGAGGCCATACGAAGATGGAAACTCCCAAAATCTGTCAAGGAGCTGCGCTCGTTTTTGGGCCTTGCTGGTTACTACCGTAAATTCGTACAGGGCTATGGCTGGATCGCTGCACCACTGGTGGAACTGACAAAGAGGGACAGGTTCAAATGGGAAGGCCAGGAGGAAGAAGCATTTGAAAGGCTGAAACAGGCCATCACGACTGCACCTGTCCTAAGGATGCCCGACTTCAATCTTCCTTCTGTGGTGGAAACTGAAGCATCAGGCCAAGGAGTTGGAGCCATCCTCAGCCAAGAACATCTGCCCATCGCCTTTTTCAGTGAAATGTTGGGGTCTTCATTTAAGGCAAGGACTGCCTATGAACAAGAATTGATGGCCATCGTACTTGCAATCATGAAATGGAAACAATATTTAATGGGCTGCCGATTCATGGTGGTAACCGACCACCACAGCCTCAGATACTGCTTGTAGCAACAGTCCTTGCCCCCAATCTTACAACGCTGGATTGTTAAACTCATGGGGTTTGACTTCGAGATATAGTTTCGAAAAGGGAATGAGAACTCAATGGCGGACAGGCTGTCACACGCTAGCGATCAGTTGGGTGAGTTCTAATGACCCAAATGACCTTCTCTCAGGTGCAAGTAGAGCTGTGGGACATGATTAAGCAGGTGCATCAGGGAGCAGCCTCCATACAACACATTAAGAGGCGCATAAGCAGCAGCCCGACCAAATGCTATGGGTATGTGTGGCGAGAACCATACATGTACTACCACATAAGGGTGTTTATACCTCTCGAATTGGAGTTGAAGGAGACACTTCCGGAGTAACTCCAAGGCAGCACATCATGAGGGAGTGGAAAGGACATATAGGAGGATGCGATCCTTTTCCTATTGGCCTAGGATGAAGAGGTTGATCACAGACTATGTTAGGAGGTGCCAAGTTTGTCAACAAAACAAGCAAGAAACTAGGAAACCCGCAAGGTTAGTACAGCCACTTCCTATTCCGAACCGCATCTGGGAGGATATTTCCATGGACTTCGTGGAAGTGCTGCCCAAATCTAGCGGAAAGTCAGCCATTTTGGTGGTGGTAGATCATCTATCGAAACATGCTCATTTCATAGCATTATCCCACCCTTTTTCTACGAAGACAACGGCTAGAGCTTTCCATGACTACATGGGAAAACTCCATGGCATGCCTCAGACGATAGTCAACAATCAAGACTCCCTCTTTCTAAGCTCATTTTGGAAGGAATACTTCCGACTTCAAGGCTCCAAGCTGCAGATGTCGACATCCTATCATCCCCAATCGGATAGGCAGATGGAGATAGTGAACAAAAGCCTTGAAACTTACCTCAGATGCTTCACAAGACAGCATCCAAGACTGTGGGCAGAGTACCTGAGCTGGGCTGAATATGCTTATAATATGGGTTGGCACTCTTCCATAAGGATCACGCCCTTCGAAGCTGTCAATGGACAGTCCCCACTTGACCCAAGGAGATACCAACCAGGAACAACAAGGGAGGAAGATGTGGATGTCCAATTGAGATGCAAGGATGCAGTCCTCCAAGACCTCAAACAGCACCTAGCTGCCGCCCGAAACCGCATGGTGATACAGTATTAACAGGAGACACCAAGACTTGCAGCTGAAGGAAGGCGACTGGGTCTTCCTTCGACGCCCTACCCATGGCATGGGCTCAGCATTCAAGAAGGAGAGTGGCAAGCTGGCACCAAGGTTTGTTGGCCCATACCAAGTTAAAAGAAGGATAGGCTCTGTAGCCTATGAACTTGGGTTGCTTGAAGGGAGCTTAATCCACCCAGTGTTTCACGTTTCAAAATTGAAACCTTATTTCAATCCACCCACGAGTATGGAAGCTAGAGCTGCTCCTGCACTAACTGAACCAGCAGCCCTATACCCCTACCACAGGCTGGGAATTCGAAGGGTGAGACAAGGGAAACAGCTACAAACTGAATGGCTCATCAAATGGAACACTTATGATGATCTGCCAGCAACCTAAGAGTTAGCAGTCGACGTTCAATCTCGTTCTCCAGAGTTTACACCTTGAGGACAAGGTATTTTGCAAGGGAGGAGTATTGTTAAGGGTTGGACCTTATAGGTTATGGGTACGACTAAATAAGGAGTCACAGTGTTAGGTAGATGGATCGAGTGGATATTAGGAGATAATAACCCACCCCAATCTAAAGAAGTATATAAGTATCTTAGGGAGTTAACGCTAATTACGAATGAAATTAGAGATTTCAATGGAGACTGGGCTTTCACCAGAGCAAAGTGCGTGAGTTGATCTCCCTTGTTAGTCACAGGCTAACCACCTATTTACTAAAGGATTGACAAAGAAAAGATTCTAGTAAGAGAAGAAGGTGTCCATGGTTCAAGATCATGTACGACTCGAGATAGGGTGTTAAAGTATTCACATTGGTTCCTCCCTTGGATTTGGGTCAGATCCAAGACTTGTTGTATTCAATTTTGTATACTTGGATGTTCCTTTAGTATTACGACCTTACTTGAACAGGATGTTCCTTAAACCTTTAATATTGGACTACAATGCAATATGCTAAATGTTAGGTGGGCTGTCAGTCAAATCACGCTCACTAAAAGTGCCTAACTTGTGATATTTTGCTGCTCCTCTTTTTATTCTTCTTGCAGGAAAACATAGTGATGATGAAAATACGAAACCAAACAGACCGTGCAGCCATGTTCTAGTCTATGTGAAAACCAAAATTTCCTCAAGGACAAATAGAAGCCAACATATAGGTAGAAGGGTAGCTTATTACAAGCTGAGTACATAAATAGGGAATGAACCTTCATTAATTGAAAGGGTTGTCCATAGAACAAGTTTCAGAAGAAGGTACATTCCAATTAGTTAGAAGCTTTAGACTAGTGTCAGTCTCGCATACTTGGCCCCATAAGTGTGTGACAAACAAAAAATAATTGAAACCCACATAACATATACTAGTGTTTCGATGCCTTTAACAGGTTCCTAAATGGGTGATTGAAAAAAAAAAAACATTAAGCAAAATAAGTGCAAAACAAAGGTTTTTTTCAGCTGCAAAACAGGATAATAGTATAAGAAATAAAGAAAGAAATAAAATAGGAAATGAGTTGACAAACTTCCAAACAAATTACCCCTTTAGAAAAAGGGAGGAACATATCTGACATTATCATCGACTTACCTATGATGCTTTCACTTAGTATGCCTTAATCTGTGCATTTTCATTGGATAAAAAAATCTTGGAAACTATTGACAATATGAGAATTTTGGGCATTAAGAATGGAAAAAAATTTGGGGCTTATCCGATAAACCAGGTCTGTTACCTGGTTAATGTGAACTCAGTTAGAAGAATTTTGGTTTCTCGGAAACTAGGTTTCTAACCACTTCTAAAACCAGGTTTTTCAGGGAAACATACAAATTGGCCCTTTAGCTTTCCAAGAAGTGAAAACTTTAATTTACCTCAAACTGCATAGATATCCAGTGCGCACATTAATTTAAATGTTAAACTCTTAAACTCAGGTTTTTCAGGGAAAAATACAAAGTTGGCCCTTTAGCTTTCCAAGAAGTGAAAACTTTAATTTACCTCAAACTGCATAGATATCCAGTGTGCACTTTAATTTAAATGTTAAACTCTTAAACTAAGACCCACTCATCATGGAACCTAACCAATATTATGTTCTAAGCAAAGCTGCAGCAGAAAGGGACTCTCTTTCTTCCCAGACAAAACATGCCTTCAAAGTTTTGTAGTATTCACATCATAAATTTCCTCAAACCTTGAGAGGTTAAAAGAAAAATATTCTGAATGCTTTGAAAATGCTATCGTTCAAAGTTCTACAAATAATTTTTAGAAAAACATGCCTTGGCCAATTAGTATCATCATGCATTTACATGACAATGCATCATAATGTGCAGCAACAAATCACATGTTCACTCAAAGAAATATAAGGATTGAATCAAGAATTCAAATCCACATGGTCAAGATATTGTTCCTAAGTTTAAAGATCAAGACATACTACATAATCTAATAATCCCTAATTTTGAATATTAAGACAGACCATGCAACTTGGTAGTCCATGACTATAAAAGATAAACATATCACATTAGCAGGATCGGCAATATAACCAACATAGCAAGAGGAAAATAGTGGAGCAGGAGAACCCTGTGAAATACGAGAACTTAGCAAAGAAAAAAAAAATAGTGAAGTCAACAAGTCTTAAACCTGTAAAGTCTTCCTTGTTAAGGATTTCAATTTCAGGAACATGTACTTGAAGACTTGAAGGTTATTCTTAACTTTTGTATGAAGGACTATAAGTTGATTTGTGGATGTGTTTTGTTTAAGTGAAATCTGAATCTCTTTTTACTAATTTTTTGTTTGTGTTTATGTTTATCATTTGTTACTTTTTTTAATTGCCTTTGTAGGGAAATTTTCCCTATTTTTCTAATTCTACTCTAAACTTTTTTTATGATTTTTTATATTAAAATAATTGTGACATCAAACTATTGCCCAACCGATACGTCACATTATGCACTTTACAGCATTTCCTAAGACTTTCTTGAGAAAAACAAACTTCTCGATAAGTAACGGAGAAAAAATTTGTCGAGAGGACCCAAGAAAAATATTTGTGACAATGCTAGAGCACACCAAAAGCATGTTTTCAATAGCTATGACTAAGTACAATGTGTTCCATGGAACACAGTTTTCTGCAATGAGGTGGAACCCATACACCCCCATGAACAAAAGAGAAGGAATGCATGAAACATGGTAAATTAAATCTACTGAATTTTGCATTCCATTAAAATGGTTGGAAACTTGGAACATCATCACTTGCGTTAACATGTAATGTGTTCATTTTTCACCACACAAACACAAGCTTGTTTCAGCCCATGGCATGATCCCTCATTCCTGGAGCACCCACAAATCAGAGAGCAACCATTCTTGGGCATTCCAAGAATCGGAATCAAAGATCACTAAAGCCCCCTTTAACCAAGTCAAGGGATCAAAAAAAGAAAAAGAAAAAGAAGCCTCTCTTGATTAGATCCAGCCAGAATCAGACCATTAGACTCTATATGATCTGAATCACGCTAACTGTGTACTTCCAAGTATATCTAGACATGTTTAACCATGTTCATATAATGCACAAAATCGTGTACCTATGTTTCATAGTTCTGAATTATGTAACTTCACACTTGAAAGGGATTTAATTATGAAGCATCTCCATGTAGTACATGAAGGCAGCTAAAAACTGTCCACAACTATTCCAAATGGATCTATTTTCCAAAATAATCTCAGTTTGTCATAGTTGAAATGGAATATGCCTTAAGACCCCATAACTTAAGCAGCTGTCCAAGGCGCAGAAAAGGTAAAGCACACCATATGGATGATTTTGAACTAAAGAAATGTGAAGGGCTTCGAAAGTTTATTGGAGGAACTGAAGGACAGTCATGCAAACTTTCTGCACTGGCCCTCAGCAACATGCCAAACTTATTATGGATTTGCTACAGTTCACCGGTTCACTTAGTTATATTTCTTTTGATAGAGAGAATTTTTATGACTTGTACTATCCAATTCTACATTCAACAGAACTTTCATTTATTCTCAGCAAAAAGTCCCATGTTAAATTAACACAGTAAACTCTGTTTACATGCCGAACCAAAAAACGTTACTGGATAGCCTTGGATGGTCGTCTGATAAGCATTTGAATAACAGGATCTTGATAGCATGACATACTCCCAAAGATCAAGGATAGACCAACCAACTGTATTTTCAAGATAAGGACTTGAAATGCACGATAAGAACTGTGCGATAAAGAAAAGAAAGAACATGCTGCTCTTAATCGAATGAAATTTTCCCTATTACCCAAAATTTTCAGAGGAACAATCTATAGCATATATCATCAATTTATAAGCCCATATGATGATGATGATGATGAAATAGGGAAGAAGGGAAAGAGACAAATTAAGATTTTTTAGGAAACAAGGTTACCTGCCACGCTGCAACTCCTGGTGCATGGTCTCAACCTCCGCCCTGAGCGCCGAAACCTGCTGCACGTCTGCCCGCGCCCTTGCAAGGTCCTGGGTGAGGCGATCGGCCTGGGCGTCGAGCTCCTGCCGGGAGGAACGGAGCTTCTGGACATCGGCGCGCACCTGCTGCATCTCCGCGCGAAGATTATCAAGGGCGCGAAGCTCTGCCTCCATGCCGATCGTCTTCTCGAAAAGCTCCTGGGATCGGGCTTCACCTTCGACACGGGATGCGGCCGCGAGGTGGGAGGCGCGGCGGAGCTCCTGCTGGGCGGCGGAGAGCTCCTGCTTGAGGGCAACGTGCGTGGCAGCAAGCCGCTGGTTGTCGAGGAGGAGGGCCTGGATCTCTCGGTGCTGAGCAGCCAGGCGTTCCTCCGCAAGGGCCGCAGCAGCCGCAACGGGGCGGAGAGACCTGCCTGGCGCTGGAGGTATCTCCTCCACCAGAATGGGCAGCGGCACTCCAGGCCTCGTCGCCGCCACCACCACCGGAAACTCGCGGCCCGTCAGGCCCACCATCGGCGGAACTCTGCTTCGTCCCGCCATGACAGCAGCAACAAGCACAGACGTACAGAGAGGGAGAGAAAAAAAAACAGAGGGAGCGAGAGAGACCGGTTTTCAATGTATTTTATCATCACTTACTCCATAAAGTTTGTTAATTTCACGCCTTTCCTTATGCGTTGTGTTGCAAATTTCTTACGTTGTGCTTCATTTTCCATATGTGTAATGTGTGGTGTTGCAAATATATTATGTTGTCCTTCATTTTCCCGGGTGCTAAAATTCTTATAATAGGGTAGAAACTTTCGTCCAACCCTTTTTTTCCTAGAAGTCATTTGATAACTATTTCTTTGGACAAAATGGATCTACCACACACTCTTGTCTTGCCTGTCCTATCATTAGTATTCTTTGTTTATTGTTTGATGGTTTTAGAAATAAAATAAAATATTCCTTTTGTTTGGCATTTGTTTTCCTTGTTACATTTATTCTATCTTATGTTTGGTTTATGTTATGTTCATTTTGTATGTCTTGTCCAATATCGGCATCATCTACAATTTGTTTTATCCGCTGTTTGATAACGAAAACACTATGTTTATTGATTTTGCTTAACTTGACAATTGTTTTTAGAGTGTAGATACATCATACAAATTTCCAACCCACTTCATAATTTCTATGTTTAATAGAACAAGAGTATGTTATATCAGTGCTATTATAAAATTCATAACAAAGTCTATTAAATTAAAATAAAAACATTTAATAATTTGATCATGTTAAAGCAAGATAATACATAAAACACCAATATAGCAAAATCAACTTCATAACTTAAACAAAAACATTATCAGTGTTAAATGTTTAAAGGCTCAAATAAACACTGTCAAATGCACTCATAGAACTTTAAGATACAGCCTATTGGGAGTCACACGTGGTATAAATTGTTAGAGAAATGATCACAAAGGTTCATAAACCTAAGACAATAAGATGAGTCGCACTACAAACCAAGACAACTATGACAACTCCCAACAACTAGTTCTAGCCCATTGTGACTACTAAGATGTAGATGACAAGGTTCCCACGTGTTGTATATATTTCTAGTCATCTCCTCGCAAACCATATAATACTTGGAATGAAACATCATTATCTAGTTATTGTATATCATAACAATAAAAAGACAAATCTTACATGTATGAAGTATAAAAATAATCTAATATAGCTGAAATAATGGCATATGACCTAATGAATATAGAGCAGAATGAGAATATCTCACTTTTGAAGTAATGTGCTCATGTAGTCATTGTCGCTACCATATGCCTATGTTTGTAGAGTATGTTTATCATTATTTATAATTTCATTTATTTCATTATCATTCATCTCATCAGGAGTAAATTGTTTCAGCATTTGGATTGTAGTATATTATGAAATTGTGAAGTACATATGCGGCTTGCATAATTTTAATCTAAGTACATATTGGCAATGTTGTGAGAGGCATACGCTTCTCACAAAAAATTGTGAGTCAAGGCGTTTTTTAGGAAAAACAACTTGAGGCATTGGTTTGAGGTGCACGTGTTCCTGAAGCGTGCGCCTCATGTGTGTGAGGCGTACGCCTCACACAATGGCACACTTCTGCTTGAGGCACACGCTTCAAGGACATATTCTATTTAATGGCTTTTAATGTAAAAAATTAAAAATTAAACAAAATTAGTCTCACACGTAAGTTACAAAAGTTAGTCTATTTAGTGGTTTTTAATGTAACCCTAATTAAATTCTCTTTCTATCCGTAACTGCCCTTTTCTCAAGGTAGCGTTTGATGGCTGGAAATATGTTTTCGGAAAGAAATTTCCAGAAATTTATTTCCGGAATTGGTGAATGGGAAATAAATTTCCCTATTTCTAAAACCAGGTTGTGTTTGTTAACTTGGAATTATCTTTTTTGAAACAAATTTCATCTTTTGTTAACTTGGAATTAAATTTCTGGAAACAAATTTCTTCCTCCTTCTTTCCCTTTTTCCTCCACCTCCCTTCTTCCTCCTCCCTCCTACCATTTTTCCTCCGCGTTCCTTCTTCCTCCCTCGGCCCCTTCTCTCGAAGGAGTTTTCTTCTCTACAGCTGAGAAGGTGAAAGGGCACGTCTGCTTCAAGGCACTCTCCAACTAGAGGCCCCGCAAGGTACTCTCCATTCTCCAACTCACATGTGAGTTTAAATGTCTTCCTCCTTCCTGTTGGGATATAATACAATAGTTTAGTGATATTGATAGCCACGTATGCCTTGGCCCCATCCCGTTAGTGTACAATAGTTTATAGACATTGACAGCCACATATGCCTTGGCCCCATCAACAGCAGTTCATTCCTTCCATATGTTTTTGTCTTTGTTTACTATATTTCATGTGCTATGCTACAGTTGTTGAGATGTGGTAAATAAGGAAACTCATTAATGTGAAGATTAAAAAAAAAAAGATGGCTTGCAATATACTTCAAGGCAAACTTCTGTTGGTCTGATTGAAGTCTTGAAGGAAGGTCTTGGCTGCTTCATACGTAGACCAGCAAATGGCTGCAGCAAGCTCATGATCAGTTTTAATTTGGGAGCCAATTTTCTTTTCAACCGCACTTTCATTTTTCACTGTGATTTTTATAAATTTATTAGGCGATGAACCACATTCATTCAAAGAAACATATTTAGTTACAAGAGCTTAGTCGACCAGTTCAATGTAACCCTCCTTTTGGACGATCAGTCTGATAATGTTTCCAATTGAACCACTGGTGAATCTATCGCAGCCACCAACTCCCTACAGTGAAAAGAACATTCGGTTATTGTAAACATTCATGGCTTTGGTGATCAATTGGTTTTGGAAGTGACAAAGGACAAATAAACTTGACCAAGTAAATGTCCAAAAAATACAATGACCAGTAGCATTAGCCTGTCCCAAAAAGACAAAAGTTTGTTTGTCTGTAAGCATAACAAGATTAACCCAACATCTCGACCTACAATGACGCAAAAACTTATATCTGAAGCCATCTTCAATCATCTCTACCTACATTATATCCCTGCTAGACACACACGACTTGCTTAGAAGTTTCCATGAAACATTATCTGTTTGTGTTCTTTCATCATGGCGATACCATGTTTCTAGATTAAACATGTTCTTTATTGATATGCTTAGTATTGGAGTCACTTTTTTCAGTTTTGTTATTATTTTTATAAATATTATATAATTCACAAATTTGTCCGTGAAGCTTACGCTTCAATTAACGCTTTGTCTCGCCTGCCTCATCTCGCTTTCTCGCCTTTTACAACATTGCATATTGGATATAACGTATGATTTTTTAAAATGAAAACCCTTGCCTTAAGCAAACCAAACACCCTCTCTACGGTGGTGTGCAAAGATGAGTGCATTTAATTATGTAATTCTTCCTTCGTCTTAATTTGCCTAGCTCTAGGAACATTAAATTTAGAGAAAGGTACTGACATTTCTCGTTTGGATTAAAATGACATATAATATTTGGGTATCCAGCATCTGCAAGATAATATTTACCTCTTTCATAAAATCTTTGTTTTTATTAATCAAATAATTTTATTCATCATCTTAAAGCTACAAAATTAGTTTTTGGAATCATACATGGAGGAATCTCTAACGGATGATCATTATCTTCGAGTGGAGTGTAAAATACTTTTTCATCAATAGCCTTTCTCTCCCAACCAGCTAATACGTATCGAAAGATGTTTTCGGATGAGAATCCTTTTAATTTTGCCAATGATTTGTCCTTCTCTTATGATACACACTAAAATATATGTGTCATCTATCGTCCCTAAACAATCCTACAAATAGATAATATGTATCAATAACATTTTAAGCATTATAGATAAGTAATTACTTATTTAAACTTAATTGTTGTTATTTACCTTTATAGAAAAATCATGGATCTCCTCTAATTTTGGGTGGTGTCTTGGCATTTCTATGCCCCAAGTATTTGTGTGCAATGCAAATAATTGTTTTCAATACCAGGTTCATGTGCTTGCTAATTGTTTGTCAAAAATTGTATTGAGTCCAGGGATTTCATTGATCATATCCCAAAGTAATGATAAACATTACTACTTGTTCTTTTAATTATGATTTGTCATGCATCATGTAACAACCATTTTCTTTTCAACATCTTGCACAATAATACATATGTTCTTTGATCCACTCTCAATAGATCTAAACAATTTCTTAGGTGTCCATGCATGCAGTCATGCACAATTTGAGCACCCGCTAGTTTATTGGTGTTTACTATATTTCCAGTTGGTTGGCCTTTTAAATATTAGACGAACACATACAAATACAACACAAAGATAACTTCATCTATTTCGTTCATCTTACTATTTAAATCAATATGTGTGTGTGTGCATGTACATATATGATGAAAGTGGATACGGTTAAAGGTATATTTGATTTGAGTCTAATCCATTGACATCCTCAATTTGGTAAGGCTACGGAATTTCTGAATCTTATCTCGTTGTGAATCAGTATTAACTATTTTACAAAATCGTCTCTTAAGGGAAAAAAGGGGGAAATATTAAAAATAACAAAATACTTAGAAACAAAGAAACCCATGAGTAGCAGACTTACATTTTAGCTAGAAGAGACACAAGTTCCGACTAACTTGACAAAATCTGAATATATACACATTATGCACCGGATCGTGAATTTATCAGTCCAATAACAAAATTTATGCCTTTAAAATATGTTTTTGAAGGAAAACTAGTAGCTACCAATTGACATCGATTTCAAGAAGATTCATATGGCGGAGACTATGTTGCAAACATAAAAGTCATACTATTTTTCAAGGGTTCAAAATACCATGCCAAGGAGGAGGAGGAGGAGCAAAAGGGAAACAAATAAGTTTCGTTGAACAAAACCTAGTTTCATTTTGAAAGGTATTTCGGACTCTTGAAAAAATGGATTGGCTTCTAAATTTATAAGTTAAGCTCCACTGCCTGGTCTGCTTAGAATTGACAGCCCTGATGAGATTATGCAGATACATACTAGTTTACACCAAAATAACAACATTTATGAGATTATGCAGATACATACTAATTTAAATCAAATATACCTATCATCATCACCAACTCCTACTCTCTCCAAATGCAATTCCACATAAAACTTCTATGCTGCTAGGAACCTATATTTCTTTTTGTCTGGGTATTTCTTTATATCCTCTTTCCACATTTCATCATCTACTACTACCATTTTTTTTCAAGGTCCCAACCAAATCCACTTGCATTGAATATCTCGTTCATCACTGTTAAGTTTGGTTTGGCTCTTTTAATCTTGTTTCTAATCTTGTCAAGTGTGAATAATGATCCATATGCTTCAACCCTCCTTCATTCTACTTCCTTCATAGTTGTTTCTTTTAACCTCCCTCCCATCTTTCATTCTTAGAATTCAGGCCTACTCCAACATCATGTCAAAAAAATATTGTACTTGATTGTCGTCTTATTATAGTTTATCTTGTCGAGTAGACATTTGTGTATGTTCTATCTATTAATAGATGCAAACACAGTCCACCAAGAAATAGACAACAAAAGAAACACTTTCATTTGTAAGTGGTTTCTTCAAGAGGGAAGGGAGAAAATTTTGGAAGTGAACAAAGGTTTTGTAGGCAAGCAGCTCGAGATTTTGGAGAAAAAGCTCGAGCATACTGTGGGTGACTGTTCATGGAACATCGACCCCTTCAAGGACACATGCCTTTCTTTTACTCAAAACTACTAGCTACGAGGGAGGTTGATTTCTATGTTATATTGCTAACATGAGAAACGGTGTTCCCATGGTTTAACGTTAAGGGCATTTAAATAATTCTTTAAAGTTTTTTACTCATCCCATTTTTTTCTTTGGGGTTTTCTATTTAAATAATAGGGGCATTTTAGTCATTTTGAGACTACAACACACAATTCCTTGTTAGGACCATAATATATAATTTTATGAGCTTTAAGCATGAGCTTATCAGCAAATTCCTTTTCTATTTTATTAATCATGCCTGAAATTGTTTGTTTTTGTCCTTGTTGTACTCCTCCTTCAGATGAAGTTCCACAAAAAAGATTGCTAATAGAACATGATGTACATATACTTAAATGTGATCCACTTCCATTTTGCGTTTTCTCCTTCTTCATGGGTTTTTCCACTATAACATTACAAGCTTTGGTTGCCATTTGATTGATATGTCAGGCATATTACAACATGCAACAACATCATTAATGTGAATTCCAACTAAATCATACTTAAACTAAGTAATTCCTCTTGTATATTCAAAACAAAATTTGCAAATCAGCTTCCCTTCATCACTTTGAATTGTACGTGACCAAAATGGATCCTTCAATTAGGCATTTTATCCTCCCTCTTGATGCCTAGCTATCAAGTAACAAACACATGAGGTCCTTAACCAATAAAATCTAAATCTGATTTATCTTAAAACAAATCATACATAAAAGATAAAAGTAAAACAAACTTAAAAAAAAAAAAACTACAAATCGGACCTTAGTTGATTGTCTACAATAACAGATTGGAGAACTCTTATAGAACCAAAAGTACAAAAACTGATTCATATTGAACAGGTCATGCACACATGATAATGCTAACGAAGAAGCTTGTTTTAGAAAGAGCAACTTGTCTGTGAACATATTGTTAAAAACTTAAAAGAATCATAAATAAAGAGAACATATTAAGTACTTAATTATTAACAATATTACTAACATACAAATAAAAAATAAAGAGAACATATTAACTACAAATCAGAAATAAAGAAAACATATTAACTGCAAATCAGAAATAAAGAAAACATATTAACCCATTATGCAGAAATCAGAATTGATAAACAAAACATATTGATTCAGTCTACTAATTCTACTTGAATATTTGAAGTTTAAGTCTGAGTTTCTAATACACAAGAAAAAAAAGTCGAAGGCATAGAAAATCCAATGCACAGTTTTCAAGCCATAGATTTTGTAACACACGTATGCAAATCAACTGAAAACAAAAAGTAGAAACTAGAAAACTACACGTTCAGTACCATGTAACATGGGTACTGCTCCAAAGCAATACCCGTATGGGTACGATACCGGCACAGGTACCAATACGCATTCAGGTACGCCAGAGGTAAACGTCAACAGGTTGGTTCCGTTTTTTTTTTGTTTTGTTGTGGTTTCATCTGAATTAGGACTTGATTTTGCGGTTTTATTGTTAAATATTTTCTCTTTCTTCCTCTGACGTTCGTGAGAATATGCAGAACTAGCGGACAATGTCGTTAATGATGGTTCTTGTTTCTCACTGGCTTTGTATTTCATAGTGATCCTCTTCTATTTTTTGAGGATCTAATTTTGTCATGGACTGGTTCCGCTGCGCTCCTCTATAACCAACACGTTACTAATAGAAACATTACAAATCCATTTGATTGTATGTCTTCGACTGGAAATATTGAGTGTGGTTATATGTGACCATTGGTATCTTGTGTAGAACGGAATACTTAATAATTTCTGTCGTAGTTCTTGCTAGGTCATGAATCAGGTTCTGCCATGTTGTCTCAATGAATGGTTGCAATAGTTGATTTTTTTATTTGAATGGTTTCCATAAACTGTGAACATTTGATTGGAGGGGTGGTCTCATGATTTATGAATATGCTATTCTGTTTGTTTGAATTCTAATTTTGTCATATATATATATATATATGTGTGTATGGTTGTACTCCCGCACCT
Organism: Nymphaea colorata; assembly: GCF_008831285.2. NCBI lineage: Eukaryota > Viridiplantae > Streptophyta > Magnoliopsida > Nymphaeales > Nymphaeaceae > Nymphaea > Nymphaea colorata. The sequence continues at coordinate 12,142,004 of NC_045142.1, forward strand.
AAGTATTGTATTTTGAAAATGATCTGTACCCGTACCCGCACCGCAAATGAACTGAAAAACCTTACAGAAATCCTGTGTGGTAGGATGTGGCTTTTGGAGGTCTGCGCAGTGCCAGAAAATGCACTTGTCCATCGGAGGTTTTATATGGCTGCCCGCTGCCACTGGATAGAAGTCACCCAACAAAGGAACCCCGTTGCTCTCTGCTAGTGAGTTTCAGGTCGAAAACCTCACTGAAAATTAGAAACCACCTGGGTTTAATGTTCCCCAAATCAGAAAATCTTAGTCAGTAAGAATGTCGACTTGTTTTCCCCCTCTTGACGACAAAATGTTTTAACTTGTTAAGTTTTTAAGTTTTATTCATTTTTTTCAAAACTAGCATTTAAAATTTTCAAAAATTACAGTTGATGCCATCGTCAACAAAGCAAATCACGTTTTAAAAAAAACGAAAAAACACGTTTTTTCTTGTTTTAATTAAAAAACTCCTCATTTTCCCATTTTTTGGCATTTTATTTTTTTGCACGATTTTTCACGTTTCCTTGAAAATAATGTGTTTTTTGTGACTATGGTTCTCTCTCTCTCTCTCTCTCTCTCTATATATATATATATATATATATATATATATATATATATATATATATAATTTCTTACTTCATTTTGCAATGTATCACTGGTCACCTGCAAAAAATTTATGGCTCTGCAACTGCTTATGAATTTTCTCCAAAAAATATGACCACTTGAAATGTAATGCTACATTTTTCTTTTGTTGACAAAGTGAAAGCTTCATTGTAGAGAGACTCATTGTAGTTAGTGAAAAAGAATTAAGGAAGGCAGTTGGATGACTCGGATCTTGTTCAAAGTCTCCCAGAGTTTTTCTTATTGGGAAAATTATTTTTCTAGTTGATGGTTTGCTTAATTTTGTTTTATACTGCTCCATATTTAGTCTTTGTGCATGGGAAAAAAAAGGAAAGAATTCGATGCTTAGAGAAAAATATTTTGATGTAGGTTGTTAGCTAGTGCTCTTCAAATTAGTGATGCCACTACACTACTTGATACAAGTATGGACACTACACTTCGTTTGTGTCTCTTTTGAATGATCACTCGTCCTTGGTGGAAACTGATGCAGTTAATGTAAACAATTCGCAGGCTATTATGTTGGTTTTCCTGTTTACTGTTACACTGGCAAGTATATCAAGGAAGATGGTATCTAAGGTTCTTCAATTCGTTGAAGGATCTCTCACCTAGAAATGGAGTTCTTGGACGATGTGAGAGTTCTTAAAAGTATGCTTGAGTCGTTGTTTTTCTATCTAAATGGATACAAACGTCTAAATTCAGCATTCTCCAATGTTCTATGATAAGGGTCATAGCTTTTGAGAAGACATGGGAAGTTCATTCATCAAATCCTCCACAAAACAATCCTGGTTTTTAGTGGCACCATACCATTAGTGTGCATAGAAAACTCAAGGAAATTCAATATTTTAGGTGGCATTGGAACTTACTAACTCTGGTCCATGTGCCCTTTCCTCTGCCACTCACTAGGAAAACGCCACTCACATACTTTGATTCATCTTCAATGCTAAAAGAAGACTAGTTTATTGGCTATTTTATTTCATTTTTTGGGTCCCTATCATATTATATTTATTTTGAAATGATAGGCCTAAATGATTTTTTGAACACCCACGTTGTTAAAGAATCTGTTCTCAATGGTTTGGCTCTGGCTGATGGCAGAAGAGGGCTGTTTAATGAAATGCAGTAGGTTTCAGGACTGAACATGGTAGTGCAGCTTCATCTTTTGAGACACCATCTTTTTTTCTTTGTTTCTTTTTATCTGATTGTACTAATGATTCCCCTTGTTGATGCATCATGGTAACAATTGAAAGTGATGACGAATTCGCTTCATATCCAAGAACTGATCTAGACACAAAGCCCATGAAGTGAAAGAAGGAGTGCTTCTCTTCCTACTCAAATATTAGTTTTCTGCAACACCTGAAATACATCTCCTGGGGCTGGGAAGTTGGTACTTGGTACACTCTGGGAACTTATATAGCCTATTCTTGGCTTCATATTCACTTTTTAATCCTTGTTTTCTTTAGCAATAGTAAAAAAAAGGCCAATGCTTTAAGCTTGAGCTTAGTAACTGATCCAGATCACCAATATCATTGTGCTCTTTTTTTTCCCCTTTATTTGGGGGTTTGAGGTTAGAAACTTAAAGGCTCAAACAATGGAATAACAAAGTTTCAACCATGATCTTCGTCTTGACACCTTACCAAATTCCTCATTTCCCTGTCTGCTCTCATATGTTGACATAGTAAAAAACAATGTGTAAAGTTAAAATATTAAAGCTCAGAGGATGATGGTATTGCGTTACATATGATATAATAGAGCCAATAGATTTTATAAATCTATGAAATTGCCAAACCAGAAACCTGTGCATCTGATAGGACACTGAAACTATGAAATCAGAGGTTATGAGTATAATTCTCCTTGGAGGCTTGCCTAAAGTTAGGTTGCTAAGAAAATAAAATTGGAGAAGAAAAAGAAATAGTAGGCAACCAAACTCCAACTTGCATTTCTAGGTCGCCTAAAGTGAGAAAGCATGTTAAAATGCATTGTAAACATTCGTTTATTAGTATCACCTCTATGCCAGGCAAGTTTGTTTTGTTGCTTCACTTTCATTACTTTTATTGATTGGAACGATGTTTGGAAATTCAGATACCACCAAGTTTTTTGAGCAGCAAAATCGTTATTATGAAATCCCTGAAGCAAGAGTTTAACGCTCTCATTTTTTAGTGGTTATGACCAGGGCTGAGTTCCACCTAAAGTTATCAAAGGAATTATAGACGTGAAATTGTATAGAAAGCAACATTAAGATGCGAGGTACCTTGAAAAATTTTAGGAAGCGTCCACTGAGAGCGACGACGTTGAGGAGTGAGAAGGGATTGGAGTTTTGTCGCAGGAGAATGGGATAAGTCCACTAAGGAAATTGAGGAGTAACAAGATGTAGGAGTTTGTAGGTGGAAAAAAACAATAGGTTGCCGGAGAAGGGGATAAGTCCATTGAGGAAATTGAGGAGTAACAAGATGCCAGAATTTGTCAGCGGAAAAAAAAGATACGTTGCCGGAGAAACACAGGCGAGAGACAGAGAAATGGATAGGATAGAGAGCCGGAAGAAAAAGGCGCCAGCCTTCTTCCAGTTTTTAGGGTTTCAAAACCTATATTTTTCCTCAATTTCGAGAAACTAAGATTTTCTTTTTTAGTTTTTTTGCTTTTCAATTTTTCCAGAAATAAGTTTTCCCTCTTTGTTTTATACAAACATGAACCGTCATGATCAATTCACGAAATGATTCCACTAATAAATAAATGCCTCAGACCTTTTTAAAACATTTAGTTAATTATTTTTTGCCTTTTGTATAAATATGAATTCGATTGCTTGAGATCATAGAAGTAGGTAGTTGGAACATTAAGACTTGCTTAGGGGTGAGGTGAGCATGGGGCCCAGCCCGGTAAAACCGAGACCGGGTCAGCCCGACAGGCCCAAAATTCGAGCCCGGACTCAACTCGATATTCGGGTAAAAAATATTTTTTTAATTATAAAATAAAAAATTTTAATATAAATTGTATTTTAAATAATAAAATATATATTATTAAATTTTAAGAATAATAAAAAAATTATTTTTTTAATATTACCAGGCCCAGGTTGGGCCCCGTTACAGCCGGGTCCCAGGCCCATTACTGGCCGAGTACCGGGCCCTCGCCGGTGGCCCGGCCCAATGCCCACCCATAGACTTGCTAAAGTTTGTCTGAATAACCTAAACTGCCACGTAAATATATGAATTTTACAATGACCACACAGTAGACAACATTTGTATACAATTAACGGAATACATAGTGCTTTATCAAAGAATACCACAAGCTAAAGAGAGACAAATGGCCCCTATTTATAGAGATGCAGCGGCAAAAATCAGAAGAAAGAATAAAAACTACAATGGAATGAACTATAATCATAAATATGGTTAAAAGGTTTTAAATGGTGAGGTTTTAGGTGGTTTTAGCAAAGGAGAAAATCTCGAAAAAAAACTCAGCAAAAAATCAGTGATTTTTTTAGGAAAAAAACTTCAAAATTTGGAAAAACTAAAATAAACAAAAAAATAACAAAAAAACATAAAAAGTAGTTAGATAAATTAATAAAATAATGTTTTAGTAATGATTTAAATAAATAACTTATGTTTTAAATCCTTAAAAAATAAAAGTAATGAGAAAAAAATGCAATCAATGGGCAAAAAAACTGTAGTAAGGGTACACACACACATACATATATATTAAGGGATGTTCATTTTTTATTATTAAAGAATATTGTTTAAGTAAAAAGACACCAACTTAACATATGTTTTTCACCAAATCACTCTTGAAGATCATATTTATAAGGTTAGATTGCAAACAAATTATAAGGGTTGTTGTTGTTCTTACCAACAGTTTTAACTGTCGCTAAAAACAAGCTTTGTTTTGAAATCAGATATTGACTTAACCTCACTAGACATTTCATATGCATTAGAACGCATTAGAGAAATATGGGTTTGATGGGAGATTAGGGTAATCAGATCCTAATCTTGTAGTTTTGAACAACCAATCTAGGATCTACTAAAACTAATTCTAAAATTAACTGAAACTCAACTTAAATGAACGGAAAAGACTAAGAAGCCACTGAAATTGAAATTTCTTCAACAACACTCCTCTATAAATGACATCCACGTCCCCTTATATAAAGGAAGGAACGGACCAAGGGTCCAGATCCATATGAACAAGAATATGTTTTTTTATGATTCCCTCGTCCCCTGTTTGCATCCCACCATATGTTTTGCTCACAAATCATGCATAATTCCGATCGTAGATTGTCATGGAATCTGGTGATGAATTCCTAGGCTTCCTTGTCAATGCAATCATAGTTAGCTGAAGAAGATGTTTCCCTGCTGCCAGAATTCAGCATTTCGAATGCTTTCTGGAAGGCAACCTCCCAATAATGGCCGTTGGAAGACTGAGGGTGGTGCTGTCAGCGGCGATGAGGGTAGTTGTGATTAGGGCTGGGCATCGGGCCGGGCCGGGCCCGACAGCCAGGCCTGGGTCGGCCCGGCCCGGCCCGGCCCGTTTAGGCCCGGTAAGTTAAAAATATATATATATATTTTTTAATTTTTTTGTTTTAATAATATTTTTTTTATTTTTAATAAATACATTTTATATTAAAAATGTTATTTTATAATTAAAAAATATTTTTTAAATTTAAATGGGCCGGGCCAGGCCGGGCCCGGAACGAGACCTGGGCCGGGCCGGGCCCGGAACGAGACCCACCCTTAGTTGTGATGGCGTGTGCGCCTCCTATTCCTCGAAGAGAAGGTGTAGGCTGGGGTGCGTAGCCGAGGGCATACGGCGCGTGGTTGATGCTACCGGAGCGGCAATGGCATGTGATGAAGTTTTCGATGGATTTTCCTACGTGCTTGCCCTTCTTCATCACGCCTGGGAGGCCGGATCTTAGCACGTTAAGGACTGAATTTGCTGCATGAGCAGATACAACAGTTGCTAGCTTTTCTTCCATATAACAATTGCGACTTTAAGTTGCTGTTTGACAACAGAAAAAACAAAACTCTAACAACAAAATCTTCAGCTGGAACCAGTGGTGGGCCCGGTACCCTGCTCGTAACAGGCCTGGTTTCCGGCCTGAAAAACCAGGACCGATGGGCCGGCCCGGGTCGGTCCCATGGAGCCCAGTAATAATTAAAAAAATATATTTTTTTATTATTTTAAAATTTAATAATATGTATTTTATTATTAAAATATAATTTATATTAAAAAATTATTTTATAATTTAAAAAGGTATCGGGCCCGTCGGGCCAACCCGGCCCGATGCCCACCCCTAACTGGAACTTGAAATAAGAAGCAAAAGTAATAAAATAATTACTACTACATAAAAGTAGCATAGTTAATGTGACCAAGATTGGCAGTTGACAAAAGCAAGACAACACCAGTTTCCTCATAGTATTTCACCTTAGTTGAGAAGCATTAGTGGCCTTTGTTTGAAGTCATAATTTGTGCACTTGTACACTTATATACAATATTTATTAACATATCTATTTGTATGTACATGAGAATAACATATATTTGTGTGCCTCATTTAAAAAAAAAATGTTTTAATAAGAAACACAGATATCTTTGTAATAAGCAAAATGTCCAACATTGCATCTATCTGTTTGCTGCAAACAGTTTCCTATGTACTGAAATGGTCACAGAAACAAACCCTTATTAACACACAGAATGTTGCATTAATAAGAAAATTCAAAGCAGTTATAAGACTTGCATTCCTAATTCAAGTTTGAGCCACTAAAGATGGACCCAAACTTTTCAAGAATATGTCCTCAAACTTTATTGACGCATATTACCCATATATCATTGTCTGCAGGTTTCTACCAGCAACGTTTTTTCTTGGGTATTCAACAGAAAATAAGTTTTTCTTAGGAAATCTCCAAAAAATCTAGAGAGTTCAGAAGAAACAAAAATATATATAAAATGATTGAAAATTTATGTACTCAATTCTTACAAAAACGTTGACAAAATTTGAAACACTCATTAAAGGATTAACTGAAAGCTAACAAAAATGAAAATATTATTAATAATAACTATGAAAATCTCTTCACACTATTGCAATATTTTGTTTTGATGATATTTTCAAAATATCATGAGAAATTCCTGCTTCTTTTCGTTCCAGAACTTGTTTTTATATCTATCTTGAAAATATTTGTAAAGGTGCAAGGACAGAAAGAAACAAGGATGCATGGAGCCAGACAGGAAGTTCACTCGTGTTAAAGTGATGTATGGAACTGCACACAAACAAACAAAAGAAAAAACATGAAATATATATGTGTGTGTGCTTGTCCACTTCTCTTCTCATAACTCTTCAAAATCATGCATGGTTTCAGTCTAGAAATATTCACATGTCACACCTTAACCACTTGTTTGGTTGGAGGAAAAGGGAGGGATGAAAAGGAAAGAAAAAAAGTAATTATAAAAGTTGTTTGGATAGAAAGGAAAGGAAATGCTAACATAATGTTTGTTTAAACTATATAAAAGAAAGAAAATTATATAATTTATAATACTTTACAATAATACCCTTAACATTCAAAATGTTTAAAAAATTAAACGGTTCCTTAGTAAAGCCTTCCTCTCAAGAAGGCTCCTTTGTAAAGCCTTCCGCTCAAGAAGATGTTGCGGCCGATCAGCCCCACCAAGCAGTTCGTCCAAAAGGAGGGGATGATTGAGAAGTAGCGAAGGACATCGGACTGGGTGGAGCCGGGCTGGGCTCGGCCCAGCTGGGTTACAATTTTTTTTTAATTATAAAATATTTTTTTAATAAAAAAATTACCGGGCCCATTACGGGCTGGATACCAGGCCCCAGCCAGGGGCCTGGCCCGGCGCCCACCCATATTGAGAAGCGAGAAGCTCTCGATCTATTAATTCATGTATATATATGTATGCTAAGTGAATTTTCATAATTCACATTTTTGTCCGTTTAGACAAAAACTAAAAAAAAAAGTGTTGGAAATGTGAAACGCAGGAAAATCAACCGAATAAAATGCAGCCTGTGATTTTTTAAAATCACTTTTACTCAAAATAAATAGTTTTTATGTGTATATTTTAACGTTTTTTATGTATCCTTATCAATTAATTTCACAACTCAAGCAATTATTGTAAGTTTTAAAAAGTTAGCAATTATTTGAAAAAAGAAGAAAAAAAATTGGTGTCCATTTTTCAGGAGAACGTGTGTCGTTGAGCTGCTATTGTATAATTATTTTATATCTCCCCTCTACCGAGGATCTCACCGCTCTTTGGCAAGAAGCAGCCAATAGTCATTGGATGGTGAAAAAGATAAAGAGAAGCCGGACGGCGGTGGCGAAGGAAGCAATAGGGATGGTATCCCCATCCGAGGAAGAAGCAGAAAAAAGAGAAGATGGAGCGCCTTTGTTTTCGACCCTTTCCCACAAACCCTCGTGGACCAGATACTGTCTTGTCTCCCTGTGAAGACTCTCCTTAGACTGCGGCTCATTTGCCCTGGCCGACTTAGTTGATTAGAAAGAAAATATTTTCTTATGGTCTATAGAAATAGCACACTGGGATGTGACAGTGACCACTCCAAGATTGAAACACAAGCTCTTATAAGAAGTAGACCACCTTGCCATGCAGTATACTACCGCCCCTCAAGGTACTGTGAAATGTGTTCATGGTTTACATTTCATCTTTCGTGTAATTTATTCTGAAAGAACCAGAAGTCTTTTTTTGGTCTCCTAATTAATTTGTTTACAATTGGTATATTTGGATCCGTTAAGTCTATTTAGATATTGATCTTCCATGTGGACTCATAAACACCTCATTCTAAAAAGTGTAAAATTGGAGTAACAGTGCACCCTCACAAAGATGGTTGAAGCTATAACAGTCAGACTCTCGAATCAGCCCTTAACCGATCGTATCAGAACACATACATAAAACTATTCACGCTTCAATTTTCGGTTCAAATCTAAATCATCCTGTAGTGTATAGAGTCAAACCTGAATTGATCTATGTACGTAGACAGCAACTAGTTTATTTAAATAGAATTGGATGATAACATATTCCATTGTGAAGACCATGGAAATTGACCGTGCCCCCTAACCACATTTAGGGCAAAACGAAGAGATATTCACATTTCACACCTTAACGACCTATTTGGTTGGAGGGAAAGGGAGGGATGAAAAGGAAAAGAAAGGAAATGGTGGAAAAGAGAATGAGAAATGAATGAAATGAAAAGGAAATGAAAGAGAAAAAGTAATTATAAAAGTTGTTTGAATAGAAAGGAAAAAAAATGCTAAAATCATGTTTGTTTGGACTATATAAAGGAAAGGAATGGATAAAATTTACAATATTTTACAATAATACCCCTAATATTCAAAATGTTTAAAAAATTGAGAGGTTCCTTTTTAAAGCCTTCCTCTCAAGAAGGCTCTTTTGTAAAGCCTTCCGCTCCAGAAGACGTTGGCGCCGATCTGCCCCACCAAGCATTTGTCCAAAAGGAGGAGATGATTGAGAAGTAGAGGCCGGCATCGGGCTCGGATCGGCCTGGCTCAGTTACAATAAAAAAATATTTTTTTAATTATAAAATTAATTTTTTTAATAATATTTTTTAATATTACTGGGCCCGTTACGGGCCGGGTACCAGGCCCCTACCGGTGGCCTGGTCCAGCGCCCACCCATATTGAGAAGCGAGAAGCTCTTCGATCTATTAATTCACGTATATATATGTATGCTAACTGAATTTTCATAATTTACATTTTTGTCTGTTTAGACAAAAACTCAAAAAAAAAGTGTGTTGGAAATGTGAAACGCAGGAAAATCCACGGAATAAAATGCAACCTGTGATTTTTAAAACTCACTTTTACTCAAAATAAATAGTTTTTTATGTATATATTTTAACGTTTTTTATGTATCCTTATCAATTAATTGTACAAGTCAAGTAATTATATGTAAGTTTTAAAAAGTTAGCAATTATTTGAAAAAAGAAGAAAAAAATTGGTGTCCATTCTCTAGGAGAACTTGTGTCGGTTGAGCTGCCGTTGTATAATTATTTTATATCTACGCTCCACCGAGAATCTCACAGCTCTTTGGCAAGAGGCAGCCAATGGCCATTGGGTGGTGAAAAAGATAAAGAAAAGCTGGACTAGGTAGCGAATGAAGTAGTAAGGATGGTATCCCCAGCCGAGGAAGAAGTAAAAGAAGGAGAAGATGGAACGCCTTCCTTTTCGACCCTTCCCCCACAAATCCTTGTAGACGAGATACTGTCTTGTCTCCCTGTGAAGACTTTCCATAGACTGCGGCTCATTTGCCCTGGCTGACTTGGTTGATTAGAGACAAAATAATTTTTATGGTCTAGAAGAAGGGCACAATGGGATGTAACAATGACCACTTCAAGATTGGAACACGAGTTCATCTTTGGTAGACCACCTTGCCACGCAATACACTGTCGCCCCTCAAGGTATTGTGACAGGTGTTCATGGTTTATGTTTCATCTTTCGTGTAATTTATTTTGGAAAGAACCATCAGTCTTTTTTTGGTCTCTTAATTAATTTGTTTCCAATTGGTATATTTGGATCAGTTAAGTCTATTTAGATATTGATCTTCCATACTTGGACTCCATAAACACCTCGTTCTAAAAAGTGTAAAATTGGAGTACCAGCGCACTCTCACAAAGATGGCTGAAGCTATAACAGTCAGACTCGAATCGGCAATTTTCGGTTCGAATCTAAATCATCTCGTATTGTATGGAGTCAAACCTGAATTGTTCTATGTCCGTAGACGCTAACTAGTTGACTTAAATTGAATTGAATGATTAACGTATTCCATTGCAAAGAGCCCAAGAACCAGGCGAAAAGATGGAAATGCATTTGACAATTAATATCTAATATTTATTTGGCTGTTGGGATTTTCTTAATACCACACATAAGATATTGGCTTGTAATAAAAACCAAATTAATGTGCATTTTTTAGGGTTTCAATGTCAATAAAAGGGCAAAATAAAAAAGTTTCCACCGTCAATCAAATGCAAATAGGGGTGGGCATGGGGATGGGTTGGCGACTCGCCTGAGCCTAGTTACGAATAAAAAATATATTTTTTAAATTTTAAAATATTTTTTAATATACATTGTATTTTAAATAATAAAAAAATAAAAAAATATTTTTTTTAATATTATTGGGCCGAGGTTGGGCCCCGTCCCATCAGGCTCGAACCCGGACCCCGCTCGTAACAGCCCCGGCTCGGTGCCCATCCATTGTGGCAACAATCTATAACTAGCCCTACCTATATATGCCTATTCTATTCTAGAGGCAGCAACCACCAAGTTGCCTTTAATACCAATTGAGGCTAATTTATAGAACTATTCATTCTTCAACTTTCATTCATTATTCAACTTTCAGTTTGAATAAGATCACCCTGTTATGCGGTATAGGCTAATATTAAACCCAGTTCTTTATGCATCGTAATGTGGTTTGGATTTGGTTCAAAAGTCAAAGTCAGTTTCAGATCCAGATGTTAATTTTAAAAAATTGAATCTGGATCGTGAAAGCAGACTCTTTAGATCCAAAGGAAGTTTTTTTAGATGTACCATCACTAATCAATTGCCGTTGTCTTATACTGCTTTGACCATTTTCTTATGTTTTATCTCAATGTCGCAAATTTTCTCCTCGTTCAAGACTAAGTTTTGATACGTTAATTTGTTAATATTTGAAATTGTGGTTGGTGCAATGAACCGGATGAGAGTTGATAAGCAGCCAATTTGCATTTCAACTTTTTTTGAGGCATCAACTTTATATTTTACGAAAAAGAGGCATCAACATGCAAGTTGAGGCATTGTGAGGATGCTTATCCCGAGACATTAAAAGCAGGTTTGTACCATGGGGTGTGGAAAAAAAGGTGGGGGTTTGGGCCCTCTTGTTGAACAATATGATAAAATACTCCTTTGGGTTTTCCCAACTGCAAGCTAAATCTATTATCTAACTTCTAAACTCAATCCCAAAAGATATAAATTTGAAATCATATTGGTGATCGGGTGTAAACAATTGCCTCAATAAACAAACAAATAAATAAATAAATAAATAGATGGTATATTTCAGTTTTCAATTTTTTTAATGTAATTTTTTTTTTCAATTAGCTGGGATGGGGCCATGGCCTAAGCGGGCCCCCTGCCTCCGCCCCTGCTTGTTGACAACATTGGCCGGGCCCATCTAAGGTCACCATTGAATGAACTTGAATACCCAACGGCTTTTTGTGACTTAATCACATGATAAACTTGCTCATTTGAAATTTCAGTCTCTATTATTTCGTCAATCAGAGACTTGCTTCATATTTCAGGAAACAACAAGAAGGGAACGTGCATGTAAATATTTTTGTATTAGCATACTCTTACATGTACATATGAAATCGGATTGTCTTGTTAATCTGAAATACCATGCAAAAGTGCAGTACGTTATGAGCACCATTAGGCATAAAGAATTTCTTAGTCTGGTACTATCTCTATCCTAATGGGTTCCTGCTCTTATTAAAATCCCATCAAGGCTCAATAAATCAATGGCACCGCTGATATACAGGAGGTATGAAAACTGAATGGTCTTATGGTCCCATAACCCCCTCTCTCTCTCTCTCTCTCTCTCAGTTTTTCTGGATCGAATAGACATAATAGTCAGTGACATGTGAATCAAATCAAATACTTCAAAATTTGATGTCCTGTAACACTAATAAGTAATCCACTATGTACTCAATCCTTCATGAATTCATCAACATCTCAGACAAAGTAACGTGGACAAAAGTTCAATCGTTTGATTAAAAAAAATTGCCATGAGAATGGATGAAAATAAATGCTCATTGCACAGGCTCACTGTATACCGATTGTTCACTGTTCAACTCGCTATCCCTGTCAAGTGTCAACCATATATAACAAGAATCTGTCATGCTCCAGACTGCCCACTATGAAAGTCAAGAGGGAAAGTGAATTATGCAAAACAGGCATACATGATCAACCTCCTGAAAATTCAGAATAGTAACCGATATCTGTCGTGCTCACCAACAATGGAGTTTCAAACTCACGGACCTATTTTCCATAGAAAGGAATGAAGAATGAAGCATGTCTTACTTCATACACACCAACAAATACAATCACTTTGTATTTGGTGTCCCTTTTTGCTTCAAATGCTGCAATCAATTATCATCTTGTTATCACCACCAATTTTTTTTCAAAAAAGACTATTATTTTATTATTTCGATTTAAAGTTTAGACCTAAAGCAAATTTGCGACTATTTGATTCAAAATGAATTTCTATACCATTGTCCAAACCCAAACACAAAATTCAAATTCAAAACCGAACCTTTGACGTGAGATTCAAATCCACAATCCAATTATCAAATCCGAATTAGATCCAAAATCCAAGTTTAGATCCAAATCGAGAATTCCAAATTCAAATTCCAAAGCTGAAATCAAAACAACAAAATTTAAATTTATGAGCAATATATGCGCGTGCATGGGCCTTCCCTTTGTTTTATGTTTCGTTCTTGCGCAAATATGCATTTTGAACCTAAATCACTCGTTAGAATGCGTTGACGACCAATTGAACCCAATCCAGATTTAAAACAAACCTAAAGTCACTCCGGCCACACATTTGTAACAACAAACATTTTTTTATATACACATTTAAAAAAAATAGTTTTATACTAAACAACCCTTTTTATTTTCAAATTTTGAATTTTGGCTCCAAAATTCTTCCCTCTTGAATTCAAATTTTGAATTTCAAATTTTGAATTTTGGCACCAAATTTTGAATTTTGGCACCAAAACTCTTCCTTCTTGATTTCAAATTTTGAATTTTGGATTCAAAACCTTTTATAAATACTCCCACAATCTACCCTCTTGGGCATGAGCCAACTATGGAGGAACCTCATGCTTTCTCACTTGAAATTTTTGATTTTCCCTCAACTATCTCCTTTCATTTCGTTCTTCTTCTTCAACATTGGGAGCAATCTTCACCAAGCCCAAATTCTTCGAGAGAGCACAAGGGGATCCTTTGGAGGGATATTTTCATCATCTTGAAACTTAATCCGAGGTGATCCTAAGATCATTGAAAGGAGGAGACTCATCAATATTCGAGGTATGTAATCCTCTATTTCTATTCTCATGTCCTTTTGCCACCTCCATGGCGGTGCAGAAAGCTCAATCGATTTCTTATCTGGAATCGAGAGTTATGTCTTGAGTGCACCGAGAGCATGAGCAATGTGAAACAAATGTCATTTCTTCATTTATTCTTAAAAAATATGCTTGCTATGATGCTTTATTTATTGTTTATGCTTGAGATGATGCCCATGTATGATGGATTACTTTTCCTTTAATTGATGAGCAAATGCACGGTGTGAACAAGTCTTTTGTTTGAGATTTTCTCGTTTTTATGTTGATTTTTGAGGTTGAGACTTGTCCAACCCGAAAAAGCCCCTCATGAATTTGTACATGTTGATATGTATTTTAATGTCATTCTCACATTTAGTTTATTTCTTAATCACTCGATTAGGAACCCCAATGAGTGTTTTCTTACGTTGTTTTTTATTTCATGAATGTTTAATTTTCTTCCATATCCAACAACGGGAGAACTAAATTTTCTTGTGATAAACATGATTTTATGTTCACACATCAAATATTTGAAATCATATTTTCTAAAAGATTTTCAAAATCAAATACTCTATTTAATGCGGCTTTGGAAACAATGCCTAAAGTTACTTATGAACAACCAAAATCAAATCAACAAACAGATATATCCAACCCATATAGTTCGCTTTTGAATCTTTTAATAGCTCTATCATGTTTTCCTTTGTTCCATTTAGGATTTAGCAATAAACACACTAACATAATGCTCCATAGGTCTATCCTAAAAAATGAGTTGAATTTATAAAATACTAAAACACAATGTTTCATGAATCTACCCAAAGAACACCGTGTTAATATTATTGTCGCCAAAACCACCCTTATTTCTTAGATAATATGTAAAAATACATATGTTGTCACAATATGTATCAAAGTCCCAGTTACAACTTTCACGATTGCATAAATTAGACCATAATTAAGTTGCTGATTTTCTACTTGCAAGGGACATTTAAATCACACTTAAAAAAGTGCATAGACTAAGTCAAGTTAGCTTCAAAGTATTGCTGAGAAGCTGCTCTCACCTTTTGGTAATGAATTCTCCCAATGGCAGTTTCATAATGGACAATTAGAAGCATTGTTGGTAGTATTTGTGTCTATCCACTCGAATTGGCTGATACACTTTAGAAGGTTGATCTATTAGAGACTATTGATATATAAAGTTATGTATGATATAATAGAGCCAATAGATTTTATAAATCTATGAAATTGCTAAACCAGAAACCTGTGCATTTGATAGGACCCTGAAACTATGAAATCAGAGGTTATGAGTATAATTCGCCATACCTTTCCTTGGAGGTTTGCCTAAAGTTAGGTTGCTAAGAAAATAAAATTGAAGAAGAAAAAGAAATAGTAGTAGGGCAACCAAACTCCAATTTGCATTTCTAGGTCGCCTAAAGTGAGAAAGCATGTTAAAATGCATTGTAAACATTCATTTATTAGTACCAGATCTATGCCGGGCAAATTTGTTTTGTTGCTTCACTTTCAAAAATTTTGGAGTTTTGTCGCAGGAGAAAAGGATAAGTTCATTGAGGAAATTGAGGAGATGAGTAACAAGATGCCGGAATTTGTGGGCGGAAGAAACGATAGGTCGCCGGAGAAGCACAGGCGAGAGACGAGAGAAATGGAGATGAAAGAGAGCCTGAAGAAAAAGGCGCCAACC